>NC_081824.1:371100828-371400828 GCF_030867095.1 Alligator mississippiensis
TCATTTACCTAACTGACTCCTAAGTAAGTCTTAATGACACATTACTTTAAAACTTGGTGGCTGTTAACATTTTGTCTACACTGGCATTCCACAGCTGCTGCGACCATTTGTATGGCATGAGAACAGAACCAGGAAGGGGGTTCAGCAGTACAAATGGGAACTGAGAATTTGTCCCTAAAGCAGTGAACTGTCTTATCCAAATGTTCTTAAGGGAAACAAGTCTCCCACTCAGGGACTGAATCACAGGAGATTTCTGGGATATAGGTTGCAGCCATGTTGGTCTAAGGACGTAGGTAGGCAAGGTTCTTTGGGTAAATCTGATATGTTTTATTAGACCAGCTCAAATAGATGGAAAAATTCTTCTTAGCAAGCTTTTGGGTATAAATACTCCTTGCCAGAATGAGGAAGCATTTGAACACTTCATGATACAAATACTAATTTTTAACTTGTAAAGAAATAATCACTCTTGCAATCCCTCAAGTCAATGCCAGAAATCATGGACCTGGTTATCCATCACTTTATTAAAGTTTTATATAGCTGCTGCTTTATATTGTATGTGGTCAACCTGCTTATACATCTTAAATAATACATTGATCAGAAATAATGTTACACAGTGAGAGTGCAGGCAAAAAAACCCAAAAGACTTTTGTTAACATTTCTCTAGTATTCCTAGCCAACTATTTAAATTTGACTTGAGCTGCTGAAAGTGATAAAAGCAAGCATTGTTTTTACCGAAGACCACACACAGATTTTGCTTTGCATAACAAAGTGATGCTGGCAAATAAGACCTCTCTGAGTTTAGCATGGTAAGAACTGGAACTTTTTAGCCTTATCCACTAGGTGGCAACCTAAGAAGAGTAACGGAAAGAACAGCTGCTCAACAGACATGTTAAAAACAATTCTCCAAGTTTAATGTTTCTCTAATGTTTTTCATATGCTGTCACTATAACTGGCAAAGCAATGAACATGTGGATAAAGAATTTAGAACAGGCTTAAAAAGTTGAATACTCATGAGATAATTAGACCTTCTGTGTGTCAAATAAGCCCTAGTATAGTCAGGTCTGAAAAAAAAAAATCCTGTTTTATTGATTAACTATTCCTCTTTGATCTTTCTTAACAGGAATATGCAATTTCAAGCCAGACACCTTTCAAAGGGTCTGAAACTAATGTTGATTATAATATTTTTCTCTTACATGCATCATGATAAAAGTCCCGCTTTCCCAAGAGGCAATCATTTTAAAATTATTACTTGAATTTATATATAGGAAGACAGACGCATCTTCAGGTTGTACAGAGACAAGCTGAAGTGAAAAGACTGTTTTTAAGTCTCCATTTTTTTAAATTCAGTCTGCATACACATTTCATCAAAAACTTCTAAGATAAGAAAGGGTCTTTTCTGCATACTTGTAAACAGTGAGTTGTCTAATGTGATTTTGATGGTGGAACTACCACAAAAAAAATCAAATGCAATAAAATGGCAAAATCTACTTTGTCAGTACCATTTTGCAATTAATATGGCTCTTCTGGGATGGAAATGAAGCCAACAACAGAGAAGAAAGGGCTGAAGCTTGGTCTCTGAACTGACAAAGTCATTTCTGCCAATAAGATCTAGGGCTAGAGCTATAAAAAGACTTAGATACCTAAGTACACTGTAGTGGAATAGAGGAACCTAAGTCCTAACTTATGATCCAAGCAATCCTAGCTCAACTGCCACTGAACTCTGGAGGGTGTTCAGGCAGGAGCAGTTCTTTCGAATTTTAGGAAACTCCCTATGTATATGTCTTCAGAGTTCCTTAAGAACCTAGAATTCTTCTCAGAGGGCACGCCTACACATACATTTAATTTACTGCACACTAAGGACATTTCTACACATGCATACACTGCAGCACCAGGCACTTTTAAAAGTGGCTGAAGCTGCAGCGGATGCATTTGTGTAAATGACAAAATGTGCATCAGCACTGAGAAAATGACAATGGTGCACTTTTGAACT
Source organism: Alligator mississippiensis (assembly GCF_030867095.1). NCBI lineage: Eukaryota > Metazoa > Chordata > Crocodylia > Alligatoridae > Alligator > Alligator mississippiensis. Next base: position 371,102,819 of record NC_081824.1, read on the forward strand.
GAAACACATCAAAGGTGTCTTAATTCAAAAGTGCACTGCTGCCACTTTCTACGTGCTAACGTGCATTTTGCCGTTTATACAAATACATGCGATGCGGTGCTGGGTGTGTCAGCTCATGTGCTCCGCAGACTCGATTAATTGAGTCTGCTCCAATGTGCTGGATTTCCAGTGTGTCAGAGCAGATAAAGGTATGTGTATAAATGCCCTAAGTTACTGCACAGTAAGCAGGTTTAGGCTGGCGTCTAAAGTGCAGTAATGCTGCAGGCGTTAAAGTGTAGTAATGCTGTGTGTGGACTGACTTGGGACTGAAGTTAGTCCTAAATCAATACACACACACAATGTTACTGTGCAGTTAGGTGCTCACACGTGCTTTACTGTGCAGTAACTAATTGGGTCTAAATTTGATACCTGCATGATGCAGATATCAAGTTTACACCCAAGTCGGTGTATGTCGCCATATTTACTGTGCAGTATGGGCATGCATGTGTAGACGTGCTCCCATACTGCACAGTAATTTTTGGTAATGATGCAGTAATTTTGGTTACTGGGCAGTAAATGTGCATGTATAGACATGCCCAGTGGCAGTCACTTGCTGGTAACACACAGCTGAAGATGAAGGACATGAAGTTGCCACAACCCACTTCTAATATATTTACTTAGTGGTTAGATCACTTGCTCAGGGAGCGCAAGATGTAAGATTAATGCACTCCTCACCCTGAGGCAGCTCACAAACATCTCCCAGAATATCTTTACCATTAGACTACAGGCCAGGCTGGAATGGAAGAAATATTCACCTGCTCAAGTAGTAAAATGGGACCAGAGAGCAAACAAACAAAAGAAATCCTGACTCTGTGTATAGTTTATCTAGTACTTAGGTATCCAATTCAGGGAAAGACCTGGGTTCTTGGTTCCTGATCCCTGGCCTATTCCATATTTTATTCAATCAAAAATAAACGTAATAATATACTGCAGGGTAAAATGAGGTGGGATTTTACTGCAGGTCAGCTCTATACTGTAACTGCACCCTCCTCCACCAATATAAGTGCAAGTTTAACTGTAGTAGTTTAGCAACATTCCTGTTACTGTACAGATAACTCTTTTGAGTGCTTTTCCTTGGTTCAGGTCCCTGCTCCCAGGTACCTCCAAAATGGTATATTAACCAAGGAGATGGGTGCTTTAAATTCTACATACTATAGGTTCAAGGACTGTCCTATTGAAGGAAGTACCTGAAGCAAATGCTAGTAGCAAAGCATAGTGCTTTGCAAAGGTATGTACAAAACCTCATTTTGCTGCCTTGCATATGTCAATGACAGAGACATTTTTAGGGGAAGCCACCTAAAGCAGCCTTCAGTAAATATACCTGGAAAGTACTTGTTGCCAGTGTCTTAGATTATTTGCTGCAAAATACTAGAAATCTGGAGATAATAGGTCATCACTGATCTCATCAGCAGTGAGACTGCAGATAATGATGGAGTGGACCAGGAGGCGATGTGCCATCATTGCCAGGCCAGCTCACCTGGATCTGTATCAGGTCACTTAGCCAATGGAGTCAAAGGTCCCACGGCAGAAGTGATATGGAAGGGTTCCATGATTTTTGGAAGGCTGAAAACCAATTGGTTTTAGGAGATGATCCAAAAGGCTGCATCTTTTGCAAATAAAAAAACAAGGTCGTTGAGACATCTGAAGAACCGGCTTCAGTCAAGTGCAAATGGTAATTAATGGTAGACTTTTAAACACAGTTACAGGAGGTTAATATAACTGGAATAAACCATGACACTTACTATTAATAATAACCATACCTATCAAGTCAATAATTATCCTTTGAATGTTTTAGCAAAATGGCAGATAAAGAGATCAATTTGATCAGATACTTCTAAATTATATAAATAACTAGTATTTTTAGATGACCATATTACACATGCAATGTTTTGCAGAAAAATCTCTATTAACAACAGAGCAGTGAAGTAACCAACCAAGGTTTTTCTTATAAAATGAGCAATTTACTTCAGCTTCACAGTGGAAATGGTATAGAAAACTACTTTGCACTTAAGGCTTTAAATCCATTTCTAACACTATTCCCTTTAGAATTCTTGTCCTTTGACAATAATAAAAATATTAATTACTCTGTGTGCCTGTTAGGAAAATGTAGGAGAAAAATACAAAAATAATTTAAACGATTCCACTGCAATTCTAGAGTAACTCTACTGAAGTCAGGCAGAATCTAGAAATCCAATTCTAGCCCACAGTTTGGATCAGTGTAAAATCTGCAGAGTATGCAAAATGAAGGTACCAAGGTGGCTACAAATCCTTCTACATTTCATAATTGTTAAATATCTAGGCAGCCACTATTACTCGAAAGTTGCCTGTTAGGACTGAGAAGCTCTGAACATTTTGTATGGGAGTGCTGTGAATACTTTGACTGAGGCCCCCTGAGAAGAACTGTCATAGCCCAAAATATTGCTTAAATAATTCATGTAGAACTGTTATATTAAATAGCAGCAGTTGGATGTGATAAATGCTTTTCTTCAGAAATATTTAATGCTTCGGAACCTAGCTATGCAAAAGGTTTTATTGTAATATAACACAAAATTAATTATTGAAAAGGTACCCTATCTCAAAATAGAGTCCAATTAGATATTGCTTCTTTTATAGAACTTCTCTCAGGCATGAATAAACAAAACATCTGTACAGTATAATCCACTGTGATGCATAATTATTTGTTTTATGTTCATCTTATTTTTGAATTATGCAACAAATCCTCACTCAGTGCCTGTAATGTGAAGGCTCACTATATAAAAACCAATGATAGATTTTTTTGTCTTGATTAATTTACATGCACGCACGCACGCACACACACACACACACGCACACGCACACACACACACACAATGGGTCCTAAACTCCACAGCCAAACCTTATTTCATCAGCTGCTAACTTCTGTGGCAACTTTCCATTGCTACTGCTATATAGAATGAAATAATGTAATTCTGTCTTCCTTTCCTCACCCTCCAAACCTCCCAAAAAGAAGCTGAACAGAAATCAGCTTACAAAACAAGGCATTTATATTTGAATGAAGCCTTTGGAAAAATATATATATATAATCCCAACCCTTCATTGGTTTTCCTTTCTATTTTCTCCTAGTGCATTCTTTCCACTGTCTATGACTGTCCTTTCTTAAGATTTTTATGGGGGTTTTTTATTCATGTTTTTTCACTTTTTGTTCAGTTACATGTATTTCCCAGTCAAGAAGATATCATGAGATTTATGGAAATCCTACATTGAGAACGGTGATTATTACAATTATTCATCCAGAAAGACTCTGTTTTATTTTTAATATTATCATTTTTTCTAATTTAAATGTGAATTAAAAACAAAGTTTAGATAAAATAGAATTTCATGCAAGCAAAATGAACTACAAGTCATTTCAAGTTTGTCTCATTTGTAAAGCCAGTTGGCATAGGTACTGGAAATGCTGTTTCCCTATAATATGTCTCAATTCTTCCTATTTTATATCTTAATGGAATCAAAAGAGTTGCTTTCTTCTAATTCTTTTCTTTCCTGGGTACATGCTTCACAAACTATTGTCCGCAGCCACTATTATTCCCAAATTAATGATTACAAGCTCAAAAAAAATAAACTCAAGTCTCTTGAGATTAAAAAAAAAATGTTTAATCTCATATTAAACCAACACTATGGCAGAAAATGTTTACTACTGAGGGGCATACTGATCATAGAAACAGAAAAACAAATAAAAAACACAAGAGATTTCCATCACAGTAATGTCAGATAATTGAGGAAATAAGCTATGAATATAAAATAAAGCAATAATATCAGTGTCTTTTTACTACCAGTTAACTCTTTTGCAAATACTCTGACATTGATTTCTTACAATCTTAAAATTATAGAAAGAAGCGCTAGAAGGGACTTCAAGAAGTCTTCTAGTCCAACTCCCTATTCAAGGCCATATATATCATCCTTGTCTAAACCCTCCAAGACAAGTGTTTCTGGAAGTTGTTTTTTAAAAATGTCGAGACTGGAGATTCCACAGCCTTTCTAGGTTTTATATTATATATACATAAAAGCTCAGTATTCTTTTCCTTGCAGAAAACTACTTTTTTGGTGAGGCCACCTTTATTTCCCACCTGGCCCTCAAAAAAGGTGATTTTTTTTGTATTAAAACTAAAAATTTAGCACTTTAGGTGTTACTGGTCACATCACACTCCCTCAGTTTTGATGGTCTGTACCTGCACTGTCAGGTTGCTGTCTGTGATTCTGTGTCCCTAATGACTTGGCATTAAAAGTGTAGCCCAGGTAACTCAGATATAATCTCCCCTTCTCCAGTTGAAGGGGATTGTTAGCTGGTAGGTATGCTGTGGGGGATCTACAGACCACTCATTTTCCCTCCATTCCTATAGAACCAGGCCTGGACAGTCAGGAGACTTTACTATATACACATTTATTTACATTAACTTATCACAAGGAAAAGAAACATGGATATAAACATATGTACAATATATATATTTATAAGATATCTAAACAAATAACATAAACAATACCCTCTGGGTAAATGCAATAAAACCTTATACCAGTGCTCCAGATACAGGTAAATCACAGGTAAATATCTGATCTGAAACAGATAAACCCCAAAATAAACATAGATAGCCAACAGATAAACTATAGATAAGTATGGATGAACAATAAATAAGCCACAAATAAATACAAATAAACAACAGATGAAATAATAGAAACAATATTTTTTTGTTTGGTAGATATTTTTTGCCAGGCAGCCACTTACATCAGCACCCTCAACCCTTGCGAATGCCTGATCCTTGGCAGGGACAGGGGGTCCCAGAAGAGGCCTAGGACTCTACTCATCTACTCATTTACAAACATCACAACACTCATGGTGCAAGAACCCCAAAGATAAACTTAATCCCAAGGGGGAAACCCCAATGCCCTTGGGCTTTTCCCAAGCCCTACAAGGAAGCTGGTAACTTTAGGGGGGCCCTCCCAGTGGGACCTTCACTTTCAGGAGCCCTTCACTAACCAGGGGGAACTCCCCTCCCCTGTGAGAATCCTCTTTTCCCTGCAACTCACGGCTCCCAGGCCTGGAGGGTGGTCCTCCTGCAGTGGGCCTGCAGTGGGCTTCGGGGGGGGGGGGTCGCTGCTCCCTGGAACAGGGACCCTCTATGCAGGGCTTCTGGGGCCTCTGGCTTGGCCCTGTCTGCTGGCCCAGTAGCCCGATTACTGTCTGGCTCCCTGGACTCAACCTTTTGCTATGGGTCAGAGGCCTGAGCTGCATCATGCAGCATCAGGCTCGGTCTGCTCCCAGACCCTCCATGCAGCACCTCTTGCACCAAGCTCCCAGCCTCATTCCTGCGGTTGAGGACCTGAGCCACCCAAGCGCTCTGAAGGCCCTACTCCATGCACCGGTCTGTGCACCATGTCTCTGGCTGCACACCAGAGGTTGCAGACCCGAGCCACCTCATGCAGCTCCCAGGATCTGGACGCTGTGTGCTGTGCTGCACACCAAGAGCCTAGCTGCTGGCACCGTCCGCCGTTCCCCGCTGATGGAAGTCTTCAGGGGGCTTCTGGGATACTGCTTTACCCTGCTGAGCAGCTCTCCTCAGCTCTTCTAAGCCCCACTCTTCTCTCTTCTCTGTCCTAGATGTGCTCCGCTCATGCTGGGCGTGCAGCTCCTTTTATATGCTCCAGGGCTCCGCCCCTGAAGTCTTCCGGGCCTGAGTGTTGCAGTCTTCAATCAGGTCTGGGGGGAGGGGGGGAACTCCTCTCCCCCTCCCCTCAGGAAAGGGGTGTGACTTAATTCCTCTTGCTGCCTCCTGATTGATGGATTGGTTCCAACAATCAAAACAGCAAGATTTCAAACATGGGACTGAACCCAAGCTTCAAAAGACAAGCCTGCTACATGATAAAGAGACTGCAGGCTTTGGTTCTTAGTAACGAAAGCTCTGCCAGTTTTATTATCTATTTTAAAATATACTTTGAAATGTTGCTCTTCAAAATGGGTTAGGCCTCATTGGATTATTAATCAATTATTGCATGTACAACTCACACAAAAGCCTTGCTAAGAGCGTGAATTGAAGTAGGCCTCACTGGATGTGTCTACATAAGATGCTTTACTGTGTATTAGACTAATCTAAAGTGCAATAAAGCATCACTGTCTATACATGCGCATAAATTACTGCACATTCAATTAGGCTAATGAGCCATTTGCTAGTATCAACACATACAGGTACTAGAAAAAGGGAGCATTAACTAATGCACTAAAGCATACATGTAGATCCTGACTGGGAGCAATTTGGTTCCCTGCTGCCTGAACTGACTGGGAGCACAACTGCTACCTGGCTAAGCCCCAATATCCATGGGGTAGGGGAGAGCTGTCTCAGCTCCAGGGCAGCTCTCCCCTGCCCAGTTAATGTTGGGAGTAAGATGCCTTAGAGCCAGGACAACTTCTCCCACCCATCCCCTGGAGCCCAGGCCTGACCCCCATGTCCTCTGCCAGCCTGGAACTGGCACCCAGGGGAGTTTGGAGCTATCCCTGATTGCTGTAGAGGGGGTAGAGCAGGGCAGAAGCAGCCCTGCACTGAACAACTCTCATCAAATTCATGCCCAGCCATAGTTTAATGCACCTGCATTTTCTGCTCAGAAAATTCAGGCGCATTTATTGCATGTGTAGAAATGCCCACTGGAACAGAACTAAGTATATCATACATGGCTTACAATTTGTCAGTCCTCATAAGTGCTTTGCATGTCCAACAGTTAGAAAGTGAATTGATAAGACTGAGATCAAAACAAAGATCAGAGTGACCTGGAAAACAGTTTTCTCTGTCCAGTGGCGAGGTGACACTAATTGGTGAGAATTGGGATGTGGATGATGCCACCTAAATCTGCTTTAGTAATTAGTCATAAACAGGATGTGTATGCTCTAAATATGATGCTGCTTTGAATATTGAATGTATTAAAAAAGAGCCTTGGAACCCTTAATACTTAGCAGTGGGCTAAGGTTCACACCTATCTGATGTGTGCAAATCACCTAGATTCATAGATGCTAGGGTTAGAAGGGACCTCAACAGATCATCAAGTCTGACTCCCTGCCTAAACAGGAAAGAGTGCTGGGGTCAGATGACCCCAGCCAAATGCCTATCCAGCCTTCTCTTAAAGCCCCCCAGTGTAGGGGAGAACACCACTTCCCTTGCAAGCCCATTCCAAATTTTTGGCCACCCTTACTGTGAAGAAGTTTTTCCTGATATCTAGCCTAAATCTGCTCTCTGTCAGTTTGTAACCATTGTTCCTTGTTACCCCAAGAAATGCCCTGGTGAACAGAGCGTCTCTAATCCCTTGCTGCATTCCCCTAATGAATTTGTAGGTGGCCACAAGATCACCTCTCAGCCTTCTCTTGCGGAGGCTGAAGAGGTCCAGGTCCCTCTGTCTCTCCTCATAGGGCTTGTCCTGTAATCCTGTAAGTCTCTAACCATACCTGGGTAGCAAAGTGTACCAGCTGGCCATGAATATTAGTGTCTAGGCTTGTTTATGGCCAATAAACTTGTCTGAGCTTCTTTTATTAAGATCCAAAGCTTGCTGTCTCTTTCTTATAATGACAAAGTTACTAGGGGTACAGAATCACAGGTGGCATCCAGATAGCACAGGAGCAAACCATCCAAACTGGGGAAGTTCAACATGGTCAGTAGCACCTAATGTCCTAACACTTGCAGAGTCAGATGACAACATTTAGCAGTCTGCCCTGGCAACATTGGTGACTCTTCAGAATCCTACAAGTGGTAGTTTGGTTGTCCTCACTTTCTTCAGTTTCCCCAGAATGCACGCTGGTCAGGAACTTCCAAGGAGTAGCGCAGGGCCATTCCAGAAGAAAAATATTTCAGGTCCTGGGTATTTAGGATTCTTTAATGAAATATCAAAATTTTATGTAGAAATCTCATAGTTCACAAAAACGCTTTAGTGAAAACCCCATTTTCCTTGAAAACCAGTTTTAGCAGAGGATTCAAAGCCAGTCCCAGATATTTTGTTTACCAATTTCCTTTCCTTTCCTTTAATTTTTAGCTTATATAAAAAAAAAAAACCCAAACCTTTATCAAAGCACCCATCTCCTCAATTCATATGTTGAGTCTTGAAACTGTTTGTTATTTGGGTTCATTTGAATTAACAGTTGTAGACAGAAGTCCATTTGAGGACAACATATTTTTTCTTGATTATGAAGTTAGTATTAGTGAAAAATTAAATTAACTGATTCATTTTCCTTTCATCTTTAAATCTCTTTCTGTGTTTGTTTGCAGGTTAGTAAAGGATCCAGGAGTGTACTCTTGTCCTCAAAAGCAGGAGAAGCAAACAGAAAATCTCCAATAAGTCTGAATGCTAAACATTTATGAGATAACAGATTAGAGTCACCTGTATTTTTAAATCTTCTAATTTGGATATTCTTGCTATGAGTTTCACAGATACTCATTACTTGCAAAATTGATTAGCTGTTCTACAATATCCTTGTACTGTTGTAACTGTGAAGCTTTTTAATCCTTCAACAGACAACATTCTATAATTTCCCTCCTCCCACATTAGTTTCTCTCTCTTTGGAGCCAGTATTCTAACTATATATAACAGTATATATACTCTTTTTCTCCATTTTTGTTTTTCTATCTATCTTTGCCAACAATCCAGGCATATGACTCAGTCTACCAAGTCTGTATAAATGTCAGTTAAACCATATCATAGACATGTGCAAGAACCTGTCACTGCTTGAATATTTTCAGCATTTTAGCTTTCAGCACTAAGGTTGATGCATCTTGATAAATAAACAAATATTTTCCACCATTCATTTCTTTATGCTTTGTTAATGTTTCATTCATTAATCACCTTTTCTATATCTTGTGCATGCTCCTTATGGATCCAGTTGATAAACTATGTCATTGAAATGAATTATGCCCTTAAATTCAACTCTTGGTATCCAACCACAGTTGCCAGCCACTGAGAAAAAAACATGGAGAGAGTAGGAGGAATCCTAGTCCTCGCACCATACAGTAAACATGGACTTTACTGGTTAGCAGGAAAAAGAGAAGAGGTTACTTGAAATGGGATGGAGCTGCTATTGCTGGATTTGTTTTAAGTCTTAGCCTGCTTCCTTGAAGACAAAACTAGACAATCACAAAAAAGGGGAAGAAAAAAATAGCAAAGATAGAAATCACATGTCATTGTATGGACACAGAAACATGGACACAGCACACTCTTATCGGTCTCTTCAAGTCCCAGCAAACTTATGTCAGTGTTGGGCTGCTTAAGACACTGTTTTTAAGCTGCCTCTCTCATCACAGGCTCACAGTAGTCTTGCAAAAGACTTAGTCTTGGCTGGCTAAGCCATTCTTTTTTAAAAACATAAGGCAAAAAAGATATATAGGAAAGAGAATAAATAAAGCATGAGAAGAAAAAAAAAACACCAGAGGGAACAGGTAACAGCAGGAACCCAAGTCACATTTTAGAGGGGTCATTCAGGATTTAGTCTAAATCCCATGAGTTGGTGATGTCATTATGGTCTGATCTCGTGTACATAAGTGCATATTTAAGTATTTTCCTAGAGAGAAATGGAGAGTTGATCCTGATTTAGGAACTCTTAGACCAGGAGTGGGCAATTATCTCAGATGCAGGGCCACTTACTGAATTTTGGCAAGTTGTCAAGGGCCACATGGGTAGCCTTGCCCCTTGACAGGTGCCCTGCTTCCTGGTCACCATCTTGGAACCAGAAGTCCCACCCCCTAACCCTGACTTTTGCCACCAGAAGTTCCCCCCTCCCTTTGCCCCCAGAAGTACTCCTTTCAGCAAGGGGTTTTGCCATCTTGGAACCAGAAAAATATCAGATTATATTCTAAAAAGCAAACATCTAAAACATTCATTAATTTTATTCAAAAAAAATATTTTTGCCCTGGTTTACATGTGTTTGTGTATTGTACATAGAGGTGATTGCACAATAGCTTAAAATTAAGTCTTATGCTTGTATATTGTGGCTGGGATGTGGCTAACCTTGAGAGGGACCAGAGGAGGGCCACTTGCATGGTCAGGAGGCAGCAGACCAGGCCCTATGAAGATAGACTAAAGGGCCTGAATCTATTCAGCCTCCACAAAAGTAGATTGAGAGGGGATCTGGTGGCCATCTATAAACTCACCAGAGGGGACCAGCGGGAATTGAGGGAGGCTCTGTTCCCATCACCTGGGATAACAAGGAATAACGGCCACAAATTGATAAAGAGGAGGTTCAGGCTTGATATCAGGAGACATTACTTTATGGTTAGGGCTGCCAGGCTCTGGAATGGGCTCCCAAGGGAGGTGGTGCTCTTCCCTACCTTGGGTGTCTTCAAGAGGACATTGGATAGATATCTGGCTGGGGTATTATGACCCAGCCCTCGTTCCTGCCCAGGGCAGGAGTTCGGACTTGATCATCCATTCAGGTCCCTTCCAACCCTAAAAACTATGAAACTATGAAACTATTGTGGGGTATAGGTTTGTGGAGGCTGTGGGTATGTAGGGTGAGGGAACGTGTGTGTGTGTGTGTGTGTGTGTGTGTGGATGGATATGTGGGGCATGGGTGAGTACGGGGGGGCTGTGTGTGAAGGGAGGGTGGCTGGGGTGTGTGAAGGGTTGTGGGGGTCTGCATGTATGGGAGCGTGAGGGGGGCTGTGGGTGCATGCATATGGTGGGGTGTGCATGTGGGACTTGCCCTATGAACACACACACATATGCTTTGCCCCTGCCTGCACATACACACACTGCTCCTGCCTGTGCATGCACCATGCAGCCGGGAGCCAGGTGGTACTGGAGTAGGGCGGGGGCAGGGAGCAGGGAAATTGCTGGGGTGGGCGGGCCTAGGCTCCTGGCTCCTGCTGCCTGCTTCTCCTGGGTCCTATTGCCCCTGCCTCTTGTCATCTTTGAGAGGCCTTCAGGAGCAGATAAATATTTTAGGGGTCCTGCAAGCCGTATTTTGCCCACCCCTGCCTTAGACAGCAAAACATAGGTTAGAATTGGAGTTTATAACTCTTCAGGTTACTTCTGTTAATAGAACCAAATCTCAGGAAGATGATAGTACCTTTCATGGTAGTAGCTTTTAAGGTCAATTTATTTCAATGAGACTTAAGTGTGTACTTACATTTATGTATTTGTTACTGAGTAACAGCCTGCATGACTACTTTCATCTCACTTATTTCCAGAATGGAAGGACTAACTTGTAGCTAACAAATTGGAGAAACTTAGGGAATCCTGATCCTCAGTTACAATGAGTATTATTTAACTATTTAAATATTTTATACATGTAACCATCAGGTTTTCTGGACAGTTAAGGCTAAACCTGTGAAACCAAGTTAAGAAAACAAAACTAAAAATCAAAGCAGCCAGCTATAAAAAAGTTGCTAAATTAAGATCAAACAACATCAGGAATAAGGGTCCCAAAGTCTTTGTTCATACCTGTATCTTCACTATTAAATGGGCCTTGTCACACATTACATTAAAGACACATTAACTGAACTTATAACTGAGCATTCAAGCAGTAGAGAAAGCATCATCACAGAGTAGTAAAATAAGGCCTTTTCTGGCAAGGAGTATCTCCAGATTGTATCAACATGTCTTGAGCTAAAATTGGACTGCTCTATGGAGGTAGCACAATCAGGAGAGTTTGGTGTGATGGGCATTGGGAACCTGAAAAGGTTTTTTATCAGACTCCCAGCCTCCTTACTGCACCAAAGCCTTGAACCAGCCAGGCAAGGGTGGAGCAGTTGTGTGATCTATGACACCTCCCCACCCCCCACCCCCCAATGCAGCTTTGACAGTTCAAAGCTCCAGTGCAGCACAGGGACTGGAAATGGCACTGACACCCAGCACCACACTGCATGAGTCAGTTCAAGGCTCTCTTGTGGTGTGAAGGGCTTGGACAGCACAGTCCCAGCCTCCAAACTATATGGGAACTTTGAATCAAGTCCAGTGCAGTATGGGGGCAGGAACTAGATCCTGTGCTGTGCCAATGTTGCTCCCAGCCTTTGCAATTTAAGCCTTGAACCAGATCTGGTATGATCCCAAAGCTAAATCCAAAAATCAGCTGATATTCCCTCTCAGCAATGGGATTGCACCAGAGTCTTGAACAAGCTTGGTACAATCCCAAGACTGAGACTGAACAACAGCTGATTGTCTGACTCAGCCCTGGGATATTACAAGACTCCAGATATTACAAGAATCCAGTGTGGAACTACTATCTGTGCTTAGACTGTACGAAACATTAATGTGGTACTACTCAGAAAACTTTCTAAGGCAGGGGTGGGCAAAATATGGCCTGGAGGCCAGATTCAGCCCACTAAGGGATTTTGTCTTGCCTGTGGTGTGTTCCTCAGCCCCATCCAGTCCAGACATGGGGGGCAGCCCAAGCTGTAGCACATTTAGCCAGTCCTGCTGCCCTCAAGTGTGTAGCAGGACTGGGGTAGTGTGCAGGCAGTGTGGACTTTGCTTCCCAAAGTCCACCAGCAGTGGCTCCTGGCTGCCACCAGCCCTGGCCTCACTGCCTAAGCACCCCAACCCATTCATCCTGCACCCATCACTGGGAGCAGGACATTCAAGGGCAGAGCGAGTGGCCAGGTGGATGGGATGGGGACATAGGCTTGCAGGGAGCAATATCCATTAGAAGAATGGATGAGCAGAGCTGGGATGACAGGGCAGGATCATGAAGCAGTGACAGCATGGGGCAGGGCCCAGGTCAGAGTTGTGATCTGATGCCTACACATCCTTGCAACAAGCCCCAGCTCCACAGGCAGGGGCATGCAGGGAGCAAATTGTGGCTTTGCCCTGGGACCCAGCCCCATGCTATCACTGCCTTAAGATACCAGCCTTGGTCCTACCCACCCATTTCATTCCCAGGCACTGCTCCTCACCCACCTGCAGCCTATGCCATCCACATGGCTCTGCACCCTGCCCATGTGGGTCACAGCCAGTCTTCATGGAAACTCTAGAACTGTGGACAGTGACAGCATAAGTCCTGGACCTGGGGAAGAGCCATAATCCACTCCCAACACACTCCTGCCCATGGAACTAGTGCCCATCACAGGTACATTCAGGGGGCAGATCGTGGCTTTGCCCTAGGCCCCAGCCCCATGCTGTCACAGCCCCATAATTCAAGCCCTGGCTCCACCCACCCAGCTCACTCCTGGATGCCACTCCCCTCCCATCCATGCCCCCATCCCAGTCTTCCAGACCAGCATGGAGCAGAGCCACTTAGAGAGTTTTGGTGAGCTGTTGAGGGGGGAGGGAGGGAGGGGAGGCGGTACTAACCCAGTGCAGGGTGGGAGAAGGAGTGGAGGGCTATGCTAACCCAGCCTGTGACAACTCACCAAAATTCCCTAAGTGTCTCCCCAGCCCAAATAATTGCTCACCCCTGTTCTAAAGCATATTAATGTTTACTACAATCTATATATAACATATACTTAGAGTAACATGTAATGAGGTCCATAGAAACTAAAAAGAATATTTCCTTCTTTTCTTTTTTTCCTGGATATTAGTGGAAAAGAATTACAAAGAAAATGCAACAAATTACCACACATAGTTTCCAAGGTGTTTTTTATAAGGTCAGGCATATATTTGAAATAATAATAACAATAACAACAACAGTAATAACAACAATAATAAATAGTAATATATGTATAACTTTTTTCATCACAATTTCACTAAAAATCAACTAAATGCTATTTGGATTACTACTGGATCAAGGGTGTAACTATTTTTTATTTCTTTTCAAACACTATAGAAGGATAAAATCCTATACGTAGAGTTCTTTGCCCTTGGAGAAATACCGCAGGATCTATTCATATTTCTTTTTAAAATATAAAATAGTACAGTTGTATTATAATATCTGATTGCACAATTGCATATAAATTATACTAATAGTAAGATAATAAGCAATAGAAAGTAGCAATATTTGAAATTCAGCCACCAGTAAATAATTTAGTATAAAATTTCCCATTTGACTTTTTCATCAATAAATTTGATAAAGGTAACTTATAATTCATCTGAGGAGTAGAAAGAAGATGAAAGAAGTTGAAAGCAGGATTGAGACAGAACCTGAGATACAGAAGTCAAAGGCTATACAAAATATTTAAAAGATACTTAAAGATGCAAGTGGTATGGTCATTATTAGTTTTCCTTACCTCTTCTTCTCTTTGATAAGGCTTTGATAAAAAGTTATGAAGGTATAAATTTAATCCCATCTAATTTTGTATTACTTCCGTTTTATATTAACAGCAGAGATACCTATATAAATGGATTAAGATGTATTTGTTAAAACTTCAATCCCGATCTCCCCTAGTAATTCTAGTTCAGAATGATCTTTGCTCTGGGAACTGAATGAACAAAACAAAAGGAATAAACTATGGATTCATGAAACTCCTCCTGTCATCCAAAATGCCATTGTACTGTGCACTATGATGTATATTGGTTCCATAGATTTACTGTATTTACTCGAATCCAAGGCAACACAGGGAAAAAGGCCCCTCATCTTGGATTCCAGTACAAGGGAGGGCGAAGGGGAGAGCAGGTGGCTGCTGAAGCTCTACTCTGATCCCAAGCCTGGGTTGGGGCAAGAGTCAGAGCTGCAACAGCCGCTGCCCCCTGCAGCCTTTTCTCCCCTTCCTTCTCGCAGCCTCCCACCCCCTAGCCTCTGCTCCAGCCCACTTCCCTGCCACCTTTTCCATCCTGAGACCTGTAGCCTCTGCCTCATCCTCACCCTGTTAACTCCAGTGCAGCTCCAGCTTCATTATCTCCTGGGCATGTAGCACATGGAAGCTCTAGCCCCTTCCTGGCCATCCAAAGGCTGAGCTGCCACTGTCACTACTACCTGGCAGGAGACTTAGTTTCCATGTGCTCTGTGGAGAATGCTACCAGAGCTCCACTGGAGAGTAAGCTAGGGGGGCAGAATCTGTGGGGAACAGGTGTGGGCAAAGAGGCTGTGGGGGGCAAACAGGGGGCCGCGGTTGTGCGGAATGGCAGAACAGACCACAGGTGATAGAGGTGCAGGTGCTGCTGTTGGGGGTAGGTTGCAGGGAGCACAAGTGAGGGAGGCATGGCCCTTCAGCCACCTGTCCCCCTACTGCATACCCCCCAGCTGCTACTTTCCCTGGTAGGAGAGATGAATTGAAGATGACCTCTGATAATTAGATTCTGTATGTGGAAAATAATAACAAATGTATACATTTTCCCTATATAGAATCTATTTACTGGGGGGCTGTCTTAAATTTGAAGTCATCTTGGATTTGGGTAAATACAGTACCTCTTAGAGCTTGGGAATTTATCAGTTCTCTGACACTGTTACTGAGTGACTGCCCACAAGCCACTACTTACATAAAGTAATGTATTTGTTTCACCTTTTAACAGTTTATTTTACTATCTTAATTTTTAATGCTGTCATGAGCAGGGATCCTGGTTTTCTCTGATAACAAAATCCACAGTTTTCAGATTTAAAAAAGTAAACAAAAATCCATATTTTTCTGTGATTAAAATGAAATGCCACTATATATATATATATTTTAGTGGTGTTTTATTTCAATAATGGAAAAATGGATTTTGAGTTAATTTTTCTAAACCAAATATTGGGGATTTTTTCTTTTATCAGAGAAAACCAGGATCCCTGCTAATGAGAAACCACATATATTAAACCACACACCATAGGCAACACATGCCTCCTGAGGATGTGGGGGAACAGTGACCACCCACAGACGATTGCGCTGACATCAGCCATGAGAGTGGGCAAAGCAGGGACCGTCTGCAGGCGGTCATGGTAGTGTTGACAGTGGGGGGCAGGATCTGCCCCGCAGCTGGATGCCAAGGCCGGAAGTGCAGGTGGCATACCCGGAAGTGCCAGCGGTACTTCTTGGGGAGGCACCAGCACTCTGCCTGCCCCCCTGCCCATTGCCTAAGCCAAGAGTGTTTGCTCTCAGACACCAGCATTCTCAGGGGGTGCACGTGCACCCCTGTGTACCTCTTATGCAGCACTTATGTCATATACTTCATTCTTCTCAGTCCAAAAAAGTTTTAGATGAATGGCTTGAGTTTGTTGGCATAATATTCATACAAAAGGGAACCTTTTAAAATACCAACCTTGATCTTTTGCAGCCTCAAGGAAAAGTCTCGTTTCTTTTACTCTGATTTTATTTCAGAAATGTCAAACCTTCCTTGTTGCAGCAAACAACACAAGTGCCAGGAAAGCTTCAGAAATGTGGTAAAGTAAAACTGTTGATGAGAGCTAGTCCTTTATTTTGTTAAGGGTGAAATATAGGTTGTGTGTTTTTTTGTGAAATTGTTTTGTTTTTGTTGGGTCTTTTTTTTGTCTGTTTGTATTTTATGTTTTAAGGAGTGGAAGATTTTCTTATTTATTTTGCAAAACACTGGCTCTTAACCAAATACAGGCAAATTTTCAAAACTGTTCTACTATAAATAATTCTGGAGGAAAAAAGTAGCTAAGAAAACATGAAAATGTACCTTTTTACAACATCTTCTCCACTCCAACAAGGTAGCCCATCAGCAGCTGCTAGCTCATTAATACACAGCTGATCAGCCAGGCCTCCATAGAATGTCCTATACAGTCGAAGGCTATTGATAAAGTCTCTGCATCAAGACACAAGGAAAATAAGTAACAGCGTCAATCCATAATAATAAACAAAAAATACTTCCATGCATTGTTACAAGTCAAAGATTTTGCCATTTTGTCACTCTCTCTTGGCACTTATTTGCTTATTAATCATTTTGTAAAAATTATATGTAAATGAGATGATCTGAAGGACTGAGACTACTTAATAGCTTACAAACTTGTCATTGTCTTTTGTTGAAATTAAACTAAGTCACAGACTGATCATGAGAAAAAGAAAGTGCTAGGTTTTTTAAGCAATTGCAGCATTGGACAAAATAGGCTTAACCTGTAGATATTATCATTGTTGGCTATTTAAATTACTGGTTCGATAATTTATTTCTGTTTTTGTGCATTATACTGCTTTTTTTAAATTGCTAGGTTTATTGCATCTCAATAACTGTTGAGGTGACCAGAACTAGGGATATGTGCTATTTCTAACTTATTCCACATTGATCAAGATTTCTCTTGAAAAAGCCAGTGAAGGAATTCCACAATTTCTTTAAGTAGCTTGTTCCATAGTTTCATAGTTTCATAGTAGGTAGGGTTGGAAGGGACCTGAGCAGATCACCAAGTCTGACCTCCTGCCATGGCAGGAAAGAGTACTGGGGTCAAATGACCCCAGCAAGGTGCTCATCTAGCCTCCTCTTAAAGACCCCCAGAGTAAGAGCCAGCACCACTTCTCTTGGAAGTTGGTTCCAGATCCTAGCCACCCTGACAGTGAAGTAGTGCCTCCTGATATCCAGCCTAAATCTACCCTCTGCCAGCTTGTGACCGTTATTTCTTGTCACTCCTGGTAGTGCTTGGAGGAACAGAGACTCCCCCAATGCCTGCTGGTCCCCCTGACCAGTTTGTAAATGGCCACTAGATCCCCCCTCAGCCTTCTCTTGTGGAGGTTGAACAGGTTCAGGTCCCTTAGCCTCTCCTCATGCTGACTCCTGATCATGCAGGTGGCCCTCCTCTGGACCCTCTCCATGTTGTCCACATCCCTCCTGAAGTGCAGCGCCCAGAACTGGACACAGTACTCCAACTGCGGCCTGACCAGTGTTGCATAGAGGGGGAGGATCACCTCCTTGGACCTGTTTTAGATGCATCTGTGGATGCATGACAAAGTATGGTTAACCTTCCTGACCGTGTCCTCACACTGTCGGCCCATGTTCATTTTGCCCTCAATAATGACTCCAAGATCCTTTTCTGCCTCTGCGCTGACAATAAGGGAGCTCCCCAGCCTGTAGGTCTGCTGCTGGTTCCTCCTCCCCAGGTGTAGTACCTTGCACTTGTCAGTGTTGAACCACATCCTGTTCTCACCCGCCATCCCCTGTAACCTGTCTAGGTCCGATTGCAGCCTATTCCTCCCTTCTAGCGTGCCCACTTCTCCCCACATCTTAGTGTCGTCTGCAAATTTGAACAGCGTGCTTTTTACCCCCTCGTCCAAGTCACTGATGAAGATGTTGAACAGTGCGGGCCCATTGCTCTTAGGGTTAAGAAGTTTTCCAGAGAGTTGATCTAAATCTGCTTTGTTGTAGTTTAAGCCCATTTCCTCATGTTCTGTTCTCTGTGGCAAGAAAGAACCATGTGTCTCCATCTTCTTTTAAATATTTGAAAGCTCATGCTCTCCCACTTCCCTGAATGTTAAAATTAGTTACCATTAATATCTATAGGAAATTAAAATAAATGAAACAAGGGGTTATACACAGGTATTAAAAATCCCTGGCTTTTATCTATACAGTTTGCACAAGGCACAGAACTGTTTTACATTTACAATTTCTACTGTGTAACATGAATGTACAAATAAATCCAAGACTGTAATGCTGAAAAAAATATTCATTAGACTCCTTTTCAGCTATAGTGTTTGCCCATCTTTAAAAAAAAAATTAAATTAAAAACAAAATAAACGTCCATATATTTTTATCCTGTTTTCCCACCCCCTGAGTATTTAATTAAATGGGAATTGCATATTAACAATTACCATTTCTCATCTGCTGGGATATATTCTGATTTCAGTTACAATTCTAAATTTGTTATTGTTTTCAGTTTGCTTTTATTCTATTGGAGATGCGATCAGTAATTCAAAACACAGAAAACTGACCCACTTTCTCCAAACTGACAAAACTCAATAATTTACAGTCAGATCCCATCATCTTTACTCATGAATGTAACATGTGCATTACATTAATTTGTAAGTATGTTCCTTATAACCATACTCAGTTTGAATGAGGTAGCCCAATATTGCCACTATACATTATAGAAAGGGACTTAATAATGAAAACATATCTCTGTGTAGAATGCTTCTGATAATTTTCTCTCATTTAACAGTTGGTATTGATCAAATTTTCCTCTTTTACACTATCAATCCATACTTAATACAAAATAGGAATGTGTGCAGCTTCTAGCACTTATTAGATGAACTGCATTACAACAGAAAGGTCAATTATTCTATTAGTAAATGTGTCCTGAGGCAAAGCTAAAGTTAATACAGAAGCACTAACAAATTTCGTCCTCTGTAGATGTCTGACCAAAAGCAGTAAGAAGGGCAGATGGTTTAAATGTCAATTTTCAGCCATCTTTTTCTAGAGAAGATAACATATAATTATAGGCAGCTGAGCACATGTGTAATTACAGTCAACAGAAACCACAGATCTTGCTTATCTCTCTATTTTGGAATGTTCATTTTAACTATTTTATTGCCTCAGTTAAAAGCTCTCTGTGAAATTTAGCAAATATTCTCATATTTGCTGGAAAAATACATAAGTGCTTAGATGAGGTGTTAGGGGTAGCTTTTCTAGAAAATTATTCTTTATTCACTCTAGGATTATTCAGTGTCAAAAGCACAGAAATGTCTCTTTTTCCCATTACACTGAGTATTAGAAAATACTAGATTGGAATTCTGCTGCCTAGATTATTATCTGATACTAAAAATAATGAAATGAGTAGGTAGAGGTAGCTGAACACATATTTTAATGTATAAGATTTCATCTGGAGATATGAAGTACATTTGTGAATTATGGTAGTAAAGGCAGGAAAATATTGCGTTATTAACAATACCTAGGACATTGACCTAGTGCTAAACATTATGAGTAAGACCTCTTTTTCTTGCTTAAGGCTGTAAAAGTAGTTGAAAGCAAGAAAAGAAAGTGCCTTAGCTGTTTCTATTAGCAGCTTCTAACACATATGACAAGAAACAGAGCTACATTAAGAGACAACAACCACTACAAACAGTTTAAAATAATGAAATAATTTATTGCAGTTCGAATGTTATGACACTGTGGGTAACAGAGGATGCTATACTGAATGGAACTGAGATGCTGTGCAAGATCATCTCTCCCTTAAATTGAAGTCTGTACTATATAATGATTGATAATTCCCAGTCTATTATATTGTTTCAAAGGGGGTAAAACATTGCATTACAGTTCACACTCACATACCTATACACAGAAAAAAAAAATGGTTATACCACATTTACTCAAATACAGGACAAGGTTCCCCCCCACCCCATAATGGCATGGGGAAAAAAGCCCCTCTTATAATTACAAACATGGAATCTCACTAAATATATTGTCTATCATTAAACTGCTGCCAAAAGCAGCATGTGCTCAGCAATAGAAACCAACTATGAAGATGATTAGATTCAGCCAACATGAAGCGTGACTATAAAACGCATGGCCCACATTGGGCAAACATGCTGATGGGAACTGTTTTTTTGTGCGAGTGCCCCTTGAAAAACAATGGGCAGTTGCTACTCCAGAAGGGAACAATCACTAGTCCTGGAGATACTGCAATATTAGGCCAGCAGTCAGAGAGGCTGAAGCAAGTGTCAACAACCTTCCCTGGTGCCAGAAATGTTGATGAGAATCTACCACAAGGATAGATTAGTGCAACACATCTGAATAAGACATATGGCAGTGCCCATTAAGTGCAATCCCCCTCACTGCCAACTCTTTTTTAAGTCATGATGAGCCACAACATTACATGTTCAAAATCCCTTTGTCAACCCTTCTCACAGCCTGGTGAGGCCCCTTCTATCAACCTGCTGTGTCCCCACCTTCCATGAAGTGAAGCCAGACCAGGTTGCTCTGTACCTCATCTGCACATACATTTTTGGAGCATCTCAGGATTTGTGACAAGAGCTCCCAGTTCCAGTCATGAGTGGAAGATAATTAACACATCAGGCCTTTCTGAGGGTGTATCTGGAGTAGGCACACATACTGGGAACATCTACATGTGAAATTAATGCAGCACATTAAACTCTAGCACATAAATGCCAGAGTTTATTGCTCCCAGGAGCTGCATTTATACATGTGCCCAGGACCATAGCACGTTGAGCCAGGTTGGAGCAGCCCTGGCTGGCAGGGAGCCAGGGGTTAGTTTGCCAGACTGGGGCTGCTCCAACCCAGCTCAGTGTGCTGTGGAGGGGCTGGATGATGCACGAGGATGCTTCAGGACAGGGCTAACCAGCAGGCAGCACCACAGTGAAGCACCCTTATGCCCCAGCCAGCAGAGTCAGTATCTACACATGCACTGCTGCACAGTACATAATTCCGCCACAGGATAATACTTATATTTACACGTACTAATCTATGGTGGCATCTATTAGTTTACTGCAGCCTAGTAGGCCTGCACATGTAGACACAGAGACTTTACTGAGGAACTAATATTAGGCAGCTCCGCTGTAAATGTCTCACGTAGACATGACCACTCAGAGTACTGAGCTGCGTGGTCACTGTGGAGCATGGGGCCACACTAATCAATGGGGATCCTGGTTTTCTCTGATTTAAAAAGATCCCCAATTTTCAGTTAAAAAAGTAACCCCAAATTCACATTTTTCAGTGATTAAAATGAAACGCCATTATATATAGTGGTGTTTCATTCTAATCACAGAAAAATGTGAATTTGGGGTTACTTTTTTTAACCGAAAATTGGGGCCTTTTTTTTTTTAATCAGAGAAAACCAGCTTACCCTGGTAATCAATCATATGTGCCAGGCTGAGAAAGTGTGCAACAAAGATTTTGGGTGAACTGTATGCAATGTCATGGTTCTCCATGGCTGGAACTGCTGTTGACTGGTGGGGCCCAGTACAGTGAACTATGTGATAAATCATGAGCCTTTTAGCTTTGCAGTAATACCATGCATAGTTTATACAAGATACAAATAGGTGCTAAAGTACTACTCAAAAGTGCATTTATGAAACACCTGTACTAAAACTTGCAGTAGTTTAAAAAAAAAAAGTAACATACATCAATTATGGATGACCTGAGTCTATAGATACTATATGCAAATTGTTGTGGCCATGTTTAATTTCAAGGTTATTGTTTTCAAATTTGTTCCTCACTTCCACATGCACAGGGAGAACAGGGTCTGACAGAAGAGGGAAGAGACTTACAGGGGAAACATTTGGGGGGAAGCAGAGGACAAAGGGCTCTCTAATACCCCAGATGTACTGTCCCTGCTATAGCAGTGGAGATGGAGTAAATTCAAGCCAAACCTCTAATAATTAGATTCTATACCTAGAAAATTATAACAAATTTATACGTTTTCCATATATAGAATCTAATTACTGGGGGGTCATCTTATAATAAGTGTAGTTTTCTATTTGAGTAAATATGGTATTAACATCTTTAAAAATAGGTAATAAATCATTTACTTTTATCCAGCAATATCAGTGATGCTTAAAAGAAAAAAAGACACTATACATTTGCACGTACACATACACACAATCCAATCCAGTTATTTGACTCCCACTCAAGTGAAATCCTAGCAAATCCAGTGACTACCATGAAAGAGAGTCACTGTTAGTGATAGATGACCAAAACTGCTCAAAACACTTCATGAGAGAAAATGGATTGGACAGCAGAATGTGCCAGGGAAAGTCTTGTGATTACAAGATCAGCCTGCCTTAGCATTTCTTTCTTCAAAAGAATACAAATCTAGAAGGACCTTTCCCTAGTTTTTTGCTTTAATTTCTTTGGCATCCAGAACATACAAGACTTGGAAAGTGCCATTTTGACCCGTAGGCATGTTTCAGTCAATTTTTACCCATCAGGTATCCCAAAAAAAGGAACGGAATAAAAATAATTTCCTGTTACAGACTCCAGCTTCTTTCATCAGTAAAGTCAGTCTCAGAAGTGAGTGTCATAAGTGAAAAGAGAAGATGGTAAAGATTTTCTCCTCTACTTTGAGCAGACCCTCTAAAAACAAATAGAAGTTCTGACTTTTTTTATAATGGAGCCACTATTTTACTGAAACACTGTTACTTGTTATAATAATACCAACCAGTGTAATTCTAAATGGGTGCATCTCCATGAGCCATTAATGTAGCTCAATAAGTTCTGGTGCAGTTTGTGCCAGAGTCAGCTGCTTTTGGGCTGGCACCAGATTTGAGAGGTCAGCGCCAGGCTCCAGGTGATGGTGCTGGAGGAGCTGGCTGGGGCGTGATTGTGCTGAAACTGCAGTCATGTGGCTGACTCCCAGAGCCTGCTGCCAGCCTGGGGCTGCTCAAACTGCTGCAGTCCTGGTCACCATCCACACATGCATTTCTGTACAGTATATGACTCCACCATAGCATAGTACTATCTTACCGTGGAGCTAATTTACTGTGCTTTAACACCTGTGCACGTGTAGTTGGTGACATTTTACCATGGAGCTAATTAATCAACTCTGCAGTAAAGCACACATGTAGGTGCATCCAACTGAGTCATAATCAGGGATCTGGGTTTTCTGTTTCCTATGGAAAAACATGGATTTTCTCCTTTAAAGGAGAAAAACACAGATTTTTCCCCTTTGAAGAAGGAAACTGCAGGTTTCCTCCTTTGCAAACAGCTCTCCACAGGCTGGCAGATTTCCAGCCTGCAATTAGCTGCTTGCAAACAGGGTGCAAAACCCTAATCCCTGTCCAGAGAGGAGGGGGTAGGGCCAGGGAATCTGAGACCAGCCAGGGCTAGCTCAGACTTACTTTGCCACCTGCAACCTTTGGGATAAGTAGGGCCTGGGGGACTGGACCTGAGGCCTGAGGGCAGGGGCAACTGGAGCTCCCTTCCAGCAGGTCTGGCAGGGGGATGGGGCTGTGGGTCAGGAAGGAGGAGCATTGGCAGCAGCAACTGGGAAGATGCTGTTACTGGTTTTGCTTTTTGTTTTTGGGAGGTTTTTTGTCTTTCAACCCCAAGGGCTAAGGGAGAAAGGTAGCAGTGCCTGGGGGGCTGCTGCTGTTGCTGCTGCTTTTATTTATTTTTTTCCTTTTTCTCCCCCAAGAGCCAAAGGAAAAAAAGCAGCACTACCCAAAAGGCTGCTGCTGCTGCTTTTATTTTATTTTTCCCCCCAGGGGCCAGGAGGGAAATGCAAGGTGCCTAATTCACACTGGAATCCATGACAATTAGACATTCCCAAATACTTTTCAGAGCTGGTCCTCAGATGGTGTAGTGTAGGAGAAAGTATATAAAACCTATGAATAGGGACAGGTTTAAATCACAGCCAGAGACCAGCAATTTCCTGGTCCCTGTGCAACCCCTGGGCCTGATTTCATGGCCCTCTGATTGGCCCTGCAGGGAAGTGGGGCGGGGGGGGAAGGACAGCCTGGTGACAGGCAGTTTAAGTAGGATGGAGGAGCGGAGGTAGAGCAGGAGGAGGAGGGGAATTAGGAGGGGGACACAGAAGGGGCCTCCCACAGGGATTGGTTCTGCCCCAACTGCCTTTTAGCCCCCACCAAGCAGGGACCACTGCTGCCCGCCCACTGCTCCCATGCAAGTTCCTGGCCCACTGTAGTCCTCGCCCCATTACCCTAGTTCCACTCCTCCTGGGTGCTGAACACCCAGATCGTTCCAGATAGTGGTTGTAGGTGTGTCAAAGCACCTGTGGCCAGTAGTGCATTGGTCAGGCTAAGCTAGCATGGCATGTCCCAGGACAGCAGCTCCAGGATCTGCAATGGGGACATGTGGCATGCAGAGGTTGGCCAAAGCCAAAGTGAGCCTGCAGCTGTCAGGGATAGCCCTGGTTCACCAAGATGCACTGTGCTGCATCCACTGCTGCCATCTGGAAACATTTGGGCGGTGAGCACATGGAAGCCACAGGGTGGAGGTAGGAGGGCAGGGACTTCAGTGTGCCAGGGGCTGGCATGGAGGCAGTGGGCAGGCAGCAGTGGTCCCTCCTTGGCAGGGACTAAAAGGCAGCTGGGGCACATCCCTAGCTTGCAAAAGAGAAGTTTGTTCATTCAGAACACCTCAGTTTAAATCTAGTTGTCACAGGTTTTTGGGTGGGGACTCAAGCTGAAACTACACTTATTTGGGACTCCCCAAAACTTGAACTCAGCCTTTATTGCTACCAACAGGTGCAGGGAGCAAAACAGCATGGGCCAGCACTGCTCAGAGCCACAAAACAGCAGCAGGGGACAGCTGCAGCTGGACCCATGTCCTGGTGCAGGGGGGAGCTGAGGCCAGGTGGGAGTGAGTGGCGGGGTGGGTAGGGGCTGTGGGTTGGGAGTGAGATTGGCTGGCAGGGTGGTGGGTCTGTGGCTTGGAAGTGAGGGGCAATGCCATGGACAGAGGCAGGGCATTGGCATGTCAGGGCTGCTCAGTGACACAAAGCAGTGGGACAGACAGCTGCAGTTGGACACACGTCTTGGTGCGGGGGTGGGAGGGGAGCTGCTGCTGGAAGGGAGCAAGTGGGAGATAGGCAGGGACTATGGGTCAAGAGTAAGTGGCAGGACTAGGGTGGGGGCTTTGGTTTGGGAGTGAGGGACACCAGCATATAAAGGCTGCTCAGTATCACAAAGCAGCAGCAGTGAGAAGAGCCGTAGCTGGACTGGCACCTTGGTAAGTGAAGGGGGCAGGGGGAGCCCTGCTTTTCCATGATAAAAAAACCAAAATCAAATGCCAAAATTTATAGGCATTTAGAATTTATTTTATTATAATGATTGAGGCACTGGTAGACTTCCAAATTATTTTAAAATTGTAAATATATCAATAAAGCATTGTGATCAACTGATAACTATATATATAGTGGTATTTCAGTTTAATGGCAGAAACCCCAGATTTTGATTTTTTTAATCAGATAGTTTTAGATTTGGTTTATCAGAGAATTTTTGGGCTTTTTAACTGACAAAACCAGGATCACTGGTTATAATTAAGGACCAAATCCTGAAGTCTGTTACTCAGTTTTCCTCATCTTACACAGGCAAAAGTATTTCTGAAATCAATAGTTTTTTGCCACAGTAAGGACTTTAAGATGTATCCCTGGCTAATGCTACCTGATTTATCACAATGGAAAACATGAATGTATATGATTGTAAAACTATTTGTTCTCTTATTTCTAACCTATTCATCACTAGTCCTGTTGTACAAACAAGTCTTGGAGGAAAGGAACAACCACTTTTTTGGCACATCCGTATGTCAAAAAGCATCCTTCTGCAAATGTCAGCACACACATACAGTTTGCTCATACTTTCACTATTTTCACAGCACTTTCAGTTCTTTTAAATGATTAAAACTACACTAACTGTCTTTACTTATTTGTCTATTATTTCAGAAAACAAAAATTTAGATTTAATTCAATGACTATGTTTTAGAAATATAATAGCATATACTGTTGTACCACTGGAATATAGCTGCATTCCTCTCAATGCTGTATTCTCCACTAATGCACTGCATCCCATTGTATGAATATAATCTATTCTGTTGTAAAATTAATAGCTTACTTTCTTCTTTCTTTCTGGTTGTAAAACTAATGTCTTACTTTCTTCTGCTGGCAAGTGTTTCTTCACTGTCTCTTGAGAACACATTCAGCCCTTGATTATCTTTGTTCTGATCAAGAGAACAACTTGGGGACTGTGTAGGCTTTCTCACAGGATGGCCACATACTTTGGTTACCTGCAAAAACAAAAGCCATAAGGAACATGTTAAAACTAGGAATAGGTCAGTATCCTTCCCTTTTGTTTAAGTCTGATTTTACTAACAGTGAAGATGAGGTATATTGCCCATTTTAAAAAGGTCAGCACTGGTTCCACTAGATATGTGGCTAGTCAAAACTAGTAACCATACTGAGCATGGTTTTTTGTTGCTGACGCTATAAAAATGAAGAAACAATGGAGTATCCTTTGTTGAATTGAAAGGACATTCACAGAGTGTTCTCAAAAGACCAGAACTTGCCCCTTTGGAGTTAGTAGCTGCAGTTTTCCAGGCAGATCGTCAGCCCATGGCTTTTCATTGTAATACGGATCATTACAACAACTAAGGAAACCAGATGTTGAGCATATTTCTACTTTTCTGCAATCTACCCGAAATAACATTTACAATGTACATCAAGCTTTGTGCTTCCTTTCCAATTTAATGTGGTAAGTTCAGCACAGTTACCCATAGTATCTATTAACAGCTCAGTGATTGAGACTTACATTGATGTCCTAGAAAATGTATGTTTAATGACCCTATTTCAAATCACAGATACTGGTAACATGAAATGATTTATATTATCTGTATCTCTGATAGAAATAGATATAAATTAATATGAACCCATATTTTTTATTTTTTGTAATATTTGACACTTTATCTTTTGTATTAAAGAGGCTATCAATTTACTATTATTACTCATTATTTCTACTAGTCAGTGAGTTACAAATCAAGGCAATATATATTCATTAAATAGGAAATACAGCATATTAAGAATTACACATTAGAATAGATATTAAGTAGATTCAGTGGCATGTATCTTTTATATATGTGTGCATGCATTACTGAAGGCCTAGTCCTGTATGTGAAGTATATAAGTTTCCTAGAAATACTCACATTTCATTACAAAAGAGAGAAAGACAATGGCTATATCTCTTAAATCAATGTTTGGGTTCAAAACTTTTTAGACTCACCCCCAGAATCCAGTTCCTAAACCAAAATACATCCTAATTCCCTCAATAATCACACAACCATGGCAAAATAACCATGACAAAGAGACAACTGGTTCCTGTTAGTAGGAGATTTTTTGCTTGTAGTTGAATGTTCTGCCTTAAATACGAGTCTTAAATATGAGACTATAAACAACAATCTTATGTGCCAAATTTCTTTTACTCTCATTCATGACAAAGATGAACCTGTAGATAATTACAATCTTAAGGACCAGTTTCTCTAATAAATATACAAGTGACATTGGCTGCAACATTAGAAATAAGATAAGATTATTTTATTAAAAATGAGAGGTTCCTTTATTCATAGATTTTGCAATGAAAACCTAAGACTTCTGCAATTGTACTTACGTAGCCAAGTCAAAAGTTATAAATTGGCACTATCACTTTACAAGGAATAAATCTTCATTGAGATTGTCTGAATAACCAGTTGTGTAGAAAAATAAGTGTTTTCACCCAAAGATACAAAATGAAAAAAAAATCCAATGGGAAATATAAGAACAAATATCTACTAAGTATATTTTAGATAGGGGACAAGGCAGTGGTGTCCTCTACCATTCCTGTCTTTGAACTACCAAAAGACTTTCACAATATTCTACTTTCCTCAGAAGGAAAAGAACAAACAGTTAGTGAATAGCCACTAATTTTCACAAACCAAAAGAGTTCAGATGTTGGTTAAGAGATGTAAATTCCAACTGTAAAGCCTGCAGTAAAGCCTGCACAATAAAACCTTAGAGCTCTTCTGGCCTGATTATTAATTTGTTTCAGGAGGAATAACTACAGAAAGGGATAATACAATATTTTTAAGCACTCATTTCAAAATGGGAAGTTTGTGATCACTATTAATATTAGAGACAAACCTAGCTTTTACAACTTTCCTTTAAACAAAAAAGTCCTCAATCACATACTTTTGCCAAAGGAAACACAATTTAAAAATACTACATGAAATAGCTATTTTAGAATTGACTTAATTTCAAAATTCATTAAGGAAAATTCCTACAAGAGTAACCACTGAAACAACAATAATCAGCCATTAGAAAATGTTTGTACATCACCAAGCATACTACTAGCATTCAATGAACAGCAGCAATAACAGAAATAATAATAAAACTGATCATCAATCATATATCAGTGATGATATATTTCTCATGGCTAAAGGATTAAGATCATTGACCCTCATGACAGTCACTTACTGGCTCAGATGTTGTTTTTGTGAGATTCACTACTTCTGCCTACATCAAGCATCCTGTTTGACAATATCCCTAGCTCCTTGTATCTGGTCTCAAGTCTTTGGTGCTGAAGGTCCTTCTTCCAATGTCTGTATGATTGTCTATGATGATAGCTCTCCTATGTTTGCCTGACAGATTACATGAAGAAAAGCTTACACTTGTATCTTTCATCTCACTGCAACCAATGTATCTTTTTTTATTAGTTCACTGGTAGCTGTCTTTGTAAACCCATTAACTGTATGTGTGCACTAAATATACATCTGCCTTTCCCCACTAACCATTTCCACTATGTCACTCTGTTTCTTCATTATACTTTGGCACACATGACAAGGTAACAGTCCTATCTTCCCTCTAGTCCTCTATGCTGCATGCAACCAATATGATTTTAAAACCAAAGGGCCTAAATTTCATCCAATTCCCTGTAAAAAACTGAATGCAATCTAATAAAAGTTAAACTTTCACAGAGATGAATTAGCCTAATTCACTCACCATTGAAGTCAGGAAAAAGATCAGTGTGGGAATTCTAGACTGTAGTTAAAATTTAGGGTCTCCCAACACTATTTACCTGAAGAATTAAAACAGTAATTTAAATGCAAAATGAAGTTTTTTGGTTTTAGTTCATTTGAAAGCAAAAATAAATTTCTGAAGGTAAACTCATTAAGAATAAACAGCCTTGAGCCTTCACACAAGGGAGAGAGAAACTAAAAGCTGAATCCTACTTCACTTTACATACCCAAATAGTGGCTACCTAACCACTTAAGTGCCATTTTGGCACTTACCCATAATTCATGATCCTATTCTACATGCAAATAGTCTATAAAGCTATTGAGCTGATCAATAGCGCACACTCTGGTTGGGGAGGAATGGAGCACCATAAGTTCATAAAGACAGAAAAAGTAACTGGGCAAAAGCAATATGACTAGTAGTGTTAGACACAAAGGGTGCGTCCACACATGCAAGCATGTGCACTTGCAGCAGCTCAAATAGAAGCAGTCCAGATTTGAGCTGGGGCTTTTTGCCTCAGCGCACGTGCTCGGACATGCACTTGCTTGTGGAGCAAATTGTGCCACCTGGGTCAAAATAACCCTGCCTGGCTCCCCCCGGGTCTGCAGCCAGGGTGAGCTAGAGCCTGGGGCAGCACCTGTGCTGTCCCCAGCAGTATTAAAAGCTGCCCTGGCAAGTAGCTCAGGGCTACTGGTTCTCAGGAGCTTCTGGGGTCCAGCCAATTGGTACCTGGGGACATTACCCCTTGTGCCACCTAGACTGCTGAAGCAGCCCCGAGAGTTCCGTGCACCCTCTACCCACTGCAGCAGTCTGGCAGTGGGGGCTGCTGCTTGGCTGTGACCTGCTGCACACCTGCCAGACCCGGATGGGGACTGCACAGCCAGTAGAGACATCCACCCCTCTGGGCCAGCTGCCAGTGGGCTGTGGCTGCAGAGCTGGCCTTTTTGTGGCACTAATGCCATGTGCGCTGCTGCCCAGCCAGCTGGGCAGTTATCACCCAGAAGATGTTCTGGGTGTGGTGGCCTGCTTTGAACTGTCAAAGCATGTCCTCCTGGCCCCATCTGGCCAGGAAGTCAGCCACATCCAGCTGGGTCCAAGGTGCTAGCTCTGAGCAGGCAGAGTCCTGCCACTGGCCTCCCTAGCAGGAATTCTGGTGTTCCCTATTGGAAAACTGAAAAATCCCTGATAAAAAAATCCCAAAGTCACTCTGTAAAATACCCCAAAATCCATGTTCCTCCATGATTAAAACAAAAGACCTCTCTCTCTCTTTTTCTGTATAGATAGATAGATAGATAGATAGATAGATAGATAGATATACACAGAGAGAGAGAGAGAGAGAGAGAGAGTGATCAGTTGGGCAAGTTTTGTTGATATATGTACAGCAATATTGTTAAAGCAATTTGGAAGACTACCAGTGTCTCTATCATAATAATAAAAAGAATTCTAAATACCTATATGTTTTGCTGCCCCCCCCACAGGGGCCACAGGCCCCCCCGCCCCCCATCAGGGGCCACAGCCCCCCCAACAAAGGCTAAATGGCCCCTGCAGGGGCTACCACCCCCGCCGCAGGGCCCACATATGCCACCCCCACTTGCTTCCCCCAAACTCCCAGATTGCTGCCCCACCTGTCCCCATCCCCTACTTTCACCCCCAGCCCTCTGATGGCTGCCCCCCGCTCCAGCCTTCAGCACTTAAAAAAAAAAAAGTCTCTACTCACCACAGGAGCAGGGACTGTGGGGGCTCCAGGGCCTCCTGGCAGAGCCCCCTGAGGCAGCACAGGGAAGTGGGGGGCAGCAGGGCCTGGGCTGGGGCTTCTGGTGCCATCACCTGGCCCCACTGTGTGTGTGGGGGGGCAGTGACCCAGACAGGCAGCTGTATTGCCAGTGAGGGTTGGGCAGGATTGGGTTTTTTAATTGTGGTTGATGCTGGGGTGGGGGGCAGTGATTGGGGGGGCTCAGGGGGACGGGGGGATGGGGCTTGTTGGGAAAGGTATCAGGGAGGCTCAGGGGGCAGGTGGGGGGACCAGGTGGGGCAGGGATTGTGGGGGCTGGGGGAGAGGTGGGGTAGGGCCAGGTTGTTCATGGATCAGGGGGTTTTGGAGGTGGGGCTGGGGGGCAGGGAAGGGTGGGGCAGGTGGAGCAGTGATTGGGGGGCTCAAGGGGCAAGTGGGGAGTAGGGCTGCTCAGGGCAGGGATCTGGAGGGCTGGGGGGCAGGCAGGGGTGGGGCCATGTGGGGCAGGGATCAGGGGGGTTCACGGGGCAGGTGGGGCCTGGGGCTGGGTGGGGCAAGGATTGGGGGGGCTGGAGGAGCAGGCAGGGCTGGTGGGGGTCCCCCCATGGTCCTTTCCCCCAGCCCCCTGACCGCAGTACTAGATCCCTGGTTGAGCTCCCTGCTGCTGGCATGCTACCTACCCTGCACGGGCACATAGCATGCTTCAGCACCCAGGCAAGGGCCAGCCATAGAGATGCTCTGGCAGCCAGAGGAGGACCCAGCTTCCAGTTGTTCTGCTTTTTTTCACTCCGTTTTTTTTTGCCCTGCACCACAAACTTGCAGTGTTGGGAACCTTTTCCCATTCCAGCATGTGCCTCTTGCAGTGTCTGAAAGGGGTTTCAGATGCTGCAAGAGGCACATGTGTGTTTGTTTGGATGTGCCCAAGAAGGAGAAGAAAAACGGCCTTCCCATGTTTTTGTCCAATAGCCCATTGATTAGGGCAGTCACCCAGGATATGGGATGGCCAGGTTCCATAAGAACTCACTCAGAAATAGTTCAAATTTGCATCTCTCCTATTGCCCAAAAACAGTGTTCTAAGCACAGACTAAGTATTATGGTTTCCTCCTCTAGCTCTCCCTCTTCTTCAAACTGGCCCCTGGGCAGCCAAGAGAGGGAAATATGTGTGGGGTCAGGAGAAAAATAATAAATTAGAAAATATGCAGTTCAGTAGCATGGCTGCTGCTATGCTTCTTTCCTCCTAGCATCAGCCTTTTATTCTACTGAGGCAAAACTCTCTTCACTAATTTTAATCCATTTATTCAATTGATATTAAATACCAGATGTTGTAGCTCAAAAGGAAAGGTGGATAATATTTAACCTGTGGGCTAGTACTTACAGCAATGAGCTGAGAATTCAAAGAGATGTTGGTTCAAGGACCTTTTGGGTGACCTTTTGGACAGGCCTACAGGCTAGCTTTTCTCCTCTTTGGGAATGTGACCTGACCATGATGCTTTTGGGGGCTAAAACATAGAATCATAGAATCATAGGAAGTTAGGGTTGCAAGGGAACTCTGAAGGTCATCTAGTCCAACCTCCTGCTCAAAGCAGGACCACCCCCAACTAGATCATCCCAGTCAAGGCTTTGTCTAGCCAGGTTTTGAAAACCTCCAAGGATGGAGCTTCCACCACTGCTCTTGGTAACCTGTTTCAGTGTTTTACTACCCTCCTAGTAAGAAAACTCTTCCTAATATCTAACCTAAACTTTCCTTGCTGCAACTTGAGACCATTGCTCCTTGTTGTGTCATCTGTCACTACTGAGAACAGCCTAGTTTCATCCTTTTTCAATGCCCCCTTCAGGTAGTTGAAGGCTGCTATTAAGTGCCCTCTCAGTCTCCTCTTCTCTAGACTAAATAAGTCCAGTGCCCTCAGTATTTCCTCATAAGCAGGGTTCCTGGTTTTCTCTCATTAAAAATCCTCAATTTTTAATTAAAAAAATGTAACCCTAAATCCACATTTTCCTAATTAAAATGATAGGCCACTATATATTAGTTTGGAGATGACACCAACATATATATGTGGTGTTTCATTTTAATCATGGAAAAATGTGGATTTGTGTGTGTGGGGGGGGGGGGGCAGGGGGTTAAACCAAAAATTATAGATTTTTTTATCACAGAAAACCAGGATCCCTGCTCATAAGTCATGTCCCCCAGCCCCCTCACTATTTTTGTTGCCCTCTGCTGGACTCTTTCCACTTCGTCCATATCCTTTCTGTAGTGGGGAGCCCAAAACTGAACACAGTACTACAAATTTGGCCTCACCAGTGCTGAATAATGGGAGATAATAACTTCCCTTGGCCTACTGGCAACACACTTACCAATGCAGCCCCGTATGCCATTAGCCTTCTTGGCAACAAGGGCACACTGCTGGCTCATATTCAGCTTATTGTCCACTGTAACCCCCAGGTCCTTTTCTGCAGAGCTGCTGCCCAGCCAGTCATCCCCCAGCCTGTACTGGTGCATGGGATTGTTCTGGCCTAACTGTAGGACTTTGCATTTGTCCTTGTTGAACCTCATGAGATTCCTTTTCACCCAATCCTCCAATTTGTCTAAGTCACTCTGAATCCTAGCCCAAACCTCTAGTGTATATACTACTACTCCCCCCAGCTTGGTGTCATCTGCAAACTTGCTGAGGGTATGCTCTATGATATCTTCCAGGTTGTTGATGAAGACATTGAACAAAACCAGGCCCAGGACTGACCCCTAGGGTACTCCACTTGATACTGGCTGCCAGTGAGATATAAAGCCATTGATTACTGCTCTCTGAGACTAATTCTCCAGCCAGTATTTTTATCCATCTTACAATCCATTCATCCATCCAATATTTCCTTAGCTTGCCTCTGAAAATGTTGTGAGAGACCATATCAAAAGTCTTGCTAAAATCAAGGCACACCACATCTACCATTCTCCCTGCATCCACAGAGCCAGTCATCTCATCATAGAAGGCAATCAGGTTGGTCAGGCATGACTTGCCCCTGGTGAATCCATGCTGACTGCTCCTAATCACCAGGGATCCTGGTTTTCTCTGATTCTTAAAAATCCCCAATTTTTGGTTAAAATAAAAGGAACCCTAAATCCACATTTTCTGTGATTTAATTGAAACACCACTAGTATATAGATACATGTATCATGGTGTTTCATGTTAATCTTGAAAAAATGTGGATTTGGGGTTCCTTTTTTTGTAACTGAAAATTGGGGATTTTTTTTAAATGGGAGAAAACCAGGTTCCCTGATAATCACCTTGTTCTCCTCCAAGGGCTTAGAAATGGATTCCTTGAGGATCTGCTCCATGATTTTTCCAGGGACTGAGGTGAGGCTGACTGGTCTGTACTTCCTTGGATCCTCCTTTTTTTCCCTTTCTTAAATATGGGCACTATGTTTGCCCTTTTCCAATCATCTGGGAGCTCTCCTGATCACCATGAATTTTCAAAGATGATGGCCAGTGGCTCTGAAATCACATCAGCCAAATCCCTCAGCACACTTGGGTGCATCCTATTTGGCCCCATGGACTTGTACACATCCAGCTTTTCTAAATAGTTCCTAACCTGTTCTTTCACCACTGAGGGCTGCTCACCTCTTCCCCAAACAGTGCTGCCTGGTGCAGTAGTCTAGGAGATGACCTTGCCTGTGAAGACTGAGGCAAAAAAGGCACTGACCACTTCAGCCTCTTCTGCATCCTCTGTCACAAAACATAGGAGGGTCCTCCTCGTTTCAGTTTTAGGACTTACACTTAGACACACATGTATGGAGACACATACCTGCTTGGCCAGAGTGTATCCAATATATATGCTCATTATCTGTGTGAATGCTTGTGAATCCACAGCGAACACAGATTAGGATCACAAACTGTGTGTATACACTACAAATTACATTTACATAGCTGAATAATTCTATTTGTGTGCAGAAAGTAAAATAAAGTAAAATAGGATTTTGTCCTAAAACCATAGTTCTGATAGATAGCTGCTGAAACTGTTAAGGATTTAAGAGATTACCTTTTTAGTGATATTATTCAACCATAATGTATTTTCTACATTGTTTAGATGTATCTGAAAAAGTGTTTCTGGGAATAACACTAACATTTTTAAAGTTTCAAATAAGTGGGTACTCTGGCAAATATTGTATTCTGTCTTGGTCTGAAAAAAGGTAGCTCTAGGTATTCTTGGGAAATGATTATGCAGGAATCTGAAAGGCTTCTCAGCAGAAGGTAACATTAAAAAACTCTGAGGGAAAATATCCAGGACAGAATTAAAATTTTCAATAAATTGGAAGTGGGTAGGCAATAAGTCTTGCATAAAAATTCTGAACAAACAAGACTAAACTACTTAATGGTATGTTAATTTGTTTTGTTTGAATTTGCGTTA
Organism: Alligator mississippiensis; assembly: GCF_030867095.1. Classification (NCBI taxonomy): domain Eukaryota; kingdom Metazoa; phylum Chordata; order Crocodylia; family Alligatoridae; genus Alligator; species Alligator mississippiensis. Next base: position 371,138,224 of record NC_081824.1, read on the forward strand.
ACAAATACTGCCCAGTATTTACAGATAGAAAGAATCTAAAAAATTATTAGAACCTGATTTTCAGTTTAGACAATCTTGGTTTCTTTATATTTCATATGTTATTAGTATACACAAGTTGTATGCAATGGTATGATTATTGAATTAATTAAAATGTTTTGTAATAACTAGGCAGTTAAATTGCAATTAGCACCACACATGAACTTTATGGTAGTTTAATTCAGCTTGGTGCAAAACAGTAGAATTAAAATTACGTACAAACGATGGAAGACTGAAGCATAGCAAACCTTCAAACTGACATTGGGATGCCACATAAATAGATTTGCAATTCTGCATAAAAAATAGTGGGAATTCTCCCTCTAATTTCACCTGTCCTATTGTGGAATTGTATTCAAAATTTGGCATTGTGCTATAAAAATCTTCTTCTCTTCTCTCTTTTTTTTTTTTTTACCATAACATTATTATTCTAATTAACCTGAAACTTTGTCCCAATATAAAATGTGATGATCTTGCTTAGATTTTTTTAAAGACTCATATATAAGTGAAATAGCCTTTTTAAGAAAATGAAAGGAATGAAATAAATTCTGTATGATGGAATAAAATAAAATGCAAGCACAAGACTTTTCTAGTAAATGTAGATAAAAAGAAAAGGAATTTGACTGTAGGAATGGAACAATTACTAAGCAAATATAGTAGTTACATTTAAAAAAATCAAAATCAGAAGGAATTCTGACTGAAAATAGAGGTGCTATATAGTAGGGTTAGAACAGGCAACTATCATGCTTGTCTTCATGTAGGGAAGGATGTGAAGAGAGAATAAGAGAATAATGACAGAGAGAAAAAGAATGGTCCTTTTCTTATTGTCTCCCTTTAAGCTTTGGAAAAGATGCACTGTGGTGGTAGCCAGGAAATCATTGGTTTGGTGTATTTACCTAAATAACAGGGTAAACTGAGCTGCATGCTGTTGTAGTTCAGAGACAGCACAATGTAATTTTAGGCAGAACTTGGAAGAGCTCAGGTATCACAAAAGGCAGAATCAAACTACATCCACACTGGTATACTGCCTTTCAGAATTAAAATGCCAAATCCATGGGCTTGGCCATGCTTTCTATATCTACTCTTTGCACCCTTAAACTGCTCTGCCAGAAGCAGATTTTGTAAGAATCCTGAAGCTTAATGTTCTATTTCAGACCTTGATGTCATCTGTTTGTTAATTTGTGAGGCTCTCTCCAGTCTGTAAGTGGGCTTAATAAGTCTGTGATCAGCCTAGTTTACTTGTACTACTAGACATCCTGGTACTATGTGTGCTACAGTGCCCTACATCCACCTCCATGGCTTCTGTCCCTCCCTAGCCTAACCCAAACCAGCCCTGGCAGGGTTTCTGCCTCTAGCTAAGTAAAAACAATCAAAAAGCCTGAGGCTAAATCAAATGAAGCATCACGGGTTAGTCCAAGCTGTGTAGATTGAAATGATAAATAAGTAAAGAGAAATTGACTTTTGTTTCCAGAAATGCAGCCATATGCCTGCAGTAGCCCAGGCGAGAAGCTGGAGGGCACTAGAGCATGCCTCCCTGTTCGGCTGGAGCAGACATCTTGGACCAAGGCTAGCCCACCTACTCTGCGAGGGGGGATTTCCAGGGTAGGTGTAAAGCATCCAAGGATGCTGGGGGAGGGAGGGGGTGAGTTAACTTGAATCTGAAAGAGATCTGGGACACAAGTTCAATAAATGGATTTAACCTAAATCAGTTGTCTGATACTACATCCATCTAGGTTTATTTTAAACCAGTTTTGGCCATTTTGAAAGCAGTTTATGTGTACTGAACTTTTGGGGCACATCCAGACAAGCCTGCACATGATTCTTGCAGCATCTCAAACCCCTTTGAGATGCTGCAAGAAGCATGTGCAGGAACAAGAAAACGTTCCCCGCACTGCAAGTTTACAAAGGTGGTAGCAAAATTAGACCCCTGGATATCCAGGAGTCAAAAATCTGCACAGAAAAATAGCGAAGCAGGGCATAGTCCCTGAGGCAACTGGAGGCTGGGTCCTCCATAGAGACCATCTGGCTACCAGAGCATCTCTATGGTTAGCCCTCACCCTGGTGCTGAAGCATGATGCCTGCCCATGCAGAGCAAGCAGTGTGCCAGCAGCAGGGAGCTAGCCCCAGGCTCCACTGCCGGAAAGTAAGGGGTGGGGGGCTGGAGGAGTGGGGAGGGGACCATGGGAGAGACCCCCACCAGCCCCACTCACTCCCTCAGCCCTCGATCCCTTCCCCGCCTGGCCCCACCCACCCGAGCCCCCCAGTCCCTTCCCTGCCTGATCCCATCCCCCCATCCCATCCCCCCACCTGCCCCCGAGCCCCCCTGATCCCTTCCCCACCCAGGCCCATCCCTTCTACCCCCCGATCCCTTCCCTGCCTGGCCCCAACCCCTGCCTGCCCCCTGAGCCCCCCAATCCCTGCCATGCCCGGCCCCAACCCCCTATCCCCCCAATCCCTTCTCTGCCTGGCCCCATCCCCCCCAAAGCCCCCCAAGTCCCCTGATCCTTGCCTCCCCCACCCCAGCATCACAGAAGAAAGAAACACCCAACCCCCCACCAGCACTTACCGGCAGTTCGACATGCCATCTGGGTCACTGGGGCCCTGCCTGCACAGTGTGGAGCAGGGTGACAGCCCCAGCTTGGGCCCTGCTGCCCTGTGCTGCCCGGGGGAATCGAGACACTGGTAGTCTTCCAAAATTGCTTTAATTGATATAGATATATCAATAAAATTTGCCCAACTGTCTCTCACACTCTCTCTCTCTATATATATAGTGGTTTTTTGTTTTAATCATGGAGGGACATGGATTTCAGGTTATTTTACACAGTGACTTTGGGAATTTTTTTATCAGGGATTTTTCAGTTTTCCAATAGGGAACACTAGAATTCCTCCTAGGGAGGCCAGTGACAGGACCTTGCTTGCTCAGAGCGAGCTGGCACCTTGGACCCAGCTGGCTGTGGCTGACCTCCTGGCCAAATGGGACCAGGGGGACATGCTTTTATAGTTCAAAGCAGGCCACCACACCCGGAACATCTTCCGGGCAATAGCTGCTTAGATGGCCAGGCAGGGGCACACATGGCAATATTGATCAGCCACAGCCCACTGCCAGCTGAAGGCAGATGCCTCATCAGGGTCTGGCAGGTGTGCAGCAGGTCACAGCCAGGCAGCAGCCCCCACTTCCAGACTGTTGCAGTGGGTAGAGCGGGCAGGGAACTCTCAGGAACTCTTAGGGCTTTTTCAGCAGTCCAGCTGGCACAAGGGGTAATGTCCCCAGGTACCAATTGGCTGGGCTCCAGAAGCTCCTGAGAGCAAGTAGCCATGAGCTACTTGCCAAGGCAGCTTTTTGTACTGCTGGGGCCAGGACAGGGCAGCTTTTAATACTGCTGGGGACAGCATAGGTGCTGGCCCCAGGCTCTAGCTCTCCCTGGCTGCAGATCCGGGAAAAGACAGGCAGGGTTATTTTGCCCCAAGTGGCACAATTTGCTCCACAAGCAAGTGCATGTCCAAGCACATGCGCTAAGGCAAAAAGCCCCGGCTCAAATTTGCACTGCTTCTATTATACACCATCTGTATAGATTGGGCACTTCAGCGGGGCTTTTTGTTGCTTTGGTGTCTAACAGCTGATTTGAGCAGGTATTAGATAAAAATACCAAAAAAGCCCCATTAAGGTTCCTGATCTATACAGATGTTAGAAACTAATGCAATGCCTCTTCTGGGCATGTGCTAGGCTCAGCACTGGACTACGCTGAGTTTAAAGTCAAGCACTATTTGTTTGGGGTTTTTTCCATGTCTGCTAGCAGCTATAGTGGCCACAACTAAAAAATCTGGTTAAAACAAACCATCAGCTCAAACGCAAACCCCACTTTGGGTCTCTAACTGCTACAGAAACCCTATCCCCAATCTGCTGGCTGCCTCCCACCCTTCAGGGTACCTGCCTGAGTTTCCAGCTTTCTCTCTTGCAGCTTAAACTGGCAGGAGCTCCAGCTGTAAAAAAACCAAGTACCATCACTAAATCCCAAATCACATAACCAGGGACAATCTAAATCTCATTCTTCATGTAGTTTCTTTAATGAGCACACGGCACATGTAGGTGTGTGAGTGTTGGTGCATGAATAAATGACAGAAAGGTAAACAATGTACACATGTCATTACTTCACTCCATTGGTCATTTTCAGATGGTGCTATATTGCAGCATTCCTCAGCAGTCAAGAAACATAAGTTCTTGCACATCTTTATTTTTCAACCTGCTGAAAATATGATTCCTGATACAAGATTTGCTTCTTTTTTTATCTTCCAGTGATTTTGAATTGGACTCGTGCTGAGGGATACAATATATGGTATAACTCTGTTTGGTTCCAGATACCTGACTTTTATTCTTTATGTTAAGCCACAAGAGGGAGCACCAACATTTTCAATAATACTTGCAATCATTCATCATGTTTTACAGTAGTTATTTGACATTAAATGTCTGCTTAGAACTCCAATTTCTTGCTGAACAATGTATCATAGGGCATATCTATGCACCAACCTCAGGGTCAGGTGTCAGTGCCTCCAGACATACCAAATGCCTCCTAAACTGGAAGAAGTGTAACTGCTTTCACCCAGTGCTTCAAGATGGCTAATAAACATTGTTAACTCACAAGGTCAATTAACAAACACTCATGCTAAGTAGGCTGCCTGTGACAGTGTATACACTTGTTTACACTGCCCCCACCCCACACTTCCCTTTAAAGCACTGCAGATTGTTTTAAGAATGCTGCTCCGTGGCATACTAAATGTATGTAGACATTTCTTTAATGTATATGCTTGTCCAATATGTGACTGTAAAAGGCAGACACACTTTGGCTGGAGAAAAAAAGTTTAGGCCCATAATAGGGTAACAAGAATTTGTTGAAAATGTGTTGGCATTCTCTTGGAAGAGGGAAGGGGAAAAGGAGAATGATTCTGTCACTCAAAAAAGCAAATGAACAACATAGCATTAATGTTAAAAGCAGGGTGAACACACAAGAAAAAACACAATCTTTTTAATTTCTTTCCCTGTTTTCTTTGGTCGACACACTTGACTAATTGTTTCATTTTTCCCATTATTTTCTTATAGAAGCAATCCACATAATAGTGTCCAGATTTTATGAGAGAAGTCCCAGAAGACTGGGGAAGTGAAAACATAGGTCTAGTTTAAGATTGGTAACCTAAGTCCCTAAAAAGGATTAAGGCAGAATTTAGGTAGTAAGAGCATAAGCACACAAACAAGGTGAGGCTGGGGGTTGGGCTCTAGTGCCTCTTGTCAGGTTTAGTTTTGCCTTTTATTCTGGAAATTCACAACTATTAAAATTAAACAGTACTATATGTAGATCTGTATGTAGTGGTGTTTCATTTTAATCATGGAAAAATGTGGATTTGGGGTTACTTTTTTTTAACTGAAAATTGGGGATTTTTTTTAAATCAGAGAAAACTAGGATCCTTCCTAATAATACTGTGCGGTAATGTATTAGCACTGTGATGCACTACTGTGTAGTATTTTTTGATTGCTGCACAGTCAGCGATTCGTGTAGACACACCCAATAAGAATTATTCTATTCTACTTGGTACCAGTGAGGTCTCAGCTTGAATACTATGTTCAAAGTTTCATAGTTGGCAGGGTCGGAAGGGACCTGAGCAGATCATCAAGTCTGACCCCCTGCCATGGCAGGAAAAAGTACTGGGGTCAAACGACACCAGCAAGGTGTTCATCTAACCTCCTCTTAAAGACCCCCAGGGTGGGAGCCAGCACCACTTCTCTTGGAAGTCGGTTCCAGATCCTAGCCGCCCTGACTGTGAAGTAGCGCCTCCTGATGTCTAGTCTGAATCTACCCTCTGCCAGCTTGTGACCGTTAATTCTAGTCACTCCTAATAGTGCTTGTGGGAACAGGGACTCCCCCAGTGCCTGAGTGTCCCCTCTGACTAGTTTGTAAACGGCCACTAGATCCCCCCTCAGCCTTCTCTTGTGGAGGCTGAATAGGTTCAGGTCCCTTAGTCTCTCCTCGTAGCTGCCCCCTGATCATGCGGGTGGCCCTCATCTGGACCCTCTCAATGCTGTCCACATCCCTCCTGAAGTGTGGCACCTAGAACTGGACGCAGTACTCCAACTGTGGCCTGACCAGTGCTACATAGAGGGGGAGGATCACCTCCTTGGACCTGCTTGAGATGCATCTGTGGATGCATGACAAGGTGTGGTTGGCCTTCCTGACCACGTCCCCACACTGTCGGCCCATGTTCATTTTGGCATCAATAATGATTCCAAGATCCTTTTCTGCCTCTGCACTGACTAGAAGGGAGTTCCCCAGCCTGTAGGTATGCTGCTGGTTCTTCCTCCTCAGGTGCAGCACCTTGCACTTGTCAGTGTTGAAACCCATCCTCTTCTCATCTGCTCACTCCTGTAACCTGTCCAGGTCCAATTGCAGCCTATTCTTCCCTTCTGGCATGCCCACACACACACCCAAATCTTAGTGTTGTCAGCAAATTTGAACAGGGTGCTTTTTACCCCCTCGTCCAAGTCACTGATGAAGATGTTGAACAGTGCAGGCCCAAGGCCCGAGGCCTGGGGGGCCCCCTGCCCACATCCCTCCAGGTCGAAAATGGCCCATCCACCACCACTCTCTGGGTGCGGCTCTCTAGCCAGCTGGCGACCCATTTGACTGTGTAGGTGTCAATGCCACAGTCCGCTAATTTTTTAATGAGAATGGGGTGAGAGACAGTGTCGAAGGGCTTCCTGAAGTCCAGAAAGACTATGTCCACTGCTACCCCTGCATCTAAGGATTTTGTGACCTGGTCATAGAAGGCCACCAGGTTGGTCTGACAGGGCCTGCCTCTAATAAACCCATGCTGTTGCCCCTAAGCATAACCTCCCCTTCTGGCCCCTTGTGGACATGCGCCAGGATAATTCTCTCAAAAAGCTTACCCAGGATCGAGGTAAGACTAACTGGCCTATAGTTCCCTGGGCCCTCCTTCCTCCCTTTTTGAAAATGGGAACCACACTGGCCCTTTTCCAGTCCTGTGGCACCACACCAGAGCACCACGAGTGCTCTTAAAGCCGTGCCAGGGGCCCCGCAATGACCTCTGCTAATTCCCTCAGCACTCTGGGGTGGAGATCATCATGACCAGCTGATTTAAATACATCCAGTCCCTCCAGAAGTTCCCTGACTAGATCCTCATTAACCCTAGGCCTGGGTATGCCTCCCCCGGGACCTGAGGGGGTCCCGGCGAATGGGTTGATCTGGTCCCTGGTCAGGAAAATGGAGGCAAAGAAATCATTAAATAGGTTAGCCTTGTCATCTGGTGTGACAACCAGTTTTCCTACCGTGTCTTGGGCACCATTCTTTAAGAATGTATACAAATTGGAGATCCTAGAAAACAGCAACAGAATGATCAGAGGTTTCGTCACAATTTTTAAGGAATGGAGGAGGAAATTTTTTGCTTTTTTTATTAAAGAGAATGATTAGGGGTGTAGTAACACCAATTTCCCAATATATGAAGCTACTATAATTAGTACAGTGATCAATTTTTGATGCCCACTGTGGTATGGACAAGAAAAAAATCAGCTTACTTTGGTTGAAAAAACAATTTAGATTAGATATTAGGAAAGGCTTTGTAGATGTAACAGGAAGCAAGCATTAGAAGAGGCTATGTAAGGAGGTTCTGGACTACCTAGCACTGAAGAATGTTTAGAACAGATTAGGCGAACTTCTATAATAGATTATCTAGGTAGCCTTATCCTGCCTCTGAGGCATGGGACAGACTAGATGATCTCTTGGAGTACTTCCTAGCCCTAAATGTTTTTCATATCTTTCACATTTTTACAGTAATATGCTGGACTTCATTTCTACAAGAAAAATAACAGTTGACTGCATGGTTACATGAAAGTTTTAACCATAAAGACTCACTATAACTGTGAACTGAAAAATTTGGGTACCCAGCACTGACAGAATTTTTTCTTACTGGTTGTGTAAACTGAAAATACTGTGCAGTACAGGCACACATCTAAATGTGCATATCCATACTGCACAGTAAATATGGCAACTTATGCTGACTTGACCGTATCAAATTTATACCCAATTAGTTACCACGCAGTAATACACATGCGCAGTAACATTGTAACTTTAGTCCCAAGTCAGTCCACGCATGAGTTAATGCACCTTAATGCTTGCATGTGTAGATACCAGCCTATTCTCATTTACTGTGCAGTAATTTATTGGGCAGTAAATTTAAGCTGGTATAAATGCATGTGTAGACACGCCCATATGAGCACAGAGAGGAGTGGGGAACAGCCTGGGGAACAAGCTGGGGAGCTTGTTCCCCACTCAGCTCTGTGAGCACAGAACTGGTTGGGGAACAAGCTGATGGGATGTTCCCCACTCAGCTCCACAAGCATGGAGCTGGGTGGGGAAGAAGCTGGGGAGCTTGTTCCCTGCTCAGCTCCGTGGATCCAAAGTGAATACTAGCTGCTTAGCACAGGCCTACTGGGCAGGGAACAGAATCTCCAGAACCTGCCTGCAGGAGCTCCCAGCACCAGCTCTATACCATGGAGTCAGAACTGGGAGACCCTTATCTCCCAGTGCAAGCTCCTCAACCATGGAGCTAGCACTGGGAGATAAGGATCTCCCAATGCTGGCCCCAAGGTCATGGAGCTGGTGCTGGAAGATAAGGATCTCCAGGCACTGGCTGCATAGTCATAGAGCCAGCATTGGGAGTTAAGGATTTCCCAGCCCCCCGCCTCCTCAATGGTGGTTATAGAGTGGGGGCCTTGGAGCCCATGCTGCTGGGGAAGGGGGGCACAGTCCCTGCCCAGGCTCTGGTAGCAGAGCCTACCCTGGCAGCAGGCATCTCTGGTGGGGGGGGGGGGGGGACAGGGAGCAGTCTCCTGCCCCCTGGTGGACAGCAAGACCAGGAGTAGATTTGCTCCTGGTCAGGCATCTACACAAGCACTACTGTGCTGTTACTAATTGAATGTAAATTTGCTATTTGCATTTGCAGGTAGCAAATTTACTCATGATTAGAAAGGCTTACTGTGTAGCAAGTGTATGCATGTATAAATGCACATGCCTACTGTGTAGTCAACTATGCTACTGCACAGTTAAGCACCTTGTGTTGACAAGACCAGATCATCAGATATCCTGGTTTTCCCTATTAAAAAAAAAAAAAAATCCCCAAATTTTAGATTTAAAAAAGTAACCCAAAATCCACATTTTCCTATGATTAAAATGAAATACCATTAATATATATAACTATCTGTGACATGGCCAGGACTTAACCTGCCCACCTGTCTATATGGGGCAGTCTGCCCAGTCTCTTCTCCCACAACTTGCTGGTGTAATAAACTGGTGTTTTAAATGGTAGGCTGCCCATTATAATGCCCCAATGCCAGGGGGCACTATCTGTAGCTCCATACCACCCCTACACCATGGCCTATGCCTCTCAGATGGAATCAGTTAGTATTACATCCCAGCTTAAGGCTGGGACCAACTCAGTACATTGTTAGGCCTCTTACATACTGCCCTGTTCTAGGCCTCACGCATACACTGTCCCCCCTCACTGGAGCCTCTAAGACTCCCCCTCTCACTGGGCCTCTTTCATACTGCTCATCCCTGAGCCACATTCATTCTGCCCTGCTCCCTTGAGTGGCTCCCATAGGCCATCAGCCTTGCCTACTCACACTCCTTGGTTGGTCAGCACACAGTCTTTTGGGCTTCTCCTGCACAGTGACCAGGCAATTTGCCAAACCCTGGGCTGACTCTCGCTGGGCCTATTTATACATAAACACTTCTCTTACTCATTGGGGTTGGCCTGTGTGTTGCCCTTCTGGCTGCCCTTCAGTCCTACTCTACACCTGGATTACACACAGTAATCTACCACCTCTACTCTACTCTACTCTACTCTACTCTACTCTACTCTACTCTACTCTACTCTACTTTTATGCCCTCTTCATAGGGCTACACTACTTCCCACTATCTCTGGACCCAACAACTGGGGCCTCTAGGGTCTTACACCCTTGTGGGGCTCAGGTGACCATAGCCATGCCTAGGCCCCATGTCTGTCCCTAGGTCTGAGTATCCCACCAGGATGTAGGGGCTGGGTTTTTAAGGCACCCTCCCTTGCCTTTCACCGGGAAGGTAACTGGTCTGGCATTTCTGGGGAGTCCCATCAGGTCACCCATCCCTGACAGGGTGCAGTTTCAACTCATACCCAGGACCAGGAGCCTCCTGCCATCACCGTAACTCTGGCCCTTACCTCCAAGATGCTGTAAGCAGCAGCTCTCCTGGATGTTTTCTCCTCAGCTGCTAGCAGCAAACTACTGCCTCTACCCTGTGAACCTAGACTTAAAATGGCCACCTCATCAGGGCAGGCCTGCATCTGCCAGCTGCCTGCTCCCAGCCTTAAAGTGGCAGACACCCAAAAGTGCCCTGTCCCACTATCCCCCACTCTTTTTAATCTGAGAATTTGGGGGAGGGGGGATCAACAAAAACCAGGACCCCTTCTGATCACTGTCCATCTTAAGTTTGGATAAGTACATCTTCTGGATAAATACAAAAGAGGTATTTCACCCTTCTCAACTCTTTTTAAAAAATTAATTCAAAAGGTGGGTGGGTCTTCCTCCTCCTTACTGCTGTTCTGTGACTCTGTCTTAGATGTATGATGATGGAGTGTTAATAGATTTGCAGAGACAGGAATAGGGTGGACTAGAATCATATTTAGGTGTCTAAGTCCAGTTAGATGCTTAATAGGCAGAATAGAATACATCCCTAAAAGTACATGTTCAGTATAAGCTCTCTCTGAGAAGTGATATTTAAGAGATTGGATTTAGGATTTCACTTTCCTTTTATTTACCTCTAATTTCCCTATTTATTCTTTACATATTTCATGTAAAATAAAATAAAATGTACCATTAAATGTGAAGTACATAACAGTTATAATTTGTGTTTTCTGTTTTTTTTAATTACCAACATCTCTAATGTTACTAACAGATTTTTTTTAGGTAATGATTCTACTTTTCTTTCAGTGAGGAAATGGTTCTGGCAACCTGCAGCTCAGATAGTTTCACAGTAGAAATAGTTTCATGATCTGAACGTGTTATTTCTAAATGGGGAGGAGGAGGAGGACTTTTTTTTTACTCATGGTTTAAAGTTAGGGGAAATCCTGATGTACTGTGCCAAGTTTCCCTGCAGCCAGATTATAACACTGCCAGTTCAAACTCTTCAAAGGCTGTTCAACAAAACTGCTTCTTGTGACAGCCTGCCAACTCACACTCTAGGGCTGCTTCAGTATATGCCAAGGTGTTTCGTATATACTCAGAGTTAAATCAATGAGGCTTCTACTCTGAAAAATGATTATATAAAACCAGCAGCTTTTCTGCTCCACAAACCAACTCCCAATATCTGTTCAGTTTAGCATCTAAAATATTTTTCCTTCTTGTTTGTGAGTCCCTCAGATTCAATGCAACTATAAGGCAGTGAACTAACACACTAAAAAATTGGGGGTTTTGTCCCTCATCAAATAAATTGTTCCCCCCCACCACTCCACATGTGTCAACCAAATGAAATGGAATTGTGTTTTATAAATGTCTCTAAAAGCAATAACTAGATTGTACCATGTTTATTACTGATTTCACTCACTTATACCTAGATTATAACTTATATCACAAAAATAGTTGTTGACTATCTCAGAACACCTGAAAGATGTGGTTACACTTCCTAGCGAGCTTCAGTTTATGATCCAAAACTGTGAAGGGAAAAATAATGTTGTAATGTAAGGTGCATAACTAAACTGTCTGATGCTCTATACACGTGTTCAAATAACCTGGAAGAATTCGTCCAGCCCTATGCACACATGCCAGCATGCTCCACAGGCTCCTTCAATCTGCCTGGAGACAAATGGTGGCAGCAGTGCACAGAGAAGCCCTGACTGGATGACTCAGACTGCTCAGAGTCAGCTTGTGTCTCCCTGGGTGCATCTACACATGCACTTTACTACAGAGATGACTAATTAACTGCATATTTAAACTCTACTGAATGGGGGGAAGGTCAAGGAGCACAGTGGGGTACAGAGAACACACATATTTAAGTTTTTGAACTTCTGCACAATTTTTAAGAAGCAGGGTCATGTTTTAGCAATTAACTTAGATTAAATTTATTTGTAAGCAGAACCTGCGTAAGTGTCACTGCCATTTACCTGCCTTGACCCCATTCAGCTTCTGCCTCTTCCTATATCTGGGAGGGAAAGTAGAACTGTTTCTATTTCAATTGGGAAAAAAGCAATTAAACTTCAATTAAAGAACAAATCATAACATAGACTACGATACTAAACCATAATTTATTTCTATTAAATGTAATTAAATGGCTCTCGTGTTTTGAAATCACTTCAATAAATAGCAAACCTTTTTAGTTTCCTGTCTATACTGCCACAGAATTCAGGGGTCTTGCCAGAAAATTCAGGTTCATTTTGTGAATAGGTGAATTAAGTATAATTTATGTTGAGAGTATGTTCCAAGCAGAAAGTTCGGTACAACAGCTTTGACAAGCATGCAGTCTTTCATTCATCCCATTGGGGTCTTCAGTATGCCCTACTAATATATTTTGCAGGTGGAGCACAATGGCTATCCATTAACAATAATGGTTTATTGGTATAATAACAATAATGGTATCTTAGCTCCTTAGCTGTCTTGAAGGTCTTGTCCAACCTGTGTAGAATGAAAGCTCCTATTTGGGCCTACAGAGATACATTGGAAACTGCACTATGTATCAGAGGATGTCCCTTGAGATCTAAATATATGATATTGTCTGTTTGGGTACACAAGCAAGAAAAGACTAAGGAACAGGCTTGAACACATGCATGTTTGCCCAACAACCATTTATTTATTATTATAAAATCTTCTGAGATAAAACCTCATTAACAGGGATCCTGGTTTTCTCTGATTTAAAAAAAATCTATAAAAAATCTATAGATAGATAGATAGATAGATATAGATGCAGATATAGATACATAGATATATACTTTCTATAGTGGGGATTTTTTTTAAATCAGAGAAAACCAGGATCCCTGCTCATTAATCACATTTCTTTCCTGTTTCAGCATGTCTACATACTCAATGATACATCACTGTCTATACTCCACTCATGTTTTCATGATTATTTGCACACACATTCCTCCTCCTACTTAAAATGAACAAAGGACCAAAAATAAAAAGGCTTTTATTTGGGAGGAAAATTCCCAAATAATCATTCTTTTCTGCAAATTCTAGAAAACATTGAACTCTGGACAATTTACTTAAATATTATTATTATTTTATAGCATTATAAGTGTACTGGCTGTTTTACAGATTTTTCATACTAAGACCATAGTAACCCAAAAGAAGAGAATTAAATCAGCCATAGAAATCTCTATAGAAGACAATGAGGTCAAAGAGTAACTTAAAAGCAGAGAATGATAAAGCACACGCAGTGAAAGGGGCCACCCCAGACATAAGGGCAACATGAAAAACTTTTCAAACATGACAAGACGATTGGAGTTTCAAGAGAAGAAGAATGTAAATACACTGGTTCATTTAAGCTCTGTATTAATTTTTACAACAAATGTTTGTCATATTTGATAGCTTGTCACTAATTATTTTATAAATTCAATTAATACATTTTGCACTATACTGTGAAAAGTCCTCTTAGCTGGCAGATATGTTACTGGCATTGGGGATTTGAGAACCTTGCTTATTACCAGTGATCCTGGTTTTCTCTGATAAAAACAAAGCAAAACAAAAAAACAATTTTCAGATTAAAAATGTAACCTACATTTTTCTGTGATTAAAATGAAACATCACTATCTAGCTAGCTAGCTAGCTAGCTAGCTAGAGTGGCGTTTCATTTTAATCATGGAAAAATATAGATTTTGGGTTACATTTGTAAATATATATATATTTAAATGTAAATGTAAATATATATATATTTAAAAATGTAACCCTATATATATTATATGTATATAAATGTAGCCCAAAATCTACATATTTCCATGATGAAAATGAAATATATATGTGGTGTTTCATTTTAATCACAGAAAAATGTGGATTTTGGGTCGCTACTTTTAATTTGAAAATTGGAGATTTTTTTTATCAGAATTAAACAGGATCCTTGCTTATTACTCTTTTACATCTCATTTAGCTCTAAAGCAACACTTATTAAGCAATTGTTCCATCACTTTGGGGTCATCTATGTGAGATGCATTAATGCTTATTAGCCTAATTTAATGGGCATTACAGACATGCATCTACATATGCACACCTTTAATGCACACATTACAAATGGTTGAAATTAGTCTAATCACACCTAAATTTGATACCTGCAAATGCAGGTATCAAATTTAGGCACGATTGGTGAAAGCACATTAATATACAAATAGACATGACCCGGCACTAACGTTAGTGCTGGGTCTGCCTAGCCACTAGGGGCACATAGCAGGGCTGTAGTGACTTGGCACTAACTTTAGTGCCAAGTCCCTGCATGTGTAGACACCTGCCAAAATCACTTAACAAGCATTAGCTTAATGTACATTAAATGTAGTCCCACTTAAATGCACATGTAGATATGCCCTTTGTATATCAATAGCATTGACTTACACAGCAACTTTGGATGTCTTTGCAGTGACCACCAGACTATATAATCTTTGGATCACCACCATAGTTTAACAGTGTATGCTGTATTATTTGCTCCCACATTAGTAATTCAGTACTTTTTAATAGTGAATCATTCCAACAAAGAATTGATTGATTCTGCTTCCATCACTTTGTCCATTTATAATAACTGAGACTTTTTATACATTTTGTATGCATAATGCCATGCATAGACATGTGTTTGCATGTGTGCACACACATACATTACATACTCATTTCTTTGCCCATAAGTAGGCATATTATACAAACATATTTGTGTTCACTTACTATACTATATGTTCACGGTGCTTGACAGGCCACAGAGTCCTTGGACTGATGCTTCTAATCCACTTTCTCTTTTAATGTTGATTTTGTACAACATTTCTGCCATCTGTGTCCATTAAATTTCTGTGTTTATCTTTAATGTATTTTTCTATATGTTGGTCACAGATGAGTTTGTTTTGCTTCAAGGTTCATGAACAGTTCATAGACCAGAGTCAAATAAGTTCTTAAAAATACTTTCTTTTTCAAGTGATGTTGGGACCAGCCACTTTTTTCTTAATCAGCAATTCACATGAAATTCCAAAGCTGAAGAGCAGACTTTTAGTCTTTAGATGAGTAATAAACTCTTCCCTTGATTCATGGAGTTTTTACATTTTAATTTTTAAAATCTTTATCACAAGTTTATTTTCATTTTTCCCTTAGGAAACTCAATGTGCTTCAAAAGCTACTGCAAAATTCTCTTCATCTGATTCTAGTTGAAAAGTTATGCACTTCCAATAGTGCTGCACAGGCATGGTGAGAAATAAAGCTTGTGATCACTTGGCTGTCTAGTGACTCCTCCTGCTTTTATGTAAAACATGAAACATTGCTCCAGCACTCAAGTGCCTCTTAAAGAATTCTTCTGAACTTCATAAATGGTGGTGCTGACAGACGTTCCATTCCCTTTAGGATTGTTGGTGGGAATATGTCTTCCCTTTAGATTTCTTTGTTAATCTCCTTTTAAGCCTTCACACTGCTCAAGAATATAAGCCTCTTTACAGTACCAAACTGTGCTTTTTTCTGTATGGCTGCTTCCACAGTAGGACTTAATCTTCCTAGAAACACAGAGATCTATCAGACTATTGCATCTACTCTATCTTGCTCCTCTTTTTATTTCACAGAAACCTGTTGTACTTCCAGCAATAGTTTTAATTCACATATTTTGGTTGGATGTGACAACTGAGAGAGAACTTTTTCCCCACCTTTAAGAATCTGCATGCAACAAAGGCCTGTCCTAGGGATGACCATGACACCCCCGATGGCTATTCAGACTTTGCTTTACCCTGATCCTCCCCTTCTGTTCACCTGCCATGTCTCTTTATTTATACTTTTAAGAAATGTTGCCCTGAGGGGTCAGGCCAACACTCAGGATCTCAATATTGTGCTGTCAGACAGGAGGGTGTGACACAATTGCACATATATAAACACACAAATCAATTAGGTGCATACACATGCACACTACCAGCTCAGGCACATACACATCCAAACCTGCCTAGGCACATGCATACCTATCACCAATTCAAGCACATACACTATACACACCAAAAGTTAGACACAGATCACTAATTCATATATCATGCACACAATGCCACACACACACACACACACACACACACACACACACACACACACACACACACACACACACTCCCAGTTCATACACATACAACCCACCTACACATACACACAGGAGAGTTCCTAAGTTGGGTGTTGTGATATGTATGTATGTATGTATGTATGTGCTTGGTGTACTTGGGATACCTGGGGAAAGGTTAAGGTAAGAAAGTAGAAGTGTAGGGAGTTAAAGTTACTGGGAGTGAAAGTCACCAGGACCAGGATTAGAGCTAGTAGATGAGAGAGGCCTGGGCTGAAGAACTGAGGCTAGGGGGTAACTTTAGGTTAATTGATCTTAATTGATTAAAAGACAATGCCCAAAGCCTATAGAACAGGGGAGCGATGCTGGCACAGAGGCTGGGACTGGAGCTAGAGCTATGGGGGAGCTGAAAAGGTAGGTGGGGAGAGGGAAAATGGGACTGAGGGAAAGTGTGGGTGTTAAAGAGGGGCTCTGGGTGTGGGGAGCCAGAGGATGGCTCCGGGGCAGCTAGAGCAGTTGCAGGGAGAAGCAGTAGGTGCTGGGAGCTGGAGAAAGGCTCTAGCTGGTGGAGAAAACTGCAGGACAGCCACAAGGAGTTGGGCAGCTGCGAGGAGGGGTAGGGTGGGAATGACTACAGAAGATGTGGGGGAAGCCTGAACAGAGAGAGATGGACAGCAGAAAATCACAGGAAAAGCAGCAGGAGAGACTGAAAGGCAGCAGGGCAGCAAGACAGCAGAGAAAGGCAGCAGAAAGTCACAGGGAAAAGGCAGTAGTAATTGAGAGGAGATTGGGAAACTAGTGGAGAGGGGTGGGGGCTGGAGTTGACAGAGAGAGAGAGAGATAATGAGGCTGGAATTTAAGATAGGGAAGGGACTGGGATTCAGTAAAACATGACCCAACTCAGGGTTGCAAATGACAGTGGTTTTATTGAACAGGGGAGATGGTGACACAATGTCTTATTGGTTCCCTTGCACCCACACACACACACCCACACACACACACAATGGCAGCAGGGGTTAGAGAGGCTTGGTGCAGGGGCTGAAGTCTACTGAAGTCCAGGAGGAGAGAGAGAGACAGAGAGAGACAGTCCAAATTGTAGTAGGAGGTGTGCAGGTAATATCTACCTATCCAGATTGGAAAGGGCCCCTTGTCCAGTAGGTGTTGTCCAGAGGGGGGTCACTGGCAGGGCCTCTGGGTGGACAGGTGGTGTGGCATGGTGCTGGTCCAGATGTAGAGGGTGTCCCACTGGGTCTGTCTTCACTGCCCCTTTTTATAGGGGCAGACCTTGTGTGACCCTAGTGACAGGAGGCATGCCCAGGCAAGAGTCAGCCCCTGGCATACTGAGCATGTGTGTGTCATGCAGGGATGTGCAGTTTTGGGTGTCTGTAATGGTGAGAGTTGCTGGTTCTGCAGGGTCTTTTGTCTTTCAAATGCTGGGTTGTCTCTGTTCCTGGGTGAGGTCCGTGGTTCCTGGATGAATCAATGTGAAGTGATGGCCCAGTCATTACAGGCCATTCAGTAGAGGCCTGCTACCATTGTATTTCTATCATTCCCAATCGTTCTCATTCATTCAGGAACCAATTTACATGGGAGGGGTACGTGATTCATACAGGTGCAACATGGGATGCCTGGGCAGAGGACAGAAGATGGAGGCTTGACATATAAAATAGAAACTTGACATGACTTTGGTTCACATCCAAACACAGGCCTAAACCATACAATAACCATATGAAACAATAAAAATCAATACAAAAATGATAATAATACAATATACAATGGTAAAAATCAATACAAAACTAATAATTATACAATATAAAACAGTGGATATCCAAAACCAAAAACTTGGTACCAAAATAAAAATGTTAAAGCTTATACTTATCTATAGGGAATAGAGAGAGAGAGAAAAAATCAGAAATGGTTAGGGAAGGAATGCATTTTATATAAATTTAAAAAAAAGAAAAACTGGAGGTTTTGCTACAGAAAAGGGAGGCTCCCCCAGATCTTCCCTAGTGAGCTCTCATCTGCTCCCATCCTACTACCGTGCCTAAGTCTGTTCTGGTTCTGTCTCTGACCCCATCCTGGCTCTCATCTCCATATTATGCCTGAGTGTCAAGTTTCCCCTGGGCACCAGGCCCTTCTGGTCCCCCTGCCAGGCACCAGATCTTTTTTGCTTCCATCTGTTTTACTTCTGGGTACCTAATCTCTCCTGAGCGCCAGACCCACCTGGTACCCCCTCCCCCCCAACCAAGCACCAGACCTTCTGTGGTCCTGTTTTTGCCCCACTTCAGAGTCCTGGACCCACCCTGGTCTTTTCTCCCCCCTTCACCTGCACTCTGGTCCTGCTCCCAGGCCCACTGGGATCTCCTATCCTTAGTCCCTCCCAACCCTCCAGATGTCAGTAAAGGCTCTAATGTCCTAGGTATTATTCAGGAACCATAGCCATCCTGTCCAGGAAATGTTCTCTCAACAGCTTCCAGGGCTAGACTGCCTGCCTAGCTTAGGCCTAGGCTTATAGTGCAAGCCCAGCCATGTTCTGGTTTATGTGGTTCCTGATTGTCTCCTTCCACTCCTTCTACCTGCTTTACCTGCAGCCTGCCTGCTCTTAAAATAGCAGAAGCACCAGGACTCCTGCTACACCGTGGCTGCAACATTGTACATTGGGTCAGGTAAAAAACAGTGGAAGACATGGATTACAAGATGAGGTTCAGTGCAGGACATGGACAGATTCAGTTATATGGTATGCAAGAGACATTTTGATACTAGATGTTGCTGACACTCTTTCATTGAATACAAGTTTCATGAAGAGTCCAACACTCTGGGTGCTGACAGACATTCAGCTCCCTGCTGTAACTCAATGTGCTTTGCAGGAAGCGTCATAAGTTACAGCAGTCCCCCAGACCCAAGAGTCATTTATTGTTGGGTCCTGGGAGTTTGGGAAATCAAGCTGAAGTTTAAAACAGCTGCAAGTCTGCAGCCACTCTCCTCTATCCCTGCCCCTCCTTCCTCTCAGCTCTGGTGCTGCACTGTCTTCAGAATGGGAGGAGGGGAAGGAAGCAAAGGGAGCTGAGTTTGGGGCTTGTCCAGCCACTGCTGGAAGGTGGTGTGTGTGCATTGGAGCCCTCCATCTCAGGTGGGCTCCAATCTACCTGCCTCACCTTCCATCAGAGGCTGAGCAAACCTGAGCGAACTCCCTCCCCTCCTTTCTCCCCCTCCCATTCTGAAGACAGTGCTGGGACCAAGGCTGGGCTGCATCAGCTGACCCCTACTCCTGGAGCTGGGTGGCAGACATTAGTGAATGCACTCCACTTTGTATCACCCTCATCTGAACGCTCATGTAATGAGGGTTCAGATTGTCACAGTATCATGTCCTTTTAAAGTGTTCTGTAGCTGTGTACATCTGTAAGGGCACAGCTATAGAGCACTCCAGGGGGCCAATCACACAATAGAATGTCACTTGTGTCAGCACCATCTTGAGAAGAAAGACACTGTTTTGGGAACCAGTGTGGGAACTTATCTAGTAAGAATCAAACAGTAACTCCCCTGCTCAGTAGTTCCTTTGGTCCTTTTCTACAGGATTGCAGTTTATTATGAATTTTACATAATGTCACAAAAATATGAGGTTTAATCCAAATATAGTGAAAGAAATTCATTGGGGTAAGTGAGGAGTATAACCACTAAACAAAGTCTACTAGTTACAAATAGCTTTATCAGAAGTCAAAGATACTTATGTTACTATGTTCTGATTAAAATAGTCCTCATTCTGTTGATAATGGAAACTCATACTGCTCTTGTGAGAAAAATGTTTTGACACGGTTCAGGAATCATTTCTTCTTGCAGTACTGAAGAAGTGAAACATAGGAACAGGGAAAAATTAATTTAGTTGAGTGCACAGTTTAATTTGGTTTGTTTCACATTCTATTCAAAAGCATTTGAAGTTATTGACACCTAGATATATACTATACCTTATTATTCAAGCCCAATGTTTTTCATAGATATTGTTGGGCATGTGCATGTTGAGCTGTGTATTAAATTAAACTCCACACTTACTTTAGTAATTCAAGTTTAGAATACAAAAGTATGTTAAATTTAGTCTTTAGGCTTGGTTATGTACATCTTCCAATTTAAATTCCACAAGCCAAAGTAATGACAAAGAAACATGCAAAAAGCTTCTTTCATAACTGAACTATCCTACTGTAAATTATGTATTGCTGATTATGAGGGATCCTGGTTTTCTCTGATAAAAAAAAAATCCCCTATCTTTAGATTTAAAAAAGTAAACCAAAATCCATATTTTCCATTATTAAAATGAAATGTCACCAATATATAGTGGTGTTTCATTTTAATAATGGAAAAATGTGGATTTGGGGTTACTTTTTAAATCTGAAAATCAGGGATTTTTTTATCAGAGAAAACCAGGATCCCTGATGATCAAGTAGCTCCCACATATTTTCCATTTCCCACAGAAAAATGGAGTAAACCACATATTTAGCCTTTTACCAGAGGCAAACATGGATTTCTCATTTTACCAGAGAAACCTTCAGATTTTGCCATTTTGCAATGAGTTCCCTGCGGGCTGGCAGAGTTCCAGTCTGCAGGGAGCTGGGAGGGAGTGAGAGAAATGTGGAAAAACAAGGGACGCCATGTACATAGACATGTATATGGCCCTAAGCAACCTGCAGAGTAGCTCCCACAGGTAAGAGGTGGGGAAGATGGGGATTGGAGCCCCTGTAGGGAGGGAGCTGGGCAGGGCTGGGAATGCTGTCCAGCCAGGTGGGGCTTTGGGATTGGGGCCCAGGGCTGCAATATGTGGCTGCAGTGCCCCAGCCAGGAGCAGGACAGGGCCACAGGTGGCTCATCCAGGGAAGAGAAAGGGGGAGGGGGAGGGAAGGGCCAGTTCCCTGCTACCTCATGCACTCCTGGGGGGCAGGGGAGACCCACACCCCCCAGATCTGTACCTAGGGCAGGTGCAGGTTGCAAGCTCCAGCTCTCACCCTGCTTCCCTCCCTCTGGGGCCTCTGGAGGCAGCAGGCATGACCCAGTGTGGCTGGGGACAGTGGGGCTGCACAGGGTTTCCTCACCACTGTGAGATGCCTTCCCTCCCCCCCACTGCCCTGGTGATGCGCCTCCTGTGCCTGCCACTGCTTTGAGGGTTGAAGACCCACACAGCTGCTCTCAATGCAGCTCTGCACACAGGAGGCACATCGCTGGGGCAGTGGGGGTGTGAGAAGGGGCAAGGAGGCTTTCCATGTGGCTCCTCCACTCCCTGCCATGCCAGGTCATGGGCTGGGGAGAAGCAGGGTGGCAGGGAATAGCAGGCCTCTTGCTCATTGCTGTTCCCTGCTGTCCTGCTTCCTCCCCACCCCCCTGTGTCCTGGTATGGCAGGGGTCAGAGGGAAAACCTCCTCACTGCTTCTAACCCCCCCCGCTGCCCCAGCAATGCACCTCCTGTGTGTGGGGCTAGAGTGAGGGTAGAAGCATGGGGATGCATCCCCCAAAGCAGTGGCAGGCACTGGAGGTGCACTGTCAGGGCAGCGGGAGGAGAGGAGTTTCTACCAGCGAGGAATCCCTGTGTGGTCCCGCTGTCCCCAGCTACACTAGGTTGCACTCACCAGCTCCAGAGAAGGGAAGCAGGGTGGGAGCTCAAGCTCGCAGTGTGCACCTGCCCTGGTTACAGGCATGGGGGCCACGGGTCTCCCTTGCCTCCGGGAGTTCACATGGCAGTGGAGAACTGGCCCTCTCCCTCACCCTTTCTCCTCCCTTGGATGAACCCATCCTGCTCCCTGCTGGGGCCCTCCAGCTATCATACATTGTGGCCCCGGGCCCCAAACCCAACCCAGCTGAGCAGCAGCCTCAGTCTGCTCCTGCCCTGGGTACAGATCTGGGGGGCGCCAGTCCTGCCTACCCCCTGGAAGTGCATTCAGCAGTGGGGAGCTACCCCACCTGATCCCACAACAGGGTGGGAGTGGGGGCAGGGGGCTGTGGACCTGGTTCTGTACCCCTGGAAGCTAGGAGCCCCCTCCAGTAGGACAGCAGCAGCTGTGGGTAGGGGGCAAGGGGCACCAGCAAGGCTGTGGTGGCTGTGGGTGGGGAATGAATGGCATTTATCAGGGAAGACCAGGATCCCTGCTGATGATTATACATTTCAAGGAAGATTTCTAATCCCTTTTGTCTCAGGTTCTTTAAAAACAAATGAATGAATTACATGATGGGGTTGTATTGTACAAACTCTACTGAAAATAGGACTTCATACTTGCTTGAAGTTAGGGATGATCTTAAATGTACTGATGAGGGTACCTACATTAGGTAGTAGGAGGTAGCAACCACAGCTTACACTTACATTTTAAAGTATCGTTTTTATTTGGATTCCTACACAATAAATTAACTTTAAATTGGCATTGGATGTTTGTAAGAAAGGAACTCAGTATAGAATCATTATAAAAATGCAAAATAATAAATCTAAAGATTGCACATGAATTAAAAGTAAGCTTTACAATACTATCAGGTGCTTCATTTGCATAATAATAAATTATTATATGTATATAACAATACTTGAAATCATTCTCTGGTATATGCAGGAAAAATGTCAGCTCTAAAACTGTGTTATCAGGTAATTAATTCTCTTCATGTGTGCAGCTTCTGTTCTTACTAGGGTTCCAATTTTTAATCTGCTCTACCTTAAAATAAAATTTGTTTGAGCATAATTTATTTTACAAGAAGAGAACCCTGAATGCTCCATTTACAAAAAAAAAAAAAATGATCCCTTTGGTTTTTATTAAAGTTTCATGACAAAGCTGGCAAGACAAATTAACATCATTCTGTTTTAAATGTCTGAAGACACTAGCATTGCATGCATTTGAATGGGAAAATGCAAACAAATGCAAACAAAAATATGAATGTCATTC
This sequence comes from Alligator mississippiensis, assembly GCF_030867095.1. Taxonomy (NCBI): domain Eukaryota; kingdom Metazoa; phylum Chordata; order Crocodylia; family Alligatoridae; genus Alligator; species Alligator mississippiensis. The sequence goes on from NC_081824.1 coordinate 371,161,457, forward strand.
CCTTTCCAACTTGCTATGCTGTGGCTCAGTAAGGCAGTATGCAATTCCTGAAATCAGATAAGGATGAAAGTTCCTCTGCAGTAACTATAAACTAAGAAATAATTTATAAGCAAAATAGATATTAAGGTTAATGACAACCTTGTGCATCTGTTCTGTATAGTGCACCAGAATAATGAAAGGAAGAGAATCATAAGACCTGGATATGGTAAAGAATAGATGGTCAAAATTTTATTCTTAAACATTCTGATTTATTTTATTTTCCCCATTTCTAAAATGTCCTGCAATTGACATTTCAAATTGCAAAACAGGGAACTGAGTGTTTTCCTACACAAAATGAGAGGGTAATATGTTTAGAAGAACAACTTAACAATTCCCACAGAAAATATTTAATAGTAAACTATATAGACTGATATTCTATTCTTTTCTGATCATCTAAGTGGCCATGTCTTATACATCCACAGAGCAGTCTTGATACTTACACTTCCAGGAAAAGTCTATTCCTGGACACAAGGTACTGTATGTAGATGAATACATATACATGCAGGCTGACAGAAAGCAAGAGAGAGAGCTCCAATCTTTCCCCCACAAATAGCTAGGACACAGTTGAGAACTGGAGGACCTGGGTTTTAGCTCCTTCCTTCACTCAGACTTGGGTATTTCAGACTTGCAGCATAGCATTCAAACAACTACATCAGAAGTCAGACATTATCCAGTGTTTCCTCTGGCACTCCTTTTGGGGATGCCCCTGTTCGACCATGAGAGGGCAAGACAGAGGGCATAAGGCTCAGGGAGGTGGCTGCTGTTAAGAGAGGTGGTCCTGGTTTTACCTAGAGCCTTTGTTCCCAGAAGGGAAGAAGCTTCCCCCTCCACTGTCTTCTATCCATGTTAGTAGTTTATCTTCAAAAGAATCACAGGATAAGGGACTAAACAATTTCTGACATGTGGTGTACCAGTTAGAGTGCTGTGCTAGGAAGCAAAACAGATTCTGGTTCAGCCAGGGCCTCAACCATCTCAGGTGAATGCCCTAGCCATAGCACTATGGGGTAAAAGAGAGATTGACACAAATAGGTATTTTTTGTTCTGAGACTAGGTTTGGTAGTAGATCTACATCACTGGATGTAGATTACTCCATTTTCAGACATTTTAAACCCATGTGTGGAGGGCTATGCATAGGGAAATAAAACACTCTGGGCAGGTAAGTACCACAAGTGACCTATAGACATCTAAAAAAGGGCTGCTTGGTTCACCAAGAAAAAGTAGAATGCCATCCTATCTGGGGTTTTTTCATAGTAACATAGTACTTAGGGTCAGAAGGGACCTAAACAGATCATCAGGTCCGACCCCCTGCCCTGGGCAGGAATGGGTACCGGGATCATATCACCGCAGCCAAATACCTGTCCAGCCTCCTTTTGAAGACCCCCAAGGTAGGAGAGAGTACCACCTCACTTGGGAGCCCATTCCAGAACTTGGCAGCCCTAACTGTAAATGTCTCCTGAGGTCCAGCCTGAACCTTCTCTCTAACAATTTGTGGTTATTATTCCTAGTAACCTCAGGTGGTGCCCGGGGGAAGAGAGCCTCCCCCCAATTCCTGCTGTTCCTCACTGGTGATATTGTAAACAGCCACCAGATTCCCTCTCAACCTTCTCTTCTGAAGGCTGAATAGGTTCAGGCCCTTTAGCCTCTCTTCGTAGGGCCTGCCCTGCTGCCCCTTGAACATGCGAGTGGCCCTCCTCTGGACCCTTTCATTGGTAGCCACATCCCTCTTGAAGTGCGGTGCCCAGAACTGGATGCAGTACTCCAACTGTGACCTGACCAATGCCGCATAGAGGGGAAGGATAACCATAAGGACCTGCTTGTGATGATCTGTAGATACACAACAAGGTGCAGTTAGCCTTACTGACCGCTTGCTCACATTGGCGGCTCATGTTTATCCTGGAGTCAACAATGACTCCAAGATCCCTTTCTGCCACCGTGTTGACAAGAACAGGTTTCTCAGCCTATAGGTGTGTTGCTGGTTCCTTCTCCCTAGATACAATACCTTGCACTTGTCTGTGTTGAATTCCATCCTATTCTCATCCGCCCACCTCTGTAATTTGTCTAGATCTAGCTGGATTCTGTCCCTCCCCTCCAGCATGCCCACCTTGCCCCACAACTTGGTGTCATAAGCGATTTGGACAGTGTGCATTACACACCCACATCCAGATCACTGATAAAGATCTCAAACAGTACAGGCCCCAGGACTGAGCGCTGGGGGACTCCACTGCCCACATCCATCCAGGTCAAAAACAACCCATCCACCACCACTCTCTGGGTGTGACCATCTAGCCAATTTGCCACCCATATGACTGTGTAGGCATCAATGCCACAGTCACCAATTTTTTTTTTTAAGAGACTGTGGTGAGAAACCATGTCAAAGGCCTTCTTAAAGTCCAGGAAGACATGCACCCCAACACTCTCGTCCAGGGACTTTATGACCTCATCATAAAAAGAAACTAGGTTAGTCAGGCAGGACCTGTCCCCAATGAGCCCATGTTGGTTGCCCCTGAGCATTACCTCTCCTACTGGGCCCTTGCAGATGTGCTCCTTGATAATTTTCTCAAAGGTCTTCCCAAGGACCGAGGTAAGACTGACTGGCCTATAATTGCCAGGGTCTTCTTTTTTCCCCTTCTTGTAAATGGGGACCACATTGGCTTTTTTCCAATCCTCTGGTACCTGGCCAGTGCCCCATGAGTGCTCATAGAGCCTTGCCAGGGGCCCCACTTACTTTCTCTCTTTCTTACTCTCTCTCTTTCTCAAGCTATATACTACACCAGGGGTTGTCAAGTAGGGGTACACATACCCCCAGGGGTACTAAGAAAGGCTATAGGGCAGGCAGGAATGGACTGGTGCATGGTGGCAGCACCTGTCCCAGGGAAGGGGAGGGAAGCACCAGGTACTGCTGGCCCCACACAGTACAATGTGGTGCCTCCCCCTCCCCCCCCCTCTGCCAAACAGGTAAGTCTGCAGAGGAAAGGGAAAGGACTGGAGGGAGGGAGGAAGGGAGCAGGGCTGGAACAAGCACTGCCCAGCCAGGGTGGGGTGTGGTACAGGAAGGAGCCATGGTTCTTCCGGGGGGGGGGGGCGGGGAATGGGGAGCGGATGTCAGTTCCTGCCACTGCATGCGCCCTGGGAGGGCATGGGGGGGGGGGTGCCCCTGGATCTGCTTGGGGCAGGGTGGGCTGCTGCTTTGGGTTGGGGCTGGGGCAGTTCTGGGCTCTTCCCGGTGGGACAGGCTGGACAGAGCTGTGCTTGGGGCAGATGGTGGTGGGACTGTGAATGGGGATTGGGGGACTATGGTGAATTTTGGGGTGGCTGCAGCCCCCACCATAGTCCCCCTCCTAGCATCACTGCTGCCTATCCTGAGCACAGCCTGGCCCAGCCCCTGTGGGGAAAAGCCTGCCGCTGCCCCAACCCCAGCCCCCAGAGGCAGCACCACACAGTTCCTAGGGCACATGACCCTGTACCTTCCTGGGGTATGCATAGCAACAGGAACGGTGCCCCCCATGCCCCAACCTGGCTGTGCAGCACCTGTCCCTCCCCTAGCCCCACTTCCTCCCTCATCGCTGCACCCATTTTTCTCCCCATCCCTCCTGTATCTGCCAGAAGCTCACAGCTGGGCTGCCCTACCACTTTCCCACTTTTGGGGAGGCTAAACCCCGTTATCCCTGCCTTCTGCTGTCTATGCATGATACCCCCTTACAGCAGAGCTGCAAGGGTCTGAATGGCGGGGCAGCGGTGGGAGTGTGTTTTGTGCCCGCCTCCAGCAGCACACAGTTGCCTGGGTGCGAGGCCTGTCAGCAGTCCATGGAGATGCACGTGCAACTGGCCATGGCGGTAGCAGCGCTGATGATGGCAAATGTTTGTGCAGGTGCCTGAAAGTGGTTATTTTAAATTGAATTAGTGCCTAATTAATCTGCTCCTGGGCCTGCTAGCCCAGCAGGGTGCCTTTGTCAGGGCAAGTGCTCTCCCTACCGGGTAGCAGGGCTCCAGCAGTTGCCTGGCTCCTAGCTGCTCCCTTGACAAACCCTGGACTTGCCGCCAGGTTCCCATTGTCCCAGGACCCAACCTGGCCTGGGCCCCATTAACCCCTGCCCCACTCCTTCCTGCACCGTAGGGGTCTCCATCTGTGCCCCCCAGCCACTTCCCTCTCCTCTGCCGCACCCCTTCCCCCCACACAAACTTATCTGCTGGGGGGCAGGTGTGTGTGTGTCCCCTGCCCACCCGGCAGCAGCAGGCACATGGTGTTGTGTGGCTTGTGGGGCAGTGGCAGTGGGGTGCAGAGTCCAGCCTGCAGCATCAGCTGCCTCCACCCTGCACACAGATCTGGGGGGCATGTGCCCCTCAGGCCTCTGCCGAGGTGCGCGCAGCAGTGGGAGCCACCCTCCCCGTGCCACCCAGACAAGCCACCCTTGTGGTTCTGTCAGGCACTCTGCCCCATCTGTGCAGCACCTGCCCCTGCCCCAGCCCCAGCCCTAGCCCTACTCCCTCCTTCACCATTGGGGCCTCAATCTGCCCCTTTCTGCCCCTTAAAAACAAGAAAAAATATAAAGGGGCATATGAGCTGAAACTTTGAGGCAGAAGGGGTACACTTGTTAAAAAAAGGTTGAAAACCCCTACACTACACTGTTGTGACTGTCACTAGCTTCCTCTGATATATCCTTTTTTTAATAACAGATGGGTATCAAGGAATTTTGAAGCCTTTGTGTTTCAGGCGTCAGCAGAATAATATACCATGAAGGCTGGTCTTTTGAGATCTTTGGGTGAGATCTAATTCCAGGCATCTAAGTTGATATATGCACCTGTGATTCTACCCCTCCCTCAAGTCCCTGGAAATCCATTAATGCATCTACTTTTGTAAGACACCATCATCTTACCCTTAAGACTAAGTCATAAAAAAGCAATGAGGAGTAGAAGGCCTCACTCACCTTTTATATTAACAGATTTTCAGACACTCAAGCAGGGTAGAATAAAACCATGCCTAAGTGCTTAAGTCTACTTACATGCCTAATTGGTTGGAACAGAATATGGACCAATAAGTCTACTGATCTATGCACCTTTAGAGGTAGCTAAATATTCAGAGAGTATTTTCCTGCTCTTTCACATACAGAGGCTGCAATTTTACTGCACCTTGATGGCACATATACTATCTGAGCTCTTAAAAAATGAATTCTTCCAACGTCTCTCCTAAGTAGCTTCCCAGTTTCTGAACAAGTAGGAACTTTATATCCAGAATCAATCAGTTTGTTCCATGTCTGCTGAACATGGCCTTCTGGGGCATAGATAGTCCATAATACTGTACAAACTTAGGCTGAAAAATAGAGCTATAAAAAGTAGATCTATTGAGGACCTAAGAGTTTAGTCTTATTTCACCTGCACTTGCCTAAGTGACATTTATATGTTGCATAACAACAGTTTCAACTTCCAGCTGTGTCAGAATAGGGTTGTGCTATGTGAATGCCAGCTGGAAATTCTGGTGAGGTGAAAAAGGAGGAATTGGAGCACTTTGCTGAAAAGAAAGAGATGCAGGGTTAGAACTCTGATCTCCCATCCCCTGGGCTAACATCCAGCTTGGTGTCATGCATCCACTACTTTTCCCTTGAAAATAAAGCTGCAGGCCTTACATACACATCTGAATGATTCTATTCATTCTGGACACCTATACAGCCAGAGTGCAACCCACTAAATGTGCTCGGTAGGGAAACACAGGCAGTATAGATACATGGAATCCAACCTAAGTGCTACTTAGGTTTAAGAAGGTGAAACAAAGGTTAACTCCCAGCATCAAAGAGCCGACAATACAAAGATCTGCCATGTTCAGCCTCATCTGTATATGAGCAATTGTGTACTATTTATGGGTGCACTGAAATATTAATTTTTGCATGACACTTTTTATGTATTATGGATATATAAACTATGTAGGCATTTTTAACGAGTCATCCAAGCCAATACTAAATAAAAAATGAAACCCCTTCATTTTACCCATTTAGCCAAATAGTTTTACCTATTTTCTAAAACACAAATAACTACCTATTTACTAGTTCTTATGACTAACATTCCATGATCTTAGAATTTTTTTATATATATATAAATGACAATTTTAAAAATCCTTTCACAAAAACTATATGAATACAGACTTTTTAAGACTATTTAAGAAAATTAGACTTTCTTCTTTATAGGCAGATTTTATTGGTTAAAATTTTTTTGACTTTATAATTACGATTTAACCAAACTCAAAAACTGTGATTATGATTTTCTACATAATACAGTGTTGCACTAATTCTATTTCCATTGAAGTTGACATGAGTTTGAACAGAAGTTAAAGTTTGGTGTTTTTGAAAATCCAACTCCGTATTACTACATACATATAGTACACGGAAAAAAATCTCCATGGAATTCACATTACATTTGCAAAGTCAAGTACTCATAAATTAAGAAATGCAAGAACTGAGGGATCCACTGCCTCCACTGAACTCAGCTACAGCTTTGACTGAAGACCACTTCTGCAAATCAGACCCTAGCTATTTGATAACCAGAATGAAGACTACACAGTGATTATCTGTGAAATTCTGGTTTTTGTGATTTGTTCATCATCATGAAGGAAATCTGAGGGAGAAGCAAGGTTAGAATCTATTCTTCTGCCTTTAGTGTAAGATCATCCCTTCTCTTCTTGCAGTTCCTTGCCTCATTCTCTAACATTTTCCAACTTCTGCAGCACACGAGGGAGGAGGCCTTCAAACAAGTCTCATTCATGATGTAACCCTGATTCATCTCTAGAGCATCCTGTGGACTGAATGAGATAGGGATCCCATGGGGAAAAAAATGTATGTTGTCATTGTACCATAAAATATATACACAGCATAGCCCAATTAATGGGCCTTGCATTCCCTGCAACGGGAATCATGAACTGACATTTTCCATCTTTTCAGTTCTCAATTTTAATTTTGACATTATTTTCATTATTCCTTTGCTATATTATAATTACTGTACGTTAACAGTTATTTTTAAGGGTTTCTTTGTTAATATTTTTTTCAACCAAGGTTTAGTCTTTCCATTCAGTCTTTTAATGGGAAGACTCAGTCTCATAATAAGTCTTCCTATAATGAGTGAGAACCAGGGATCCTGGCTTTCTCTGATTTAAGAAAAACTCCAATTTTTGGTTAAAAAAAAATAACCCCAAATCCACATTTTCCTGTGATTTAAATGAAACTAGTATACGTGTGTGTGTGTATACACACACATACATACATACATATATATATATATATATATATGTGTGTGTGTGTGTTTCATTTTAATCATGGAAAATGTGGATTTGGGGTTACTTTTTTAAACCAAAAATTGGGGATATTTTTAAATCAGAGAAAACCAGGATCCCTGGTGAGAACTTTAGATCCATGGCAGAGTCCCCTAACATTTAAGCTAACTGTAACTGGTAAGACACCATTAGTAGTAGTAAGACACCATTAACTTTATACACGCTTGTCACTAGAGAAGGAAATACACATTTGGCCAATGAGTTTCACAGCTACTTGCTAAAAAGTAAAGGAAGGTTGAGAATCAGTAATAATAGATTAATTGCTAGATTCTGAAATAGTTCCCAAGAAGTTAAGACCTATTGACCCTACTGTCTTGGGTTCTCCATGTCCCCTTCACATCTTTCCTCAACTTCTCAGTTCCTACCCTTCCTCTCCTCCCCACAATTCCTATCCATATCTCCCCTACTCCTATCTCTTCCACCTCTCCTAGTCCTTACACCTACACGCATGCCTTTCTCCTCTCATACATGCCCTTCTCCTTCCCACATTCCTCCATTGCCCCTATGCTCCCACCCTCACAGATTCAGTCTTAGCCCTTTTCTACCGCTTCTTAGCTTCTGTTTCTGTTACTCCCCCTTGCCCTATATCTTTTCCTCTTCCAGTTATCTCCATCATTCCTTACCCCTTTTGTATTTGAATTAGGCTGTTTGGTCCCTTCCAAGTTCTAAGATTGCCAGCAAGGGGAGAATTGATCATGATTTGTACTGTACCACAGTAGTCTTGGGCAATTCACAGGAGCAAAGGCAAGGAGAATCTTGCTCCAGCAACAACAGTCCCAGTCTAGAACATGCTTATTTGCTGTATTGGTTTGTACAAGTGCAGTATAACCACCTAATGCTATGCAGAATGAAGTATGCTCAGTTCAGATAGAGTTATTGAAGAACTTAGGGGCCCAAATCTACCGATCCTCTCCTGAGCATATGCAAACTGAGGCCCCCCTGCATGTTACAGGTATTGTACAATTAACTGGTTAATTGCACACTTATCTTGAGACCAGCTACACATGCAAAATAGTTATCATGCCAAAAAAGTTCCAACCAATTATATAGTTGAACATTGAAAATGTGTATTAACTTTACAGCTGGTTGTTATTGAACTTTAATTTGCATGTGTAGTAGGGTCTCCCCTATGGCTAGGAGTCCAGTCAGCTGAGGGGCTCCTGGCCACAGGGGTGTACCATGACCAGATGGGGCTGAGTGTCCAGCAACTGAGGGGACTCTTAACCTCAGCAGCTTCAGGCTCTGGGTCCCCTGCCCCTGGTCTCACCCTCCTGCCTTTGGTTCCACATAAACTCTGTTTTCCAGCAAAAGAAACAGACCCACAAGTTTCATTCAGAAAGGCAAAGATGATGTCTTCCACATTTAGTAAAGTTTAGCCCAATAACCTAGTGGTTAAGGGACTAATTAAAGCAGAAGGAGACCCAGGATATAGCCTCCTCTTCCTACACCCACCACAAGGGTATTTGAGCCACTTCATCTTGTATTTGATATGTGAAGAGAGTAGTAGGGATGTTTGTGCTTCATTAAGAGCAAGATTTCAGGGCCAAGACTAGGATTTTCTCCCCCCCCCCCAGCAGCAACCATCTTACTGAATCACACACCTTCTAGTAAATACTTTCTGGCCCCATTAATCTGCCTTTCTCAGAGGCCAATATGGCCAACTTCAAGAGAAGAGATGGAGAAGGGTGTTGCCTTGTGGTTACAGAACTATGTTTGGGATGTCCAAAAACGCAGGCTAAAATCCCATGTAGATGAAAGAGGCCTAAAACTTAATTCTCATGCTTCTTGAGGGAATGACTTAATCACTATGCTAAAATATGGGAAGGCCCTCCTTTAGTATCTCATATACACTAGCAGGGGTGGTGCACCCCCTGCAAAAAGGTGCTGCCAACAGTTGGTGGCACCTGTGAGCATCCATCTGCGGGAGCATCCACTGGCCACTGCTGCCACTGCCAGTGGTGCCTGTGGGTGACTGCTGACCCCTGGTTGGGGCTCGCCATCCCTCCCCCACCCCCGCCGCCAACAGTCCGATGGCGTCTACGGGAGCTCCACATGTACCGCCACCAGGCTCCTGCTGCTGCCAGCACAGCTGTGCCCCTCCAGCCACTGGGGGCATATGCTGTTTATGTACATTAGTCTAAAGTTTTTTGCCTGGCTACAGTTTTGGGTCCTGGCTTACCCAACTCCATGCATAAGGAGCTGTATACCTTCCCAGCCAGAGCATGGGCCACTGAAAATGTTGTGTTAAGTGTCAAAAATGTAACTTTAATGGCTGGATAATTTCCATTTGGGTGCATAATGTAAAATAAGATTCTGCATAGGATGTGTAGAGATTCTAAATTAAAGACAGTGCCTGGATATTATTTAGTCTTAGACATTTAAAGCATGGAGAAAATCCAATAGCTGGATTACCTGAAAACACTAAGGCAGGTATCTCATAGGAGGAGCTCAGTCATATTGTCATGATAAGGACCTGAATTCTGTTCACAGTCAGAACTTCCCCAATTAGACTCTCAGGTTAGGTACAGATGTTTAAAAGCCTGAGCTGGAATTAATCTAAGTTATGCAGTTTTCTGTAAGCAGAGTAGTTTAGAGCAGTAGTGAACAAAACACACATTCACCCTTTGGTGGGGAGAGAGGAGGCAAATCTTAGACCAGGTTCCACTTTTTTAAAACCAGTCGGTGTGCCCAACCTTTGTCCTGTTATGGGTATAGACCAGTTTTGTGTGCTGAACTTTTGTTTTGTTACATGTATAGACCAGTTTCTGATCACTTATAACAGTAAAATTGTAACATCTGTACTCAACCTCAGGGTATGCACAAGCATTACATTTAGATCATTTTAACTAGGTTTGCCTGTCAGTATTTGAAAGTGCCAAATATCCCAGCATTCACTATTACTTAAAATATGGGATTTTCTTACTTACTTGACAATGGTAGTATTCTTAGTAAACAAACAAACAAACGTTCAGTAAATCTACCTAGAGTGAAACAAAAGTAAGTGAAAACTAGGAAGAAGTAAAATAAAATATACTACCAATTTGGGTAAAGAAATCTTCAAACAACTGATTAACAAATTCTGTGGTTTCATAAGAATGGTTTCCCTGCAAGTGTTCAGAGGTTCTGATAAAAATGTCTTATATATGAAAAATGTCTTTTCAATCTAAAAAAATAAATCTGCCAGTGCTTCAAAAACGTTGACTCCTCAGCCTGTAATATTTGTCAATAGCGTATAAGAAAACAGAAATGTATGTGAATGATTAAAGTAAAAACTGACCCCTTTGTAGACAGGTATTGCTGAACTCAGAGACGAAAATTTTGATAATGGGTGTAGCAATGTTTAATTATCCTGTACCAATTTCCAATGCTAGAAGTCGGGCTGTTTTTTGCAACAAGCATTGAAGACAAAAAATAGAGTCTTACCTGTTCAGATAATTTTGGTCCATTGATGTGAGCTTGCATAAGAGCATCATTAATAAGTGAATGAAAGTTCAGAAGTACATATTCAATGTCATATGTCCCATACATGGCACTGGATAATTCTTCCAATGAACCAATATAACCCCGCCAGTGAAGGTCAATTTCTGCCATGTTCGCTAGGCAGCCTCTAATAACATTGAGGCAGTATCCCATACAAGGCTTACTTAAAATCAGTCCTTGACAGTGTGGACAATATTGCATTCTTAATAGGGCTCTGCTGCATTCTTTAGAAAAATGTAAATGATCTGTTGTATTTATCACTTCAATCCCTAAATTGAGGGCCTGCAAGAAAGTACGACTAGGTAATAATGATCTTCCCATTTGCCCCATGACTATTTTTGGAATGTTACCAAATGGGTTGATTTCTCTTCTTGCCATTTGAATGCATTCTGAATATTCCAGTGAAATGTCAGTCATGCCAGGATTAATCAGATGATTGTAGATGACTGGGAAGAGTGTGTCAAAAAATCTGTTGACAAATTCTTCTGTGCTAATATCTGTGCCAAATACAAAGAGTCCCACATCCGTAAAAAACTCCTGAACAGATGTCGCAGCCTCAACAGCCATGTTTCTATATGTGTTGCAGAAAAATGTTCTTGTATAATTCTCAGCCTGTTTGATAAGCATTTCAAAGGTTTCTGAAATAGAAAAGAGGTAACTATTTTAAAGACAAAGTGGCTTAGACAGTTCAGCAAGAGCTTAAAGAGAATTAAATATACTATATTGAGTTAATCCAGTCTATATATTTTAACCATGGCACATGGCAGATTCACAGCAGATATTGCAAAGATTAATGGTTAGAATTTATGAAGATATAAACTACATGCAGACTACAGATTATTTTTCTTTGTGTGTGAATAATATATAATGCACCATGGATACTACTAAAATAGGGTAATATACAAACTCTCTTGATAGAGTACATTTTATGCAGTCGAAACAGATGCAAATGAGCTTTTAGTAACTTGCAGAAGAAATCAGATATTTCAAGTAGCTGTTTCAATACATTGGTTTACCTCTCCCCATATCATTCAGCAGATATTTCATAACTTTAATTTCAAATGAAACATTACCAGTCATTCTAGTTTAAACCATGCAATCAACTCCTTGCCATTTAGAACAGGTTGTTAAAAATGGCGTGAAATGCTTGAAGACACTCTTGTTGATAGAGTATGTTTTATTCATCACTAGTTAAATTAACAGAGAAAACATATTTTGTTTCTTCTCTTTTAAAAACATCAAGGGCAACCCATATACAGTTGGAAATATACCTTTAAACTGTGCCATTACTTTAGCAGTAGCTGTAGTCACTGGAAGCTAAGGGCACTCAGGACCTCTCAGAATCAGGGTACCAGGCTAACATAAAGATTATTGCCACGGTAACATGGTAACTATCACCAGAGACATAAAACAATAGCAAAGGGTGTTAAGAAAAATTACATAATAAACTTCATTTAATCCATTTGTGGATAATGTTGCAATAAAAGAACTTAGAGGAAGGTCTAGGAAATTGTTCTGTTTACATGTGGCTGTAATACCAGGTGCAGTTGCATCACCTCTGTAAATAGTTATCTTAATAAAGAGAAAGATTAATTTTAGAAACTTGGAATCTGTCAACACCACTTGGTGCAGTGCAGTGTAGATATAAACAAGATAACGATAATACTGGGGGAAACATATCTGCATTAATGCAGCACTTCACCTGGGGTCAACTACACAGGATGCTGCTCCAAATGCAGAAAGATGATGTTTAGTATCAGGGAGCCATTTTGCTATTAAAAGTACACACTTGCTCCAAGGTGCTTACAAGTTAATTTAAGAAATATATACATGCTATAGATACCTTTCTTTATAAGCAGCTGGGATAAAATTATCCTACAAGGTGTTAAAATACCCACTCAGTACCTACATCAGAGAATGGATGAGGAGGACCACGCTACTAATTATCAGCATGGGTCTCCTGGTGTCAAAAAACCTATGCAAGTAAAAGGCAGGGTGGCACACATAGTGGCTAAGTGTGCCACCTGAAACCGGAGGCTGGCGCAGGAACAGCCCCCAGGACTTCAGGTAAAGCTACAGGGATAAGCCCAGATGCTGGGCCCAGCCTTCCCTGCCCCATCTGGAGCATTTTTCCCCATGCTAACCCCACATGCGGGGGTATACGCCAGGGCAAAAAGCATTGGCATGAATTTGTGTTGTTCCTTTTTTCTCCATGCTGCTTCTCAGGGGGACATGGCCTGTGGGTTAAAGTATTTTTCTCATATTGGAAAATCAGTCCTTTTCTGAGAACATTGCAATGATGCCACCTTTTTATTACCAGATGAACAGCCTTTGACTAAATGAAAAGTGCCTATGACAAAGGAAAGAAGAAAAAGCAATGTATTTAAATAATAAGATGAAGAAAAGTTCAACAAGGACAGAGATTCATGAGCTGTTTCCACACGAGTGTGAACATTTGTTTCCCTGGGTACAAGAAACAGCGGAACACCAAAATCTATTTTCTCTGACTGTAGACATTTGTTTCCCCTCTGGCACATGGCAGGTTACCCCAGGTGAGGTTAGGGAGGCTGGGGCCCAGCAGCCTTACCTGGGGTCCCAGGGGCTCCTGGGGCTGCAGTAGTGACAATTCTGCCATTCAGAGCCTGGCCAGCAGCCAGAGCATGGCTCCAGCTGGCCAGGCTGTGGTTTTGGGTGGTGCCTGCTGCCCCTGCATGTGCCATTCCGCGCGCGTGCGCGCACGTGTGTGTGTGTGTGGGGGGGGGGGGGCAGTGGGCAGGGGTTGATCCCAGGATCTCCCAGGGTCAACCCCCCGCCCCCTTTTTGCTGCTACCTTGCAGCACGGAGAACAGCTGAATGATTGGTATGTGGTGCTGCAGACGTGTCCTCCTCTGTATGTGGCCATGGTAGCTTCTTTTTGGTGACTTATTTTTTGCAAGAGGAACTGCCATTCATACATCCAAGTGGCAGGTACAGAGCTGTATAACTGCAGTATTGGCACACATAATTTGGTATTCAGCATAATCCTAAATTTCCCTACTGGGTACATCCACACATGATTAATGTGCATGAATAAACTCCGGGACTTATTGCTCTGGAGTTTTTTGCTCCTGGGCGCGTATTCAAATGGTGTGCCCAGGAACAAAAAACTCCAGAGCATATTGATCCAGATTTTATTCATGCACAGATTTGTATACTGTGTAGGGGCTGGCTGAGGCATGAGGGTGCTTCAGCATGGGACTAGCTGGCAGGCAGCTGCCCTCATGCCCCAGCCAGCCAAGGCAGTGTCTACACATGCACTACTGTTGATGAAAAAAGCTTTGCAGCAGGTTAGGTATTTACAAGTCCTAACCTGCTGTGGAGTTTATTAGCTTATTAGTTTTGCACCATGATAGGGGTGCACGTGTAGACACTGAGACGTTTGCTGCACAGTTAATTAGTCAACTGTGCAGTAAACATCTTGTGTAGATGCTCCCACTAAGTCTGGTCAGTAAAATGTGCTTTGACCAGGCAGCTGCCCAGAGGAAACAGAATTCTTTGGCACGTGTGATGCCATGGAAGTCCTAAACCTTCATTTAGATAAAAAGCAATGCTAGCAGGTGTTAGAGGGAGGATGGAATCTCCCAGATGTAGATTCAGAGGGGGTGCAGTGGTGTGGCTCCACTCCCCTTTCTGACCATATGGCCGGTGCACTAGCAGGGAACTTTTTTAAGTCCCCAAAGAAGATAAGGATCCCTCCCTTGTCTTCCTGTCCTCTCCCCTCCCATTCTCTCCTCCCATTCTCTCCTCCTCCTTCCTGCTGTTTCAGGGGCAAGGGGAGATCCTACCATGTTGCCAGGCTTTGTGGGGGCTAGGTTCATCCAGGGACAGTGACAGCAGTGGCAGTGGTGTGCAAGTGCATTCCCTTTCCCTGCCTGGTCCCCCTGGGCGTTCCTCATCAGCACGGAAAATAGGTATAGGGAAGGTAATCCATCTAACCCATATACCTGCTGCCACTGGAGTAGAAGCTGTTCTACTTTTGTTTATTCAATAAATATTACCAGTGCTGTAGGAGACATAGGGAGTGCTCTAGGAAATCCTTAGCCTGAGTTATGGTGGTCTGAGCACTGAGCTGGGATTCAGGTTTAAACCTCCTCCAGACAATGGAAATTGCGAAGCTGGGTCTCTTAGGCAATCTGGCTCCCATATTAGGCTGTACATATGAAGACCCTCTGGGCTTTCCCTTCTCTGTTTCACTTCTGGCAAATACATGCACAGAACGATCCAAAACTTTCATTTACCTCACTATGGACCCATCACTTAGACATGTGGGCCAGGTACAGATGTTACACTTCTACTAGTATAAATTATCAGAAGCCAGTCTATGCCCATAATAGAACAGAAATTCAGCACACAGAACTGATCTATATCCATAACAGAAAAGAAGTTTAGCACAATAGACTAGTTAAAAAATGGTGGAACCTGGTCTAAGATTTGCCCTCTTCTTCCTCCACCAAAGGATGAAGGATGTGTTCACTATTGATCTAAACTATGGTACTTACAGAAAACTGCATAACTTAGATTGATTCCACCTTGGGCTTTTTAAGGTCTGTACCTAGCCATGAAGGAAGAGCAAGGTTCTGTTCAAAGGAATCAATGTACATTTTGTAACTGAACAAATTACATTAAAAATACTCCTGTTGGCATCACTGATTTCTGCTTCAAAAAGAAAATTGATTTGCAGGGCCCCAGTATCTTTTGTCACTCGGCTGCCTGATAATAAGTGACTACAGTACTCACCAGTTAAAGAATATATAAACTACCCTTTTACTAAGGACTTAAATTAATCTATAGATATTACCCTTTTCTAAATATCCCTCCCTAATTCTACCATAATACCTATTGTAAATTGCCAATGGACAACAGGTAGGTGGATGGACAGTTCTAATTTCTGATGCACTGTTTTATTTATGGCTTAACATTCATTTTAAAACTTCCTTCCATCTGATTTCTTCCTTTCTTATCATGTATTATACCACCTGTCATGCCTTGTGTTCTTTCTTAAATTAACCTTTAAGCACTTTGAAGCAAGTATGTACTTTTAATAGCAAAATGGTTCCCTTATACTGAACATCACCTTTCTGCATTCAGAGCAGCATCCTGTGTAGGTTACCCCAGGTGAAGTGCTGCATTAATGCAGATATGCTGCCCCCTGGACCATAGCTATCTTGTTTATATCTACATTGCACTGCACCAAGTGGTGTTGACATACTCCACATTTCTAAAATGGTTGTTTTTTGTTGTTGTTTTTTTATCAGAGAAAACCAGGATCCCTGTCTATAAGTACATAACTGGACCTATCTCCTGCTTGAGCTGGAATTATTGTCTTTGCCATTCCTTTCTGTATCTACTTGATGGTTTAACACACCCTTCTCACCTGTGTATCGTGTCCTTGTATCCTTTGTTAAAGTGGGTTACCTGCTGTGACAAGGCATTTTCCTAACTGTTTTTATGTACTAATTGGTGTTCCTTACTGAACAGTGACAACTTAAACCTCCTGTAAAAGAGTCTTGGGTCTTGAAACCATTGCTCCTTTGATTAGCTATTATCTAGGACCCGCAAGTCAGTTTCAATAAGAATTGACACTAGAGAACAGAAAGTGCCCATTATCTAAATAATGTATGAGTTAATATGATAAGACTTCTCTTTATTATATGCATTAAATAACATTGTTTATGTATCCACTACACTAAATACTTGAAGAATTTTAAATCACTGATATTTTTCTCCAAGAGCGCTACACACACACACACACACACACACACACACACACACACAAACCCTTTTAAAGTGCAGGAAAGACAAATGAAGATTTAATAAACTGGCTTAACTATTGAGACACAGAAAAAAAACATAGATAAATATACAACTCGTTTATACATGATAAGAACTCGTAAATACCTGATTTAATGTATATTTACATCTGAAATAATTGTTTTCTTATTCAATGAAGAAGTTATTGTCTTACTACTAAATATTTTGCTTAGTCAGAATAATAAGATATTGGAATGGAACTTGATAGATCTCACACACCAGTCAGTGGAAAGGTTATACTAGCATTAGTAATTCTTACTTTACCTCAAACAGGAGATTATAGGAAAGACATGTTAAAACACTCTATATAGACAGCACTTTTGTATGTTTTTTTTCCACATTAAAGATCTGCAAAATTACTTTTAAAAAAAAAAGTTTATGGCATGTCTGTTACTTCTGGTTAGATTCATATCTTAAGTCATCCTCCAAAAATGTGGGAAAAATACTCCAATTTTACTTCTCCCTTCTCAGAATCCCTACCATTTAAAAAAAACAAAACCAAATAAATTCTAGTTGATTGCCTATTGTATGAAGATGTAATTTCCATCAATAGCTCATGTATTCATCTCTCTATATATGTAACTTATCTGCACCTTTTCTTAAGGTGTCTGTCAATCAATTATACCACATTATCTATCTGCCCTCATTACTGAACCGTGGATCTTACATTTAAAACATATAACAGAATAATTAAGGTAACAACATCAAGTTGATTTATTTTTCAGATTATTAAAAATAACAAACTATAAAATATACTGAAGTCTGGGAAGATGGATACTTCCAAACTGTAGATGTTCTGGGCTAGACCCAAAGTTGTTCCTTAGTTGCTTTGGATTTCTGCACACTCAGTAGGCTGACTACAGAAATGCTTAAGAGCAATTCAGAATTAGGTATCTAGGTGCTGTACACCGAGATTGGGCACTGGCAGATTCCTCCAAGGACGAATCAGAAGGCACCTATATATGTGCAGAGAGACTGCTCCAACATGCTGTAATTACAGTGTATCAGAGCAGACTTGCTTAATCAAGTCTGCTGAAGCATGGTATTTTCCATGTGCCAGCAGACTCCAGCGTCTTGTGTATTAGCGTCCCCATGCTGAAAAACGGTGGTGGGGGGACTTTAACTAAATTTCTTTTAACAAGCTTTAGTTAGAGCACCCCCACCACCATTTTTCAGTGCAGGGACATTGACACACGAGACGCTGTGAGCGCTTTAAGCTCCAAAGCATGTGTGTAAAGGCCCAGAAAGTCTAGAGGTTGCCAATAGAAAACACTAAACATGATGTATCTGAACTGTCATCCCTCTCAAGAGCTTAGATGACCAACTCAGACTACACATTAGTCTTGTTCACTTGCTGCTCAGAATACTCAATCTCACAAAAGATCATCCACCATTTGTCCAATGGCAGAATATTTACAGTAATAACTCAGGAGGTGAAAGACCTAGATTCTAGGTTGCAGTAACATCTCCATTTGCCAAGAAAATAACTTAACCAATAGGCTATGGAATAGGGTGGGTAAGAATGCCTTCCACTGCTCCTTTGCTGCCAAGAAATAAAGAGGAAAATAATTGTGGAAACAGAAGAGAAGCAATAGGGAGTGTGACCTGGCCTAGTAAAGATGTTATTCTCCTGGAAGGGGATTAGTTATTTTTGTTTTATAACCAATAAATGTGTGCTATAAAATAGATAAGCAATGCTGAGAGCAAGCTTCTGTAACTCAATAGCTTTCGCACTCCTCTGGGATGGGGTTCCCTTCTCACAGGGGAATATTATAACCAGAAGGCTACAGAGGCAGTTTTCTTCTTTATTTATGGACAAATGACTTTTGCAGGCCTAGCTGCCCAGTGGCTCATCTTCAGCAGAAGTAGGGACTGAGGGAGCCCTTAATTAGCCTATGCTATAGCCTGGTGCTTGAGGGTTCAAAGCCTTTCAGGAACAAGGAGAACTTAAATCCCAGATCTCTGATTTCCTGGGAAAACTTCTAAGATATTAGACCAAATATGGGCGGTTGTATCATAACAACCACTGTTTGGGAGCTGAATTCAATACTTCTAATGCACTTGGGTATTCTTAAACTCTGTTTAGTAGAGATTTCTGCTACTTTGCAATCCAAAATGAAAGCACCTGATGAGCCTGGTAGCAGGTTGAAGCCTATATTGATTAATTCTTTATAACTGAGGAGGCTAAACCCCTCCAAGGTCCCATTCAGACACCATATTTGAATCTGCTCCTCAGTTGTTTACAGACATCTTGCCAATGTTTAAGATGAAATTGATTTTAGTTGGTATTGTTAGTAAAATAATGATGTTATAGTAATCGCTTTATAATGACATGAACAGGAATTTTATGACCCTTTGCAATTTTCATTATTACTTTTTCATAGATGAAAACCATAAAACAATTCATCTCCTGCACAAAGCCTGATGTTTCAAAAAGTCTGTTACAATTCAAGGCTGCGGTACTCTATTGCCAAAAGCATAAATATTACCTGAAAGAATAAATCATGTTGCACATGGATAATCAATAGGTTTTACAGTGTGGCTCTAAACAATACTGAAACTTTCAAGATTGAATTACATTGCTAGTGCCCCTACAATCCACAGGTGAATGAATACAATAATCCACTGAAAGATTTATTGAGTATTTGCCCTTTTCTGAACATAATAATACCTGATATTTCTCTTTGAAATTCTGTATCGAGCTTAATGTAACATAGGTCTTTTAACTGCAAAAACAATTTGTGTTAGTTTTTATGGACATTTTAGTTAATAAATGTTACAACAACTAAGTTAAAAGTCTGTTTTCTGCCTGTATGTAATACAGGATGCTGGGTTAGATGGGCCTGTGGTCTGATGCAATAAGGCATTTCTTATATTTTTATGGTTTGCTTTGTTGATTTTCCATATAAATATTTGGAAGAATCATGAAAAACAAAGGAGTACGCTTCCTTTTACCGGTGATACTGAACAGTTCCTGTGCACATCTCGTAAGGTCAATTCATGTCATTTATGATACTTTCAGAGGCTTAGAAAACAATTAAATCAAAGTATAGCTGTACAATATTGTGAATATATCTTAGCAATTGACTTCTCTTCCCTCTATAAGGCTTTGCCTGCTGATTTAAATCATCATTCTTCAGTAGTTATACATCCACACAAAAATAACTGGTGAGGGCACAATCAATATAAATCCAAAAACATATAAATTTATCATAAATATAACATAATGAAGGTGAGCATGAGAACTTGTATTACTGTTATTAAATGCACTTTCCCAAAAAAAGCTTTCCTCTATTATTTTCATATTTGCACCAACTATAAAATAAGCACTTCTTTGATTCTAATCCAAAACTCCAGACTGTCATTCTTTAAATTTTATTTAAAGCTAGTGAAACCCTGGAAAGCACAGCAACTCCTCATTTAATATATGTGCTATGTAGGCTGGGTTCTGATCCTTGGTCCTCAGTGACTTGTCTCAGAGGCTGGACACCTTCAAGTCAGCCGGCCCTGACAACCTACACCCCAGGGTACTCAAGGAGCTGGTGAGCATCATAGCCCAGCCTCTGGCACAGATCTTTGAAAACTCCTGGCGCTCTGGTGAAGTGCCCAAAGACTGGAAGAAGGCCAATGTGGTGCTTATCTTCAAGAAAGGGAGGAAAGTGGATCCGGCAAACTACAGTCCCATCAGCCTGACTTCTATCCCAGGGAAAATCTTAGAAACGTTTATTAAAGAGGCCATCCTTAATGGACTGGCCGATGCCAACATCCTGAGGGATAGCCAGCATGGGTTTGTTGTGGGTAGGTCTTGCTTGACCAATCTCATTTCCTTCTATGACCAAGTAACCTATCACCTGGACAAGGGAAAAGAGATTGATGTCATATACCTTGACTTCAAAAATCCTTTGAACTGGTATCCCATAATCACCTCTTGGTGAAACTGGCCAATTGTGGCCTTGGGTCCACAATGATCCACTGGCTGGGAAATTGGCTCTGTGGTCGGACCCAGAGGGTAGTAATTGATGGAAGTCAATCATCATGGTGCCCTGTGACCAGTGCGGTTCCCCAAGGCTCTGTCCTTGAACCCATGTTGTTCAACATCTTCATTAATGATGTGGACATTGGAGTCAGAAGCGGACTGGCCAAGTTCACCGATGACACCAAACTTTGCAGCAAAGCATCCACACCAGAAGACAGGAGAGTGATCCAGGCTGACCTGGACAGGCTCAGCAAATGGGCGGATGAGAACCTGATGGTGTTTAACACTGAAAAATGCAAGGTTCTCCACCTTGGAGGAAAAACCTGCAGCATCCTTATAGGCTCAGCAGTGCTACACTGGAGAGCACTATGGAAGAAAGAGACTTGGGGGTCATCATTGACCACAAGATGAACATGAGCCTGCAATGCGATGCTGCAGCTAGTAAAGCGACCATAATGCTGGCTTGCATCCACAGATGCTTCTCAAGCAAATCCCAGGACATCATTCTCCCCTTGTACTCGGCCTTGGTGAGGCCGCAGCTGGAGTACTGCATCCAGTTTTGGGCTCCACATTTCAAAAAGGATGTGAAGAAGCTTGACAGAGTCCAGAGAAGAGCCACGTGCATGATCAGAGGTCAGGAAAACAGACCTTATGATGACAGGCTGAGAGCCCTGGGGCTCTTTAGCCTGGAAAAGCACAGGCTAATGGTTGATCTGATGGCCACCTATAAGTTCATCAGGGGTGAATGTTTGTTCACCAGAGCACCCCAAGGGATGACAAGGTCAAACGGTTATAAACTACTGCAAGACTGTTTCAGGCTGGACATAAGAAAGAATTTCTTTACTGTCCAATCCCCCAAGGTCTGGAATAGCAGGCCATCAGAGGTGGTTCAAGCACCTACATTGAACACCTTCAAGAGTAAATTGGATGCTTATCTTGCTGGGATCCTATAACCACAGCTAACTTCCTGCACTTCGGGTGGGGGGCTGGATTCAATGATCTTCCGAGGTCCCTTCCAGCCCTAATGTCTATGAAATCTATGAAATCTATGAAGTCTGCAACTTGTATTTGCTTGTTACTGGATAAACAGTTTTGAGATAGTATCTACCTCACTGGGGGAAGGGGTCAAGGCCAAGACCAGGAACCATTACCTTCTCCCTTCCAGAACAGTATCCACCTCCCAAGCACATACAGGCTCTAACTTGTTCCCTTCTAGCACCATATGTTTTCTCCCTCTTGGCTACCAGTAGACCAGTTTTAAAAGGAAGACTGGTTCATGCTCTGGACAATGTCTCGCCCATTTCTTTGTGACTAGAGTACTTTGCAAGGAAGTAGATTGAAGGCCCCACTAGAAATGGAGGCCTAAAACCCAGGTCTTGTACTCCCTAAGTGAGTATCCTAAAGGCTTTTGGATTTAAATTTAATACCTTGATTACGTATTATTAGATACTAGCTGCAGATTCAAAATTGTGATTGGTAAGTGCTATGAAATAATTGCTGGTTTCCCATATTACTATAATTTGTTTTACAAGAATTGCAGTGTCTCCTTTATTAATTTTAATTTGTTCATTCTAGAAAAATACTTACTGGAAATATCTACACATGGCTATTTACACACATTAGCCATTTTTAAGGCACATTAAGGGCATGGGTCTACACATGTGCACCCTTAATGCACCTTAAAAATGGCAATTTTAGGGTAATTTTGCCTAAATTTAATACTTGCATAAACCAAGGTGCCTTAACCTATGTGTAGATGCCATAAGGCACCTTAGCGCTATGTGACTAAGCATGCTGGAGCTGAACCCACAGGGCACTATGGGGTAACACCAGGAGTACAGGGAACAAGCCAGAAGAGCTCACACTCTTGCTTGCTAGCACCCAGTATGACCTAGTCGGACTAACCAAGACATGGCGGGATTCTACACACGACTAGGTGGTAGGCACTGAGGGGTATAGGTTGTATAGGTGTGACAGAGTAGGGAAAAAAAGTGTAGGGGGGTAGCACTCTATGTTAAGGAGCAGTATATGTTTTCCAACACTAAGGCGGGGGTGGACGAGGGTACACAGAGGCATTATGGGTCAGGATCCGGGAGGGCCAGGGGAAAAGGACTTGGTTGTGGGGGTCTACTACAGGCCTCCTCATCAGGATCAAGAGCTAGACAATGTATTCTCTGGGCAGCTAGCAGATGCCATGCAGGCGAGGGAGGCAGTGGTCATGGGAGATCTAAACTATCCAGATATCTGCTAGGAGGAGCAGACAGCCAAAACAAGCCACTCATGGAGGTTCTTACACTGTGTGCAGGACCTCCACCCAACCCAGGTGGTGTCTAGCCCCATCAGGGGTAGCACCTTGCTTGACCTGGTCTTAGCAACGGGATGATCTCGTGGGGAACATGCGAGTTCATGGTAGCCTGGGAGATAGTGACCCTCACTTGGTCGAGTGCACTACCCAGTGAAGGGTGGGTAAAGTAACTAGTGGGGCTAAGGTGTTGGACTTCAGAAGGGCCAACTTTAGCAAGCTTAGAAGGCTAGTTAGTGAGGGGATGCAACTCAACATCAACATAGAGCATATGGGGGTCCAGGAGGGTTGGAGGTATCTCAAGGGAGTGATCCTTGGGGCTCAAAAGGAGTCTATCCCATTACGTAGGAAGGGAGGTAAGGGGGCAAGAAATCCCCCTTGGCTGAACAGGAAACTCCAGGAGATTCTGGGGGCAAAGAAAGAGATGTATAGGCAATGGAAGCAGGCAGCAGCCACCAAGGAGGAATATATCTTCCTGGTGCACTACTGCAGGGAATCAGTTATACAGGCCAAGGCGGGGCTTGAGCTCAGGCTGGCTTCAAAAATCAAGGACAATAAAAAGTCCTTCTTCAGGTATATAGTGGACAAAAGGAAAGCTCAGAGCAACATAGGGCCCCTGCAGGACAAATCAGGACAGTTGGTGGTTGACGCAGGAAAAAAAGCAGAGCTCTTCAATGAGTTCTTTGCTTCAGTATTTCTATGTACCGACCAAGCCAATTCCCCTACCTCGATCATTGACAGATGTCCACATGGTACCAGTACACCTACGGTTAGTTCTGAAATAGTTAAGGAGCTCCTGGAGGAGCTGGATGGGTACAAGTCAGCAGGCCCAGATGACCTCCATCCACGACTGCTGAAAGAATTGGCCAGTGTCATAGCTAAGCCACTGGCACAGCTGTTCGAGCACTCCTGGTGCTCCAGCCAGGTCCCTGAGGACTGGAGAAGGGCCAATGTGGTGCCCATTTTCAAGAAAGGGAGAAGGGATGAGCCGGGTAATTTTAGACCAGTCAGTCTTACCTCTATTCCTGGGAAAATGCTAGAGAAAATAATAAAAGAACACATTTGTGCAGCCCAGAAAGGGAAACGATGCTGAGGGGAAACCAGCATGGGTTTGTCACAGGTAGATCCTGCCTGACAAACCTTGTAGCCTTCTTTGACCAGGTCACACACTGCCTGGACGTGGAAGCCAAGGCTGATGTCACCTTCCTGGACTTCAGGAAGGCCTTCAACACAGTTTCGCACCCTAACCTCATTGGGAAGCTAGCAGACTGTGGAGTGGACACCTACATGGTCAGGTGGGTGGCCAACTGCCTTAGGGACCGCACCCAGAGAGTGGTAGTGGATGGTTCCTTCTCAGCCTGGAGGGAGATGGGCAGTGGGGTCCTGCAGGGTTCGGTCCTCGGACCGATATTATTCAATATCTTCATCAGCAATTTGGACGAGGGTGTGGAGAGCACCCTCTCCAAGTTCGCTGATGATACCAAGTTATGGGGAAAAGTTAGTACACCGGAGGGCAGGGAGCAGATTCAGGCTGACCTGGACAGGTTGGATCAATGGGCAGAGAGAAATAGGATGCAATTTAATAAAGATAAATGTAAGGTACTCCCCCAGTACACCTATAGGTTGGGGAGTGTCCTTCTCAGCAGCTCAGAGGCAGAGAGGGATCTTGGAGTCATAACTGACTCCAAGATGAACATGAGCTGGCAGTATAACAAAGCCATCAACAAGGTTAATCGCACCTTGTCGTGCATTAGCAAGTGCATGACTAATAAAACAAAGGAGGTGATGCTCCCCCTCTATGCGGAACTGGTCAGGCTGTATTTGGACTACTGTGTCCAGTTTTGGGCGCCACACTTCAAGAGGGACGCAGGAAATCTCGAGAGGGTCCAGAGGAGGGCCACTCGCATGATTAGTGGCCTTCATGATAGACCCTATGGGGGGAGGTTGAAAGAGCTGAATTTCTTCAGCCTTCACAAGAGACGGCTGAGGGGAGATCTTGTGGCCGCCTATAAATTTATTAGGGGAGGTCAATGGGGAATAGGGGAAGCGCTGTTTACTAAGGCGCCCCAGGGAGTGACTAGGAATAATGGGTGTAAACTAGTTGAGAGTGGATTTAGTTTAGATATTAGGAAGAAATTTTTTCACAGTAAGGGTGGCCAGGATCTGGACTGGGCTCTCATCCCCTCTGTGCTGCTAATAAGAAGTGAGCACTGAGCTTCCCCTGGGTGAAAGAGCCTTTTTTCCTGATCCTTGCACAGAGCAAGGGAGACCTGTGCAAAGGCTGGGGGGGAAGGTGGGAGAGAGGCAGGACCCGCAGCACTAGAACTCTCCTCGGATACTTTATTTTGTACTTTTGCTTGCATATGTGCCTTTCCTCTCTTCCCATCTTGTGTGTTTGTGCTTTTCTTCTCTTCCCAGCACTTTCCTATTTGGTACAGGTAAAGCACCTCATGTGGAGTGTTTATTTACACTCTAGCTTTCTCATGGGAAGATGTCTTAAATAGCTCCTTAAAGAAGTGCCTTGAAGACTGGTTGGAGAAAGGGAAGAGGGGCAGTAAGTCATGACTTCTCTTGCTGAGGCACTCTGTGGCAGCAGAGTTCAGCATGAGTCACAGAGAGTTCCCTTACAGGAAGGAGGGAGGGAGAGGAGAAAGCTGTCCACCATGGGATGCTGGAGGGTTTGGTCAAACACTAGCACCCCATATGTAATATGCCACATTTCCAAATTAAAGAATTATATAAAATATCTTCATAGCTCTTTTGCATTTAACATCTATGTGGCTGGATAACATTTTTGTAGCTTATTATCAGGTGATAAATTATGTGAACATGTGGCATGTTATAATTTATTGCTCTATTAACACATTGATCACACTTCAAAGTTTTTCATCCATTTTTAAAGTTTGTTCACAACCCTTTTATATATTCTTGTGACCTACTTTTTGGTTGGTTCCCACAGGTTGAGACATGCTGATGTAGAAAATCCTCACCCTGGCTCACGGCTCTTTGGAATCCATGAGAAGAGTTCCATCCTCCCCCAGGAGGCTGATGTCCTTTTTGGCACTGTTCTTCTCTAGGATGTAGAAGAAGTGGGAGCCACAGCCCATTTCCTAGAGAAGCTGGACCCACAGAAAGATGAATGTACCATGACTTAAGCGGCCATCAAGAGCCCAGAGCTCTTTCTGCATCCCCTGACACTCTCCTCAGAGGGACAGGTTGTCTGGGTTGGTGTCCAGGTGACTCTCCAGCTCCAGCACTTCCCTCTTGAGCTGCTTTGTGGCCTCCAACCTCTGTCAGGTGTGCCCCTAGGTGTAGCGGCAACAATACAGCCTAACACATAGGTTCCCCACATCCCACTATCTCTATGCTGAGGGAAAGGTCCACTGTTGCTCACACAAGGGCAGTCAGAAATCCTAGAAAGATGCCACAAAGCCCAAGTGTTCCAGCAGACTATTGCTGAAGTGTCAATAGGCTGACCCCAGGCAACTGAACCAGAGAATGACCAGTGTGCACTAGAGATGGTTGTTACTGAAGGGGGGTAGCCTGATGTAGGAGGTTTGGACCTGGGTGTGTTTAGCAAAAAAACATATATTCTGTCCAACCAGGAGTGTTGTACCCACTTAACACAGGTTAAAGACTACCTCTGTATTTGGACATGGAGATGAAGCATGTGACTTAGCACCACTTCAGTGACCTGAAAGATCCATAGCCTGCATGCTCACAGAGAACAAAAAGGTCATCCCACAGAATGTCTCCATGATACAGTGGAAATCAACCCTTTCTCTTCCTTGCAGTGACCAGCTGGCTTTGGTGGCCAATGTCATATGGGTCTCCTGTAGGAACAGTATAGAGTATCCCTGTGTTGGAGGCAGGAGAATACCCAGCACCTGTGGAGACCCATCCTGAAGCTACATGCATTAACAGTCATGATGGTGAGGGACCTCATTGTTGGGGGGCATTGAATGGTCAGAGTTGAGGGGCAAATGGAGGCCCCTCACCATGGGGGTTCAACCCAGCTCCTTCCAATACCCCAGCTAGCATAGCTGTGAGGCAAGGGAGCCCTGTTCCCTACCTCCTTCATCCCAACTCTGGCCATTCAGCAGTAGGGAGCGCCCTCTTCTTCCCCCTGATAGCTCAACCCCACCTTCCATGCAAAAATTAACACTGGAGGGAACACAAGCTCCCCAAGGCTCTCTGCTTTGGGCACCTTAATGTAATACCTGATTTAACCAGGATTAATTTTTCATGTGATAGGCCATTTTTAAAAGTGCTCAACAACCATGCATGTGTGTTATGACATGGCTGTATAGAACTTTCAGGGGCCAGATCACTCAAAAATGCCACTTCTGTCTGTGCACATAGAATAACAGCTTCCATTGAGCAACATTACCTACTGCTTGATGGAAAAAATGTGATAGGTGCCTTAGTAAATACTACTTTTTCACATTTACAAATCAAAGAAACTGGAATCAAAATTGAAAAAGGGAAAGTAAAAGAAATGAGCACAGGGAAAACAGAAATAATATCTGAATATCTTTTGCATCCTGCTTAGTCAGTTCCACAGTGTTTTAGTAACTTCTCTCCCCAGTGAAGGAAGAATTAAAATAGTTAGAAACTAAATCCTGTGTCTGTCATTGATTGTCAGATGTGACATAATTGCTCATGTCACATGACAGTGAAGTTCAACACTTTTCTTTTGCTTCCTACCAAATTTCCTAATGATATGGAAACTGATTTATACTGGTATAAATTTAGAATCACTCCAATCACCATGCAAGCTGAGGGACAACCGGGCACCTGGAGGAAGAGAAGCCGAGTCATCATGGTGGGTGACTCCTTCCCGAAAGGAACAGAGGGACCCATCTGTCACCCGGATCCCATGGCATGGGATGTATGCTGCCTGCCCAGAGTCCCAATCTAAGACATTATTGCAAGGATTCCTGACCTCATCCAGCCCTCCGACTACTATCCCATGGTCCTCATCCATGTGGGCACAAACGATGTGACCAGGAGTAATCCAGACTGTATCATGAGTTACTACAGGGCTCTGGGGGCCAGGCTTATGAAGTCAGGGGTGCAGGATGTCTTTTTGTCTATACTTCCAGTCAGCAGTCACCATCAGCATCAAGACGCCTGCATCAGAGAAGTCAACCTGCGGCTCTGGAGTTGGTGCCATCATGCAGGTTTTGGCTTCTTCAACCACAATCTGCACTTCCATGAAAGGAGCATCCTGGGACGTGATGGTCTTCATTTTTCTTCAAAAGGTAAGAGTCTGTTCTCTTACATGTTGGCTGATCTCCTATGTAGGGCTTTAAACTAGGTTTGTTGGGGGATGGGGATGCAGAGGACAAAGAGATCCTAGGGTCAGAGAGCCATGAGCCATGTGCTGGATCAGCCCAGGTAAGTATTCAGGGCCCTGATAGGCATCAGGACAGGGGGTATAAAGGGCATCCATTGTGGGCCTAAAATGTCTCTACACTAATGCTAGAAGCATGTGGAACAAGCAGGAGGAACTCACACTCCTGCTTGCAAGCAATAACTTTGACTTGGTTGGGCTAACTGAAACCTTGTGGGATCTTACTCATGACTGGACGGTAAGCATTGAGGGCTATAGGTTGTACAGATGGGATACAGTGGGGAAAGAAGTGGGGGGTGTTGCTCT
This sequence comes from Alligator mississippiensis, assembly GCF_030867095.1. Classification (NCBI taxonomy): domain Eukaryota; kingdom Metazoa; phylum Chordata; order Crocodylia; family Alligatoridae; genus Alligator; species Alligator mississippiensis. The sequence goes on from NC_081824.1 coordinate 371,190,081, forward strand.
CTATGTTAAGGAGCAATACACATCTATAATCAAGATGGGATCGGGGGAAAGAGACTTAGTAATGGGGGTCTACTACAGACCACCACACCAGGGGAATGAGCTAGACCTGGAATTTGCAAGGCAGCTCTCAGAGGCCATACAGTCCAGGGACATGGTTGTCATGGGTGACCTAAACTACCCTGACACCTGCTGGGAGGAGCAGTCAGTCAGATCTCATGACTCACATAGGTTCTTAACCTGCATACAGGACCTTCACCTAACAAAGGAGGTATACAGTCCCACTAGGGGAAACGCATTGCTGGACTTGATGCTAGCTACAGGGGATGACCTGGTGGGGGATCTGCAGGTACAAGGCAAGGTAGGGAATAGTGACCATCAACTGATTGCATTCACTATCTGGCATGGGGTGGGAAGAGTAACCAGCAGGGCAGAAGTGTTAGACTTCAGAAAGGCTAACTTCAATGTGCTCAGGAGATTAGTTAGTAAAGCATTGATGTTCAAGAGCATTGGCAAAATGGGAGTCCAGGAAGGGTGGTCATTCCTCAAGGGAGCGATCCTGCAGGCACATAAGGAGACAATCCCATTGAGCACAAAAGGGGGCAAAGGGGCCAGGAAACCCTCTTGGCTGAACAGGGAAATCCAGGAAAGCCAGGGGCAAAGAAAGAGGCATACAGGCTATGGACGCAGGGGGTAGCTACCAAGGAGATGTATACCTTCTTGGCTCGCACTTGCAGGGAGTCAGTTAGGAAGGTCAAAGCAGCAATGGAACTCAGGCTGGTGAAAAAAATTAAAAACAACAAAAAGTCCTTCTTCAGGTAGGTAGGGAACAAAAAGAAGGTACAGAGTAACATAGGACCCCCTAGAAGACATGCTAGGGCAAATGGTGACATATAGGAGGCACAAGGCTGAACTCCTCAATGAGTTTTTTGCCTCTGTATTCCTGAACATGGATCAAAACAAATCTCCTAATTACATTATAGATAGGCAGAAGAGAAACACCAGCCCACCAATGGTCAGCATTAACCTAGTAAAGGGACACTTGGAGGGGAAGAATGTGTTTAAGTAAGCAGGCTTGGATTATTTTCATCCAAGTGTGCTGAAGGAGTTGGCCAGTGTCATAGCAGAGCCACTGGCATGGCTGTTTAAGCACTCATGGTGCTCAGGTCGGGTCCCAGAGGACTGGAAAAGGATCAGTGTGGTCCCTATTTTTAAGAAGGGGAGGAAGAGGGATCTGGATAATTATAGGCCGGTTATTCTCACCTCTATCCTCGGGAAAATCTTTGAAAAAATTATCAAGGAAAAATAATGCTGAAGAGCAACCAGCATAGGTATTTAGCAGATAGATTTGCCTGACTAACCTAGTTTCTTTTTATGACCAGGCCACAAAATGTTTGGATGCAAGAGTCGAGGTAGATATTATCTACTTGGATTTTAAGAAGGCCTTCAATACAGTATCTCATCCTATTCTCATAAACAACTGACTGGCTGTGACATAGATGATTACACAGTCAAGTGGGTGGCAAATTGGCTTAAGGGTTGCACCCAGAGAGTGGTGATGGATGGGTTGATATCGACCTAGAAAGATGTGAGCAGTGGGGTCCCCCAAGGCTCAGTCCTTGGACCTGTGCTACTCAATGTCTTCATCAGCAACTTGCATGAGGGTGTGGAGAGCACTCTGTCCAAATTCACAGATGACAAGATATTATGGGGTAAAGTTAACACACTATTGGAAAGGGATTGAATCCAAGTCGACCTGGACAGGTTGGAAAGGTGGGCAGAAACGAATAGGATGCAGTTCAACAAAGACAAGTGCAAAGTGCTGCATCTAGGGAGAAGGAATCACCAACACACCTACAGGCTAGGGGATGAACTTCTCAGAAGCACAGAGGCAGAAAGAGATGTTGGAGTCATTGTTGAATATGGGCTGTCAATGTGGCAAAGTAATCAGTAAAGCTAACCGCACTCTAGTATGCTTTAACAGATACATCATGAACAGGTCCAGGGAGGTGATACTTCCCCTCTGTGCAGCACTGGTCAGGCTGCAGTTGGAGTACTGCGTCCAGTTCTGGGTGCCGCACTTCAAGAGGGATGTGGATAACTTTGAGAGGGTCCAGAGGAGGGCCACTCGTATGGTTAGTGGTCTGCAGGTAAGGCCCTGTGAGGAGAGACTGAGGGACCTGGATCTCTTCAGCCTCCATAACAGAAGTCTGAGAGGGGTCTTGTGGCCATTTACAAATTCATCGGGGCAGGGGAGGCAGCAAGAAATTGGAGATGCTCTGTTTACCAGGGCACCCCTTGGAATAACCAGGAACAACAGACACAAACTGACAGGGGGCAGATTTAGGTTGGACATCAGGAAGAGCTTCTTTATGGTAAGAGCTACCAGAATCTGAAATAGGCCCCCAAAAGAGGTGGTGCTCTCCCCTACCTTGTGGTCTTTAAGCGGAGACTGCACAAACACCTGCACAAATATGGCCCCAGCACTCTTTCCTGCCCAGAGCAAGGGGCTGGACTTGATGATCTATTGAGGTCCCTTCTGACCCTAACAACTATGAAACTATGAAACAACAGCTTAGATCTCAATCTATTCCATACTTTCTCCCCTTTTGCATGAACAGTATTTTTTACATTGGTAGTATTAGCTTGTATTGTTTGGGTATAATTTCAAACATATATATAAATGTTAAAAAGTGGGGGTTGATAAATAAGAATTATACCAGCCTAATAAATGGCAAGAAATGAGAAATATAAAGCCATATACATTGCCTGCGCACACATACTCACTCACACACTCTTGCAAGCACATAGTCCATTCCCCTGTCATATCAAATCTATTCAACTACAGTCATTATTATCCTTACTTCAATATTCAAAATGAGCTTGTATTGTTTATAGATTATACTATACTAACTTCTTATGTTTAAATTAGGAGATAAATTGGGCATATTCTGATCTTCATAAAACAAATTTAAATCCAGAATAAATCTCACATTGTTGATTTCTATGGTCTCACAGAATTTACAGCAAAAAAGATGGGAATCTGGCTTCCAGTGGAAGCTAAACACTTTTCCAAATTCAATACACGCTGAAATAAAAATATGCTTACTGGTCTAGATATCCTCTTGTAATTAGATAAAAAGAAGTTATATATATGGCTTCAACTGAATGGATGAAAACAAAATAAACATATGACAGGTGACAGGAAGAAGGCAAAGATTATGGTCTTTTTTTCTAAAACAAACATCCTGCCAGTATCTGAGCAGCTTACCTGAAAAAGATAGAACTAAACCCTCTTATTTAACTTCTTTTTTTTATGTCTATGGACAATTTAGTAATGGACAAATATTAATAAAGGAATTTGTAGATTTTTTTTAATGTTGGCCTATGTGTATGCCAGTTCTTCATTAAAGATATTCCTTAGATACAGATTCAAAAATAAAAATCTTCCAGTTTGGGCTCAACCAGTATTTAACTAAAATGCTGTCTCATCTTAGATTAATAGATTGCAAGGCTGAAAGTGACCTTGGAAGATCATTGGGTCCAGCTCTCTGCACCAAGCAGGAAAGACAACTGGGAGTCAGGTGACCCCAGCAAGGTGACTGTCTAGTCTCCTCTTGAAGATATCCAGAATAGGTGATTGCACCACCTCTGGAGGGAGCTTATTTCACAGTCTGGACATCCTGACTGTGAAGAATTTTTTTCTATTGTGGAGCCGAATCAATCTTCCAGGAGTTTGTGATCATTACTCCTGGTTTTCCCCTCAGGTGCCCTGGTAAACAGTTGCTCAGTGAGCCCTTGATGTACTACCCTAGTGTAGTGGTAAACTGCTACCAGGTCCCCTCTCAACTTTCATTTCCTCAGACTAGAGTTCTAGCTTTAAGAGTTGCTCTAATTAAAGTGCCCAAAGTGTCTTGTGTATCAGCATCCCCATGCTTCAAAATGGCAGTGGGGTTGTTTTATCTAAAGCTCATCGAATGAGCTTGAGATAAAGAGCCCCCACCACCATTTTGAAGTAATTACAGCAGATCAGAGAAGCCTCCCTGCTCACGTATAGGTACCCACACACACACATATCCCTAAAAAGAAATGCATGAATACAATGCTAAGATTAGCAAGCAATAGGGCCAACTCTTCAAAGAAAAGTACAATGAAAGTGCCCGAAAAAAATAATTCAGATCACTGTGCCTGTGATGGGACTTAAGCAGTGGAAACATACAGCATTTTTACATGTGCACTGGTAAAGTGCCAGACACTTTAATTAGCAAACCGTGCTAATTAAAAGCACCTGTGAGTCATGTGTCAGCATCCCCATACATTGCCGTGCTGACACACTGCTGTGTTGAAGAAATGGCGGTGGGGTGCTTTTAACTAAAGCTCATTGAACATGTTTTATTTCACAGTGTCCCACCACCATTTTTTCAGCATGGTGACACACAGGGATGCTGATACACGTGATGCAAAAGACTGCCAGAGCACATCAATTTCTGTGTTCCAGCCAATGCACTGGATTTCCAGTGTGTTGGAGCAGGCTCCCCTCATGTCTATAGCAGCCCATAGTTTCTAGAAACTGATTGCCTTAGGCACAAGCTGGACACCAGTCTGCTCAGTCCTACCAAAATAGATGCACTTCTTGGCACAGGTATAAATATAATTCTCAAGAACCTATGGAATTTAATATTACAAACTGAGACAGCTTCTATCTGTACAGTTTTTGTCATTCTAGGGTTAGTTGAGTTAACTTATCTAGTATCTGTATAATGGATAGACGCTTAAATTCTGCTCTCAAGACTTTAGCCTGTTAAGTCATTTTTAGACCTCACCTCTAAGTCCTATTTTCAAAACCAAAATAAAATAAATAGCTCTTAATGTCATATCCAGATTGACCATCGATGCAGCACAATGTAGGAATTGCAACACCTAAAAATTGGGTAGCTAGCCCCAGAAAAGGAAACTGAACACCCTGGCTAGGTGCCATGAATTTCTGTACAGTCAATGGGAAGAATCAAGTGCCTCCAAAGGGTGATTCAGGGAGCCTGGAGGCACTTAGACCTGGCCAACAGTAAGAAACAGTAAGCATATAATGGGGGCTGGCTGAATCCCTGCCACTCCTTGGAGCTTCAGCATCTAACTCACATGCATGTTAATTACCTCTGTTCATTTGAAGCCCTGACCACCTACTGCCTTTTCTGAGGAGAGAACAACTGCCATGGCTACATCATGGAAGTAGTGTGTCCCAGTTGGGTTTGCTTTAATAGACTGTCTCAACTTGCAGATTATAGAATAATCTTTGTTGTGGGGGCACCCTTAGCCCTCCTATTGAAGCTGGATTACTGTAAAACAAAAAATGCAAGCGTTCTGGAACCAGACAGAAAACAAGCAAGAAGGGGCATGCTTCTTTAGCCAAGTGACATGTGTGTTCCTCTAGAATGGGGAATACTTGTGTTCTGGTCCTTCCTATAGGCATATTCCTGTTATTTCTCCAAAGACTGTTTAATGTAAAATGCATAAATTATCTTGGGACAGGAACCAAAAATCAGGACTCCCCTCTTCCACCTAAGTGCTCCTGGAAAAAAAAGATTGGATTTTGGTTACCTTCTTAAATCCAAAAATTGGGGATTTTTTTTTTTTTTCATCAAAGGAAACCATGATTTACTCAGGTTTAGATCCCACGACACTCACATTTTTGCCACCCAGTAGGCCAACACTATAAGCTAGGGAGATTAGCCCTCCAAGTTATTGCTAGTGGTTAGGGCATTTTTTTAGGAGGTGGGATATCATGGGTTGAATGCCCTCAGGCTGAGGAGGTCTTAGAATACAGGCATCTTCTGGGATAAGTCTTCTAATTATTAGAATATTATGCAAAAGTGGGACTACTACCATTGGTCAGGTTTTTGAGTGATAGTGACCATGAGTCCAGTGCTTTGTACTGATCTTAGTTCCTAATATATTGAGTGCGCCCCCCCCCCCCCTCCTTCCACTCCCAAGGGGACTTAGGCAATGTTTAGGTGCTGTTCCTGCACCAGTCTGGATGGATCACACTACAGTTTAGGCAGGAATTAGGTACTCAAACTCGATAACTTCCAAGCATGTTCAGAAGCACAGGTGTAAGTACTTAGCAACTGTGTAGCCAAAATGGAAGCAGTGTTGGAACTTACGCATTTTGTGGGTACAGGAGAAGAGCCAATCTACATCTGTCTGTATGAAGTGCTTCCATTCTGGTAAAGTACCATTTAGCATCTCTGGAAACAACCTGGTCCTTTGTCTGGTAGGAGTATAAATGTCACTAAAAGTTAAATATTGGAGTTGATTCCAAAAGAGCAAGAAAACCTGTCCTCAACTCCATAGTATCTCTGGAGGAACAGATGATGTAGTATATCAGTCACTGTAATACACAGGAACAATATAGCAGGTTGTTAAATGGCACTTTGAATTCTGTGTTTAATTTACAAGTGAGACCACTCATATGAATAAGAGCTAATCATAATGAGAGGTGCAGTACTGATCCTTTAATTAGTTTGTGTTACAGTAATTAACAATACATTGCAGACATTTTTGTCCAATAAAGAATCATGTAAAATAATTTAGTTTGGAGCAAAAATTTGGTAACCTGTAAAAAGCAAAAAATAGAAATGCAAACAGGCCCTGAACAAACCCAGCAGGTGGCACTATAATAGAACGCTGTTCTGTGATAAAATTAAGCTATAGTAGGACTGTGCGAAATTTTGTCGGCAGTTTTGTTTCAACGCTGTTCTGACTCATTTTGAGCACAAAACAGCAAAATCAAAACAAAACAGAGAGTTTCAAAACAGCCTCAAAATGAAATGAGGCAAGTCAAAACATTTCAAAATTTTCTAAACGTTTTGAGTTTTGAAGCTCAAGCTGGGCTTGCCTGCAGGGAAACAGTAACTGAAGTAAGGAGAGGGAGGGGGAAGTAGGGGGGAAGGACTGCTTTCATTATTGACTGTGTAGCTGGCCAGTGACTGTGATCCTTCCCTGAGATCTCTTCTAATTCCAGTGCTCTGGGGGGAGGGATGTAAAAATTGCATAAAAGGCAACATTGTTTGAACTGTCCTGCTTTCTGCCTTGGTGTCAGTTACTGAGCTTTGTGTTCCAGTTTTGCCTGTCAGCAGCTAGGGGTGCAGGGCCCCAGAATGCAGACTCTCACTGCATCTATCTCCTTGACATCTGGCAGGCTTCGTGTCTGCAGCAGGACCTAGGAGACCTGCAGTTTTCACCCCCCTGTGCCCTAAGACAGACACACTCAGTTGCACAAGCACCCACGTCACGAGTTTTGTCAGCAGCCAGAGGTGCAGGCCCCAGAACCCAGAAGCCCCTACATCTATCTCCTTGATAGCTGGCAAGCTTTGTAGCCTCAGCAGGGGCTACCATCCCTGCAGTTTTGGCCATGCTGTGGCTTAACACATACATGTGACATGAGTTTTGCTTTCAAGACTTTGAGGTGCAGTTTTCCCAAAACTCCTAGAACCTATCTCCTTGAAACTTGGCAGACTTCATGCCCTCAGAAGGGACTATCATTCTGGCAAGTTTCATGTAAATCAAGCCAGAAATGACAAAGATATAGGCTGTTTTGAGCATCCCCAGTACAGCCTATGGGCAAAACATTGAAACAGCAAAACTATTCTGATGAAATGGAACCTAAATGAAATTGGAAACAAAATGCTGTTCCATCAAAATGGAATGGTGCCATTTTACACAGCCCTAGTAGTTAGCCCCCACTGTTGTAAGCTCTGCCAGGAGATAAGACTACAGTGTGAAGCACTCCAAGTGAAGGTGAGGATGGATGAACTCATTCAAGCATAAAGAAAAAAAAAACTCAAGTGAAACAAAAACATAAGAGTTGAATATTTTTTCAAATTAAACTGCACTACGTTAAATCACTATAGTTTAGTAGACTGAGCAGGGGCAGGAATCAGGTCTTTAGTTTCAGTAAGCCCAGTGTTAACCACTAGCTCTGTGGTCTTGGGCAAGTCATCCAGTTCTCTCTCTGTACCAGTTTTTCCACAATAGCAAGAGGATTTTTATACATTAGCATGAGAAGAAGGGTTTGAAGATTCTTTGTTACTTGCACAGCACTTTAAACATGTAAGTACCATAAAAGTGGTAAGCATCTAAATCACTTTGAAATATGAATGCACACATGCAGTTTTAGTATATTTTAACACAGGTAAGTGGCAGATCACTCTTTCCTTTATGCCACTGTCATTTTTATGACTACTTCTACTGAAGGGGCCAAGCATGAAACACCATGTCACCAGGGACTGAAACCCCTTCCTCAATGAACCTCATAGGGTTACACATGTAGGAGTTGTCAGTCTTCCACCTTGTAGAGAGTCTTTTTGACCATCACCTTAAGTTTCTTTCTAAAATATAGGCCAGGTTCTTTTCCACCAATTAGAAGCCTAAGTGAGATTGGGTTTCACCCACACAAGTCCCTGAAAAATAGTTAACTAAAGTAAATGTATCCTCTTTCTGCTTGATGCATTTTGACTCCAATTTAAAGCTGAGATATGTTATACAAAATTGGGCGCTTTAACATTTTTTCATGGACTTGAGTAGGGCATAAGACACTTAGAACACTTAGGCACTTACCAGATCCTATGTTACCTGTTCTCATTTCATTTTGAAAACACCAAAATATCTCCTGCACATCTGGACTCTCTCATAGCCAAGGCTTGTCAGCTGGTCATCCAGGCAACCCAATAGCTGGTCATCCAGGCAACCCACTATGCAGTATGCCAGATATTCCCAGAGAAGGTTGAGTGTCAAGGAGCCAGCCAGGGATGAAGAGGTCTGGGTCAGGTAGCCCAGTAGCTATCTCCTATCAGGGAGCCAGGGGCTCTCTGTGGTCTGGACAGCCTGGGGAGCCAGACAGACTGCTAAAGGGCTACTGAGAAATAAAGATACTGGGAACCAGGTGGGGAACCAGAACATCTGGCAAGAATCTCAGGAAGTTGTGTAGGCTGCAGAAAACCAGGCAGGTTAGTTAAACTGGCAGCATGTCAACACAGTTTTATTTTATTTATTCATATATATGCTGCCCTTCCCAACAAAGTCTCAGGGCAGCTAACAATAAGAGAACAGGATCATTTATAAAACAGGCAAATGAACAAGGAATCAAAACAACTTAAACAGGCAACTAGATTATCAACATAAAGCAGAATCCCAGTATACAATATCTCAGCATAGCTTTGTTTGCTAAACATCTACTCAAATAGCAAAGTCTTACAGCACTTCCAAAAGACATCCTAGCTCAGGATCTGGTGGGCCTCAAGAGGGACTGAGCTCTAGAGGGGAGTGTAATACATCGGGGTCCCAGGTGTGGCTGTGACACCCCTTGGTGGCTCCGGGACCATGCACTATTCTGCCCGTAGGGTGCCCTTCTGTCTTGTCTGCCATGCCTTGATGGAAATATAAATAAATAGGGAGGGTGACCACAGACCTCTGCTAGGCCTCAGTTCCACTCATTACAAGCCCCTGGCTGGGCCTCTGTAGTCAACTGTGCCTGGCAGGGCACCCAACCCCTTAAGGGCTAACTGCATGGCTCCAAGGCTAGGTACAGACAGTCAAAAAGTCCAAGGATGAATCAATTCAGCATTTGCAGGTTAGGCTAAGCTGCACAGATTAAATTGAAACAGAAGTGAACAGACATTTACCTTTGATTCTGAAAATGCAGCCACATGCCTGTAGTGGCTCAGGCCAGAAGCTGGGAGGCACTAGAGCACAGCTCCCTGACTGTGTGTTTACTTCCTCTTCCTGCTACCCGTGACACAGCTGGGATTTGCAGTCCATAATTGCAGCAGCAGAACTCTGCAGGGTTGCTAATCACTTTCTCTTTCTGTTTCTAGGTTTCTCTGGGATTTGTAGTCCACAGTTGCAGCCATCAGGAAGTTTGAGTGAGGGAAGGGGTGTTTAACCCTTCCCCCTTGACCCCAGACCCCAAACAGGGTTTTCCTGGGGGATGGGGGGGGGGCAGGGGAAGTCCGCCACTGTAGATCAGGCTGCATCCTCAGCCAGGCTTTTCACTCCCTCTAACCCCTTGTCAGCCAGCCCTCACTGCTCCAGCTAGGGAGCTGAGGGGTGGGGCCAGCCCTGCTCTAGGGAGCAAATATCCCAGCCCAGCCCAGGGCTTCAAAGCATGCTGGGATGCTGGGGGACTGTAATTTAACTTGAACCAGGAAGCAGTCTGAGACAGAAGTTTCATAAACCAGTTTGACCCAAATCACTTAAGTCTGATACTACATTCAACCAAATTTATCTTAAAGCAGTTTCAGCCATTTTGAAACTGGTTTATGTGCACTGAGATTCTGTTCTGTTACAGGGTTAAAACAGTTTCTGATCATTTAAACCGGTTTATGTGTAACTTTTGTTCCTAGCCCAAATCCTTCCATTTACAATGGCCCATGCCTCACAGGTGTTACAGTATGTCAGGTATGTCATTCCTCTGTTGAGGCTTCAGCCTCCTCAGCTTCTGCCCCTCTAATCTAGCTAGGCCTTGTAGCCTAGGCCCACTGAATAGGACCTGGCTTTGAGGCTCTAGCTCTCACTTACCCTTTCCATCAATGGGCCCATGACCCCTGTATACTGGATCCCTGGTCCTTGTGTGGCTGCACCATCTCGGGTGCTGGGCCCCTGGGCCCTCTGTGGCTGTGCCCTCTCTGGCACTACTCTGGGCTCAATAAGGGCTTGAGCCCTGAGCCTGCCCCTGGCAAGGCTCAAGGCAGTTGGGTGCCCCCCCTAGGCACTAATGACAACACCAGTCAAAACAGCAGCATAACATAAGACCCTGGATTATAACATTATAATAACAAAGTAACAGCCCTCTGTCCCTTTAAGAAGGCAAACCTTCTTTCTCTCCTTGTGCTAGTGTACTATCCAGCATAGGCTCCTTGTAAGCTCCCCAATCCCCAGTGTTCTGATAGGCAGCAAGCAGTCAGCCTCACATCCCTGGGTGGCTCCCCTGTGCAGGAGCTCCTTCCCCTGTGGCAGCTACAGAGAGACTCATCTGTCAGCCCCAGCCTTGGGCTTATATGTTCCCAAAGTCCTGCCTACATGCGGTCAGGTGACTTCATGGGCTGGCTGCTAATTGCCTTATTAGTTCTGTTGCCCTGGCCACCAGCAGCTCCTGCCCCCTGTCTATCCTGCAGAGCTCACTGGTTGGGCTGCTTTTTCTCTTAAAGGAACAGAGAGCCCCAGGTTCTCTGTTACAGTGAGAAGCAACTGCTGATAATCAGGGATCCTACTTTTCTCTGATGATAATCAGGGATCCTGGTTTTCTCTGATGATAAAAATCCCTAATTCTTTGATTTAAACAAGTAATCCAAAATCCACATTTTTTTCCATGATCAAAATTTAACACCACAGATATATATATATGGAAAAATGTGGATTTTGGATTCCTTTTTTAATCATAGTATCATAGTAGCTAGGGTCAGGAGGGACCTGAACAGATCATCTAGCCTGACCCCCTGCCACAGGTAGAAAATGAATGCTGGGTTCACAAGACCCCAGGCAGGTGATCATCCAACCTCCTCTTGAATTTTCCCAAGGTAGGGGTGAGGACCACTTTCCTGGGATGTTTTGGGGATGTTTTTGTTTATCAGAGAAAACCAGGATCCCTGATGATAGTGAACTTTCACATATTTTCACCAGACTTGGTACACTGATGGCAACTGGAGGCTGCCCTTGGCTTACCTTAGGGAATCACAAGGGGGCATAAGGGAGAAGGTAGTTCCTGAGTCATGTAGGGCCCAGATTGTTCAGGGCCTTATTGGTTAAAATTATCACCCTGAATTTTACTGAGAAAGCTCCTAAGACCTATTAAAGATACTGAAACACTGGAGTTATGTGCTCCTGGTGACCCACCCCATTAGAAGATGGACCAGTGAACTCTGCACCGCCTGCAGCTTCTAGATGGACTTCAAGGGCAGCCTCATGTAAAGTACAGTGCAATAGTTCAGCACTGAGTTTACAAAGCCAAGGGTGATCGTGGCCACATCAGATAGAAAGGATCACAACTTTCTCACAACATAGAGGTAGTGAAAGGCACTCCTAGCCACTGCTGTCACCTGAAGATCAAAGTGCAGCACAGGACCCAAGAGCACCCCAAGGTTGCAAACCTCAGTGATAAGGAGAGACTGAAACCCCATCAATGATAGGTTTTGCAATCTGTCCTAAGTCCCACCATCTGTCCACCATCATCATCTCTCTTGCCTGGATTCAGTTTCAATTGCTTCACTCACATCTAACCCAAACTGCAGCCAGGCACTGAGAAAGGACTGAGATTTTGAGACCTGGGTCAAAAGAGAAACAAAGGTAGAGCTACTGTCATCAGAATACCAATAGCACCCCACTCCAAATCTATGCACAGTTTTGCCTAATATATTCATAATGTTGAACAGGAAGGGCAACAAGATAGACCCCTTTAGGACTTCACAGGAAAGATCCCAAGGAGATGGCAAGTACTCACCCATTGCCAACAATCTGGGACCACCTTGCTAGGAAAGAGCAGAACCAATTTAGAGCAGTCCTGTGAATACCCACCACGTAAAGGCTTTATCAGAATCTCATAATCAATTGTATCAAAGGAGACTGAAGGATCAGAAGGATCAGCGGGGAACAATTCCCTATGTTGATCTCCAGGCAAACATCATTGACCAAGGTTTTAAATCAAATTTGAAAGATCCTTTGATAAAATGTGACATTTCCATCAAATTTCTATTTTAAAATAGAGTAGCTTTCAATCATCTCTTATTGGCAGAGTTGGACTTCAAAATACTTACTTAGATACTGAGTTTCCACTGTCCCATACAATCATTCAATAGTCAAAAATGGTAAAAAAATACCTTGTTATCTAAGTGCTAGTGTTAGCATCTTATACTCACTCTTTCCCAGTACAAGCAACTGTAGTTGGTACAAAGCAGTGACAGTTGCACCACCTCAGTGACAGTGGTACAAGGTGGTGGGATAAAATTTTCATCTAAGAATGACAGCATATTCTGAGCAAAGAATGTATAAAAATTACAGTTTGCAGCCTGAGCCTATAAACAAGGGCTTGCTCAGACTTGTATAATTTTGGTGTCAAAGTGACTCTTTGAGTTAGGTTACACAGGACTGAGCCTTGGATTCTGAAAATGTAATTTCAAGTTGTTTATATAACTTAGCAACAGATTCTGCTTTCCTTCCACAGCTAAAATCTTGAGTGCTTAGGCCTAAATATGCTCTTTGTCCTTCTGTGAAAATAAGTGACAAATTTCATCAGGTGAAAGGCACTTTTTCAGATGAAGAGGAAAAAGGTGGATATAGATTTACCCAAACTGGTTTTTGTTAATGTACAGTTCTTGAAGAAATGCCAGAAATTTTTGTACTGGAGCAGAACTAGCACATGAAGAGGAAAAATTAATTGTTTATTCTGGATGCAAATATTTCATACAACTACGGCGTGTCCTCACAAGTGGGAATGTGCATTTCCCCAGGCACAAACAGCAGTGGCACAATATGTGCACACGCACTCTGGTACATAGCACAGCACAGTGCCCTGGGTGAATAAGAGAAGCTGGAGCCAGCACCTCGGATATCCCCAGCAGTCTTACTTGGGGTCCTGGGGGCCTCCTGGGGCTGCAACTGCAGTGATCCTGCAGCAGGGAGCCTGGCTGGCAGCTGCAGAATGGCTCCAGCCAGCCAGGCTTCTGTTTCAGGTGCTGTGTGCCATTGCCACATGTCCAGTCCTGCTTTTTTTAGGCATGGGGTTTTCTGACACCAGAATCTTCCCCCCTTCTCCTGTGTTGCAAATTAGCAGCACAGGGAATGCCTGTATGTACGGTGCATGCAGACTGTGGCACCTCATACTGCACTTGAATGCTCTTTTGGATGTGTCCCTAGAATCATGCTTTTATGGATATTGTTTTACTTTTAATATACAAGGGAATGGAATGTAAGAGATTTACCAATGCTATTTTTGTTTGTAATACATACAAGAGAAAATTATGCATTAGTACTCAATAGAACAATTTCTGTGTTGCAATGGTACTTGATTTCAGGGCTTACATTCCACCCATGGGATTCTCTTAGGTAGTCTCTTGGTATGTTTGATCTTATTTTCAGTTTCAGATTGCATCTTAGGAAAACAAGCCACATAAATACTAGAGCAGGCTGCCAGTGAGTTAGTACAATGGTATAATCACTTGTCTATTACTATTCACAATTTGACATCAGGTTCCCACATACCAGCCAGGAAGATCAGGAGTCAACAAGCAGAAATTAACAACATCAGCAATACAAAACTGTTGTGAATCACTTTGTCTGCAGTAAAGGAGGAAAACCAAGCCTTCTACTCTTTCACAATCAGCACAAAAGAATTGCGGGCCCCAGTTAGTCTGTATTGTGAACCAGCTAATAGGCAAGACAACATACCCTATCATCACTGACTATTAAGAGCAGCCAATAAAATTTAGTGATGAGATCAATGGAATACATATGGGAAAGCAAATTCCACTCCTTCCCAGACTATTTTATTCCAACTGCTGTTTAAACACAAAATACAGAAAGTCTTGCAAGCAGGTAATGAAACCAAGGTTTCCTACCCCTAGGTAAGTGTTCTAACCATTAAGTTACAGACTCATGCCCTCTCTTGTACTCTTTGATTAAGAGTCATGTGACACACCTTCAAGAAGAAGAGCAGACCATGGCCTTTTTCTCAGAACAGCCTACAACGTGGCAGTTAAAGTACTTCATTGAAATGTGGGCTTGAACACTTTGGGCAGAGAAGAGATCCTACATAGAAAGAGATCCAAAGGAGGGATCCTGATGATATGGACAAATGTAACATTTGAATCACTTCAAATGCAGCTGCACTTTGAAGCACTTAAAAATGAAGAATTTTACCTATGAACAAACATACAACCCCCTTCTGTGGTCCTCAACTTGAGTGCTTCAAAATTACTTTGGTTGCATGCAGCAATGTGCTCTCTAGGCTGGAGACTATGAGATGGGGCTGCTATGTCCTGCAGCTCTATGGCCTTGCACACTGGGGCAAAAGGTGTGGAGCTGACTGTCAATGAATACTCTCTTGAGTGCACTGACTTTGCTTCCCCACATCACCTCCCCACTGGAACTGGGAGAAGTGTGGGGAGGCATAAGGCCTTGCTAACACCTTGTTCTGGTAGGGGCCTCTCTGTGAGAAGAGAGGTGGAGTGCACAGGAAAGCATTCATTAATAGTCTACCCTGACCTTCCTCTCCTCTCCCTGTGAGGAAGGTGGGAAGCCAGTGCACCATGGGATACTAGAGGACCAAGCACTTCTTTGAAACACTCTGTAGAGTGTTCATATGTAACAGGAAGTGCTTCATTTTGAAACATTTCCAAATAGTAGCTCTTTCCTTCAGGATTATTTTTGGAGCACTTCTGTCATTTTTCTACACATGCCTCAAAGGGCATGTATATCTAATATTCTTCAAATGTTAGCTCTGTCCAAACTTTGTATCTCCTACAGTCTGGTCTAACAACAAGGTTACATAGGTAGAGTGGCTATATTGCCTCCCTGTCTGGCTGAATTGTAAAAGTAAAGAATATGCCCTGGTCATCTTTAAAGAGAGAGAGACAAATGAAGGTACCTTTCTACACCAGAAGGTTTCCACAGTGGGCAAAGGGGGTGTCCCTGCAGACAAGAGCGAGAAGCCTAGCCTTCAAGGAGGGGCAGCATTTAGGATGTTTCCATTTGGTAGTCTCCTGCTCATCATTGGATCCAGTTCTGAGGTGCTGTCATATACTATCTCCAGGAAACCTACTCAAAGTATTGAGTTCCACTTGGATGGTCAGGCACCTAAAAGCTACTTAAGTCTTTTATTGAATATACCCTAGGATCATAAATCATTAATTTTGTATGTAAACATTTCATACATGTACAGTCCTGTTTTTTTTCATAGATTCATAGATGTTAGGTTTAGAAGGGACTTCAGTAGGTCATCGAGTCTGACCCCCCGCCCTGGGCAGAACAGAGAACTGGGATCAGATGACCGCAGCCAGGTGCTTGTCCAGTCTGCTCTTGAAGACCCCCAAGGTAGGAGAGAGCACCACCTCCCTTGGAAGTCCATTCAAATTCTGGAAACCCTTACTGTGAATACATTATTTCTAATGTCCAGCCTAAATCTGCTCTCCATCAATTTGTGGCCATTGTTCCTATTTCCTAGTTTTATGGATATCACTTTTGAAAATACCATTCATATCCTTCAATATATTTTAGTAGCCAAACCATTCAGTATTCTCCTTTCTCTTCCTTTTTTTTTCTTTTTAGCAAATAGTCTGAGTCCATGTTAAAATAAAAATAGATATTTCTGTTTTATATAACATAACTAACTATTACTAAAGATCTTCAAATAAAAAAGTGAGGATTGTATTTGTTGGCCTAAACAAAGCTTATAGAGCATAATGTCCATACCTAATATTTAAAATCAAAGATAAATCTGTGTCCATGAGGGGCTCCAAAGTTTTGTTTAATTGTTTGCCAAAGAAGAACGCTGAGAAACTCCGCATGTGAGACAAAGGCAACCATCATCATATGTACTTTATTGCATTGCTTCCATTTAGGAAAAGAACATATCAATTGAATTGCAAGAGGAAAGGTGTTCAAACAATTTCACACTAGCCTATTTCATTTTTTCCAGAGCTGTCAGCAGAACTGGGATAGATAATCTTGTTGTAGACCTTGATTGCTCCTGGGACTGAGAACAGCTATAGTGGGTATTCTGTGCATTCTAGGATTAAAAAGAAAACATCACAATGTGAGGCTATTGACAACTCAGGAACTTAATTAGGTATGACATGGGAAACGTGGCACCTGAATACTTAAAATTATTGATTATGACAAAAAAGATGGAAAAAAAATCTATGCTCCTTGAAAAATAATCAAAAGCATTATTGCACAAAGAGCAATGGGAGAGTTTAGAAATAGTCTATATAGAGTTGTAATTTTTCCATACAAGGTTTTCTTATCAGTTCTGTAGTAAGATATCAACATAGTCATAATTCTCATTTATTCACTATTTCAATTTGTAGGGGCAGAACCATGTTCACTTCACTATGCCAAAGGCTTGTAAGTTTATTTTAATTTGTTGAATGTAATTTTCATTTACTTTGCACATTGTCAATTCTAATGTGTGTTCAAATAAAACTGGTTTAATACATTATTATTTCACAATAAAATAATTTAATCAGTATTGTCCTTCCTAAGCACAACATATACTATACTTCCTCAGAACTGAAGTTAAAAAAAATATTGAAAATAAGTCACCAAACACATCTTTTTTTTTTCCCCTGATGCCTTGTACATCTTAGATTCAGTTTTATTCTTAAAAGGAAATATTAAGAACAACATTTTCAAAGATACATTTAACTAGCCTTTAAGACTTTATGGTGCAGTTTTCTCTGTCTAGGCTATGTACGTGCACAACTGCGGTTTTTTTTAGAAATACAATTATTCTGTGAGTAAAATGTTATTTATAGAAATAAATCCTTATAGCTTATGGGGCAATTAGATAAGTAGTTAGATATTTTCTTGAAGAATAACCAATATTAATCCATTTGAGTTGCAGGTTTCTAGTATTGCAAATGTGTTGACATCTGATTGACTACTTACACAATGAAGACAAGAAACATCCAGAGCCCCAAGTTGAACTTTTAGACAGTAATGAAAAATGCTTCTAGTGCAGGATAAACTATTTCAGAATAAATGTTCATCTGTTGTTGAATATAGACAATTACAGTATGACAGATACCTATACCTGTTCTTTGATGTAACATAGTTATAACAAATTGAACAGGTTTAAATTTGGATCTCAAGGAATATGCTAACTCACTAAGCAGGAAAGAAAAAAGATGATCTGAGCTGAGAAAACTGATTAAAATGCTAATGACTTGATTAGGAAAAAGATGCTTACTTAAAATCATGATAGAGAGAGACAAAGGTCATGTTACATTCTGAATAGATAACAAAAAACAAGTGCATAGGATATTTTCAAAAAATCATTAGAAGGAACATGAAAGAATATGTATTAGTAAAACTGTCATTGTGCATAAAAGATACATATTCAATATGTTAATTGAAGTTCAATGTTTGGCTCTACCTAGGTGTGAATGTATGTCTGTATAAAAAGAAAAATATTAAACATGAGTAAGAATGTAAAACTAGGAGTAAAGTATGAATGTTAATATACATTATTTTATATTATAGCGTCATTTATTATACTGCATCATTACTTATTGATTTACCTCTAGGATGGCTCCAGTATTGTTAATCCCTCAATTCCAGTTCTCAAGGCACTCCTGCTCTTCACTTGTGAAAGGAAATAATGCTTTCTTTTATTTACAGATTTCATAGATGCCATAGATTTCATAGACATTAGGGGTGGAAGGGACCTCATAAGATCACTGGGTCCAGCCCCCTGCCCAAGGGGAAGGAAGTCAGCTGGGATCAGATCACCCCAGCAAGATAAGAATCCAGGCATTTCTTAAAGGTATCCAGAGTAGGTGCTTGCACCACTTCTCGGGGAGTCTATTCCAGACTCTGGAGACTCAGATAGTAAAGAAGTTTTTCCTTATGTCCAATCTAAAACAGTCTTCCAGCAGTTTATGACCATTAGACCTTGTCTTTTCTTGGGGTGCCCTGGTGAACAAATGTTCTCCCAGTTCCTGATGCACACCCCTTATATACTGACAGGCTGCCACCAAGTCATCCCTGAGCCTTCACTTCTCCAGGCTAAAGAGTCCCATGCCTCTCAGCCTCTCTTCATAAGACATGTTATCTTGACCTCTAATCATGCACATGGCTCTCCTCTGGACTCTCTCAAGCTTCTGCACATCCTTTCTAAAGTTTGGAGCCCAGAATTGGATGCAGTACTCCAGCTGCAGCCTCACCAAGGCCGAGTAAAGTGGGAGGATGACTTCTTGGTTCTTGTTTGAGATGCATCAGTAGATGCAAGCCAAAATTTTATTTGCTTTTCTGGCTGCGGCATTGAATTGGTGGCTCATGTTCATGTTGTGGTCAATCATGACCCCCAAGCCTCTTTTGGTCCTGGTGCTAGTGAGTGTAGCACTGCCAAGCCCATGATGTAGGTTGGGTTTTTTTTCTCCTGAGGTGGAGCACCTTGCATTTCTCCATGTTAAATGTCATCAGGTTTTGACCTAACCACCTTGAAAGCCTGTCCATGTCGGCCTGAATTGCCAGCCTATCCTCTAGCATGTTCACATTTCCCCATAATTTGGTGTCATCTGTGAACCTAGCAAGTCCACTTTTAACACCTGAATCCAGAGTATTTATGAATATATTAAAGAGTCGTGGTCTGAGTACTAAGCCCTGGAGGATGCCACTGTTCACTATGTGCCATGTTGACTCGGTTCCATTAACTATCACCCTCTGGGTCCAACCATGGAGCCAGTTCCCCAGCCTGGCATAAGGTTGTCAAGGCTGCAGTTGCTCAATTTTACCATGAGGACATCATGGGAAACCAAGTCAAAGGATTTTTTTAAATCTAAATATATGACATCAACCTCTTCTCCTTTGTCCAGGTGATGAGACACTTGGTAATAGAAGGAAATGAGGTTAGTCAATCAGGACCTACCCGCAACGAAGTCATGTTGGCTATCTCACAGAACATTGCCTTCCATTAGCTTGTTGTTGATGGTTTCTTTGATGATTTTTTCCAAGATCTTTCTAGGGATTGAGGTCAAACTGACTGGCCTGTAATTCCATGGATCTTCCTTCCTTCCTTTCTTGAAGGAATCAGAAATGCCCTGCCCCATTGGCTGTGCTCCGGAGTCTCTGGCAGCTTGGGGAACCAGGGTATCCTATCTTTCTCAGAAGCCAATGAAGAATTAATGAGAAAAGCAAGAATGCTTCTCTTTGATCTTCAGGCCAGGTATAGTCATTACACATAATTTTTAGTCTTGAAAGTGATTGGAAACTGATCTAAACTTATAACAGAAAAGAAGTTCAGTGCACATAGACTGGTTTAAAAATGGTAGAACCTGATCTAAGATAGACCTGGATGGATGTAGTATCAGACTTAAGAGACTTAGTTTAGACTCGTCTATTGAACTTCTGTACCAGATCCCCTCTTGACTCAAGTTAGGTCACAGTCCTCCAGCATCCCAGGTACTTTTGCAGCTCCCACCCCCAGCATCTCAAGAAGGCATGCTGAAACTTGAATCATACTTGGCTGCTCTGAGTTATCAGCTGTACGTGGCAGCGGGGGGAGGAACCATCTGTAGTTCCACATTTTTCTGTCTTTATACAATTACACAATGTCCCTAGGCACATGGGGAGTGCTCCACAGAAGAATAGATTGGGCCCCTGAGAGCTATGGCAAATGACAGGTGGTGGCAGCAGGGCAGGACGGGGCAGGCAGAGAGAGCGAGAGGGTATGGCAGGCAGAGAGGGCATTCTACTGTACCCTGTGTGTGCAGGGCCCAAAGGGCACTTGGTGGGGTGCAGGCCTTTAGCAACAAGGAGAAGCAGCACTGCAATGTGATCTGCATCAGTGTGCGTGCGCGCATGCGCGTGCATGCGCGCGTGTGTGTGTCTAGCAATCCTTCCCTGAACCTCTCCCCTCCCCTCCCCACCTTTCATCCAGAGCAGATCCAGATGGGACAGGTGCCTCCAGCCCCCATTGTAGCTCCTGGGAGATGCCTATGCTCAGCCTTTTCCTACCAGCATTCAGCAGATGGGCTCCCCCACCTGGATCCTGGTCTTTGTGTATCCCCAGAATGGTAGAGATCCCTCACTTGTCCTGTGAACTCCTCCTAGACTCCCAGCTGCTCACTCTCTCCCTCCCTATCTCACTTGGCTTCAGGCTGTGGAGCTGCCCCCTAATGATTCCTCACAGCCCAAAAGCTTTGGAGGCTCCTTGACAGAGATGTCCTCCAGTACTCAGCAGCCCTTGTTTGCTGCTGCCTTTATCTGTGAAGCTGCAGATAAGAACTGAGATTATCTGGACATTGTAGATCTGCCATAGGGAGCACCTGCTGTTAGACCCAAGCCCCACACACAGGGAGCCCCTTCCCCTTCTTCTCCTCCTTCCCCAAAGTCAGAACGCAAAGCCAGAGCTATTGCTTGCCCAGCTAGCCTGCTCTCAGTTGTCTTCCCTTTGGGAGCACCAGGGGCTTGAGCCAGGGCTAAGGGCAGTCTTATGAAGAATGTAGAGACTGCCTATACACATGCTTGGGGGTGGGAGGGTGGGGAGCATTTTAATTAAAGCGGTTCCCAGACAGCAGCTCCAATTAAAATGGTTCGCCATCATGTTTGTTAAGTCCCCACACATTTCAAAATGGCCATAAGACACTTTATTTAAGCTCATTTGATGAGGTTTAGTTAAAGTGCCCCATGGCCATTCTGAAATGTGCAGGGACTTAATACATGTGACAGTGAGGCAGCACTGGAGCACTCTAATTAGAACATGGAGCAAATTACTTAGAATGCAACTGAACATGTAAGTAGGCATCTTGGTTTTATCTTGGATGGTTTGGATAGGGATGGACCTGCCTCAGGCAGGGAGTTGGACTCCATGACTTATAGAGGTCCCTTCCAGTCCTATTTCTCTGTGATCCCTGCGCCTGACAGAGCAGGGTCTGTGTGTTGCGGGACAGGGTGGGGAGGAATGGGGACCGCTTCCCCCACACCCAACAGTCAATTAGGGGTAGCCTGGCCCTTTGGCTGTGCACAGGAATCTCTGGCAGCCTGGGGAGCCAGCAGGCATGTTGGGAGATGTGCAAGCCTTGGCCAGTGCAGGCTGCCTGCATACCTCACCCACTGTAAAAGGGAGACCATGTGTTCTGTTCACTCCTCAACCTACTTAGGGCTCTTACAATAAAGTACAAAACTTAGATCACTTCTGCCTTGGGATTTTTGAATGTTTGTACCTAGGGTCACTTTCTAGTCTGCTTGTTGGAATTGGGACTCCACTCTCACTACATAGATTTAGGCAACAGTGTTTCTTTTCTTTCTATAGAAAGAAGCTGCCATAGTATCTCTGCTAATTTGCTAAGTATACACTGTACTCGCTGACAAAGCAATGACTAGTATCAGGCAAGTACCAAGTCACCAACCCCAGAACATCTACACATAGGATTCTTTTGTTTTACAGGGATGTTGCGAAGACTGTAAAACATTTGGATATTACAGTGATCAAGTGGTCTTAGAACCATAGAGTCCTCATTATTATTATAAAAAATAAAAAGTGCAATGACCCGAAGTCCAGTAAGTCGTGCAGTATGAATTTATTATAATATGACAGGCAGGTATTAACATTTCCCAACTCTTGATAAAAAATACTTTATTTTCAGGTGCTTATAAACTTGGCAAATCTAACCATCTTGGCTGATTTTTTTTCCATGTTGGATCTGTCTTGGGCTGATTATTGGAACATTATAGCTACATTAGAGCAACCATTTCAAGGAAGGAGACTTGAGGAAAAAGTCAGTGGCTTGCTAAAGTTAAAAAAAATATTTTGACCACTTATCTACAATACCCTAGGTCTAATGAAACACAGAAGTCAGAGAAAGACTTCTTAGGAGGCATAGATTCTCTGGCTATTACATCAAACTTGACATTCTTCCCACTCCCATGTACTCCGTTGTTTTATCTGTCTTCAGTCCTATCTGTTCCCAGTCTTTGGCTTCTTGTTTTAGTTTTCTTTTTTTCTGTTCCTCATTCCTCTGATTCCAGTCTCACTCTTCTTTATCCAGTCCCATTGCCTACCATATCACACCAGCTTCAAGTAAGTCTCATTATCCCCATCTCCCTTCAGCCATGTTTCCCTCACCAACTCCTAATGCTAGTCTCATCCAAGGTCCCAGTTCCAGTCCTGTCTGCCTTTCTTCCTACCCAGGTTTCCAGTCTCCTTGTCCAGCCTGTTTCAGTGTTTCACCTCAATTCTTAATTATGGTTTCTTTCTCTAGCTACTGTGTTTCATTAGAACTAGTGCATTGCAGGTAAGTGGTCAAAAGACGTGGGCAAAGAAAGTGGGCAAAAGAAAATAACAGGATCTGCGCTTGAATATGTAAAAACCTATACAACAGAAAGTACATACAACACTAGGTCCAAGACACATCTACTTAGACACCACTTAAGATTAGTGGAAAGTTTTTCCTTCAATTTCTTTATGCCTTAAATTCTATTTGTAAAGCAGCGTTACTGGTAATATCATACCTTGTCTTACAAGGATTTGGGGAGGACTGTGAAATAAACATTTGAATATTACTATCATGAATGCCACAGAAAGGCTCATAAGGAGATTAATACTTCTGTCTTCATGGAAGAATTGAATAATGTGCTATACATGAGGCTCAGAGCCACACATTAAACTATAAGAATAAGACAAAATATTGAATTCCTGTTAATTAAGTAATCGCTATCCACTCTATGCACTCACTGAATGAGGTAGAAGCACAACTACTCTTTAGTGGTGTTTACAAGAGCATGTTGCAAGCCAACCATAACTCTTAGCTGCAGACAGAAGACATTGGCCAGTCAATGTGTGCAGAATTTCAAGTGCCAGATCATTAGCTTGCCTAAGTGAACTGAATTTTAATTCTCTGGATCAGGTTTTCTGTTCTCAGATTTTCCTATACTGTAGAAATCTGTATCACTAATATCATCCCAAGCATTTGAAAATGCTCAATAGAGTTAGTCTGGACTTCCACTACTGTACTGACCAGAATCTAGACTGGTGCTTCTAAACTAATACATTTTTTCCAAACACATCTTTAAGTGTCTGTCATTAGGTTCTTAACTCATGTTATAACATCTGAATTTATTTTAAAATAGATTTACTAATATGTATTATATTATTATTGTACATCTTCTTTTATATTACCAAAATGAGTCCTTCAGAGATTGTTGGAAAGCTTCAGTGATGTAACTCAATGTCTGCATTTTGCACAAAAAGTTCTAATGGTGATAAGTAGATCATGCTTCAAAGAATATTTTACTTTGCCTTTCAACAGCAGCTGCCAATGCTCCCTCATGCATTTGTTATTACAGTGCAGCACTGAAATTTCTCTCATTAACTAATATTATTATCTCATTTGTTTTACTACTGTCATTTGGAAACAGTGACTTGCAGTGCCAGCCATGTATGTAAGCAGTTAATCAATGTGTATTAACTATTTTATCATGTCAGATTTCCACACTTCTTCTAGACTTATTTTTCTTGTGATTAAATGCCAAAGCAATTAAAGACTAGTTTATGAAAGCCCATTGTAATATTTATTTAAGACATTTTATTAGATATTTTCCATTTATTATTTACTTTGTCCTTTTTTTTTTTTTTTTCTGAAACCAAGTCAGTGTTTTTCATCTTAAATGACTGCAATATATGCCAAGGACAATATATGCCATATATATAAATGCAATATATTCCACAAAGGAAACATCTTGGATCTATAAAATTCACTTTTTAGAATTTCTATATAAACAGACAACACTGCTGTTTTGCGATAACGTTTGTAAAATAGCAGTTCTATCTTTCTCATAATGAAAACTCATTTTAAAACATGTATTACCCATGATTTATTTTGCTCTCTGTCATGTCTGGGCAGAGAAAGTCTGAGGAAATTTTGCAGGTATAGTCACTGTAATATATACGATAATTCAGCAATCTGCTGAGAAATAACAGTACGTCATCTTTTAAATGTGTGCTTGTCATACTTTGCAGTCCAATGTACTGTGACAAAAAAATAGCTTTTATGCTTATTGCAATACTGAGAAAAAAGAAAGGTATCCATTTTTGTCCTTTACATTTAAATATAATCCCTATTACTTGATATGTTATGTTCCTCCTCACTACTCACCCACTCACCCACCAAAGTGTTCCCAGCCAGCCCAGGAGCAGGCAAGCAGGAAGAGAACCCATCCATTGCCATTGCTGCCACTGCTGTGCCCAGCTGATTCCGGCTCCCTGTGTAACCTGGCTGGAACAGGGCAGAAACCCTGGAGCCTTCATCCCGCATCCCAAGGGCAGCTAAGGACAGTGACAGCAGTGGATGGAGGGGAGGGGACATGTCACTGAGAATGAAAGGTAAGGGAGCGGAGATCAAGAAGGGGGAGGGAAGATTCATACCTGATAGGGGGATTTTAAAAAAAGTCCACGCTGCTGCTCCTGCTGCAGGGTATGCCTGCAAGGGAAGTGAGGGAATGAGGGCAAAGCTGGAAACTGGGGAAGCAGTTATCCCTTCCCTTTACAGGATCCTGGAGCTGCCCATACATATTTCATAGCTTCCTTATCAACATCATAACTTACCCATTTTCTTGCACGGCTAGCTGAAGAAGCTAGAACCCTGATAGATAGCAACTGGGAAAAGATATACACTCATTTCTTTCTTAGCAGCAGAAAAGGGAAGGGATTTATCAGAAGAAAAGCAATTTAGAATTTTGTCCTACCGGATTATACTGAAGAAATAGCTTCTAATAATAATTTTCTAAAAGATTAGAAACCTGTTATGTTCATAAAGATTTGTTCAGAAGGAAAAAATAATGATCAGTTTAATTAACAAGCATGCTGAGGAATCTGGTCACATACTAATAGAACATTTAATGGGATAAAAAGTTTACTTAATATAATACAATATTGTTACTTTACCCTTTCCTCTGTATAAGAAAAGATCTAGGTAGGTACTTATAATTTCTATAGAATCCCAGCACATCACTTTACACATGACTTAAGTGCAAAAATAATAATAATAACATAAACTTTATATCAGTAGCCACATTAAAATACAACTGTTATGGTTCACACTACTGCAAACTTTCTTTCATGGAAGTTTGTCCAAGCACTGTAATGGTTTCTTTTCTGTAATCTTAAAATTTCAAAAGGTTGTTCAGGGGACAGTGTTGAAAACCATCTGCTTTGGAAATAGAGATGGAGAAAGAATGCCTTTGGAAAGCTTGGGAAATCTACTCCGTGGGTCACAGGATTGGAATGAACTCTGCTATGTGGAGTGTTTCCTGTATATGTTCTGATTATGCTAATTTATGTTACTTCCTTGTTATAGATGCTAACCCTTGAGGGGGAAAAAAAGGCCCCATTCACTGCAACTCTTATTTTTCCTGGTAGGACATTCTAGTAGCTTACAATGTTACCCCTGTAAGTATACTCCTCGCATCCAGTTCCTTTAAGCAGCCAACTTTTTTCTTATTTAAGTCAAAGCTTTCTTCATCCCTTCCTTCCCTCTGCCAAAACCAAAACATTTCTTTTAAATAAATAATATTTGTTCAACTTAGAATACTTTTATGCTTCTTCATTTCAAGTCAGAAACAAGCATGTTGTTGCTGAGGTTGCTAATATGTGGTGCTAGAAATACTTGGAAGTGCGGGTACAAAATACAGTGGATTGACTTAGCACTTGGGCAGTGTTTAACATAAGCTTGTGACAAGAACTATAGCTTTCTCTATTTTTTCTTCAGCCAGAATACTGATAGTATTCAATAAAAGCAATAAAAATATGAATCCAAAAGAAGTAGATTAATCTTACAATCTATTGTTTAGGACTGCTTTGACTCAATCTTAGGGTATAAAATGTGGTCTCAAGCTACCAGCCATAAATTAAAAAATAGCCACTAATTGTAAGCACTGGAAAAATGGCATTAACATTCAATAGATCTTTTCAAATATGTTGGCCTAAGTCTTCTGTGCTCCATATGAGCTAAAAAAAAAAATATGTGCCACTTCTCATCGAGATAGAAATATAGACTCAGTATTCCTCCTGTTACTCGCTGTTGCGCAGTGTCTTCTTTCCACTGCAGAAACATCTACCTTTTAGTGTCCCCATAGGTACAGAGATTTGTAAAGCAGTTTGGATTGAAAGGTAATGCTGACAGAAACATAAAATAAGTAGTACATGTCCAGCCTGAACTTCCTTTTATTTTGATACATTTCACCTACCAGGCCTTGTTATGTGTGGAATACAATGACTTTAAAGGAAAAGTCAAGTAAAATGTAAGTAGAATACTGCAAAACACTGATAAGTTTAAATGTGGACAAAATATGAAGAAACCTAGAAAGCAGTTTTTGAGAATAAATCAACTTAATTGATTCCAAATGTTATGCTACAGTAAGTTATATGATTCTGCCAGATGTTTCTTTTTAGATGAATTTTATTATGCCAGAGAGGGCAATTTGTTTTAATGAAAATATTTGTTCTGGATAATATTTGTTCTGGAAAGCTGTACTTTTCTAGTTTTGCATTCTAATAATTTCTTTTGATTCATTTATTATACTGTTGATTCAGTCCAAATGCCAATTAGCTTTAAGAGTGGTCATAGTATAAGTGTGAAAAAGAGGAAGAATGCTGTTTAAAAGGTCCAATCCTACAATCATTTTAAAGGTATTATTGACTAAGATGGAGCTCTGTGTGCAGAAAATTTGCAAGCTTAAACTTGTAGCAAGTATACAAATATGTACAGTTAATATATAATTTCTAAAAATGATATTCAAATGGTTGTATTAATGAATCATAAAAAAGCATTTGATTAGGAATATGTCTTTCTAAATAATGTTCATATTCTTTGTTTCCCTGCCTATGTCATGTCTTTGCTTCCCTGCCTGTGTTGTACCATTATACAATACATCCAGCTCAATTCACCACGCTGGCTATCTGCATAAAGTTCAATTGCTTTATCTTCATTTTTAAGAATGTATATAGTTCTGTGCATGGATGCACTTAATTTTTATTTTTTTTGCTATAGCTCTTTTCGCTCTGCACCCATCCACTCTCTGCTCTTTGTCATTCCTAATGAGAATGTAAACATTTTCAGACATAGACCTGGGATAAAGTTTAAAAGGGTTGTGTGAAATGCTCTAAGTCAAACCTTTTTACATTCACTTATATTACCCTGGATCTATTTACAGTTATTCAACTTATAGACTAAAGTAGACTAAATTGGTCTAAATTGTATGTTGAGAGGCCAAAATGTTTAAGGAGACGAAGCTTATGTAGCTTACAGTGTACTTTAATTGACACCTTTTTACATCTTCTGCATACATAGGCAGAGTCAGTGTAAATCTGAAGTTGAATGTTTAAGTAAAACCCAACAAGTTAAACCCAATTCAAATCATCCCATGCATCAACTGTAGAAGCAGTACTTAGTCTTGCCGTATCCTTTGTGAAGTGGCTAGCATAGAATTGGGCCCCATAAAATAATAAGTTGTGTGCATATGCATTCAAACTACCATGTACACATTCACACTAGCAACCTACTTGTATTTACTTGCATATAATTCTTGTAGTGTGCTTTCTGAAGACAATTTTTATAAAGGTGGAAACTGATACTTGCAAAAGAATATCTGCCAAAAAGTTCTCTAAAGTCTTCTTTCAAGGCTGAATAGTAAATGTGGCTGTACCATAGTTCTGAATTTGATTTTATAAGTATTAATTTTATAATACTATTTTTAATATTCTGGTGAAATCAATGTTTCCTAGGCCATTTAAAAATAATTAATTGGGACTAAAATTTGGCAAAACAGAGTCTGAGCAGAAACACATTATGGAGGAAGGTTTTATCAACCAAATCAAAGTAACATGTTTTAAATAAATCAAATATATATTCTTAGGCCCAAATCCTACTCAATTTATGTGCCTAAGTAGCACTTATATATAAGAAGAATAGGATTGTCCAGGTACAATTGCCAATGTAAAGCAGAAGTGACAGCGGGTGCTCCCACCTGTTCTCCCAATGGCTACAGCATTTGCCCAAATTGTGGGATACCCAGGTTGCGTCAGTCTCACTCATTGTGGATGTAAACCTTCACCTTATACTTCCAGCAGTCCTTTAACCACCAGTCCATAGATAGCATTCCCAGAAAGCACTCTCCTATTGAAGCTGGCCCACTCAGCATGGGCACAGTTTGATAAAATGTTTAGCATGTTAACATGTAAGCATAAAGATATGCAATAGTAATACGGACTTGAAATATTAATGACTACATTTCAGTAGCCTGACAGTTGAAACACAAGGCTGATATTCTACCATTACTCCACACCCACATGCTTTCTTTTCCCTACTTTACTGTTATATACAATATCCAGCATACCTTCCTTATACAAAGCTACCACTGACATGGATAATGTTGAATTATTCTGGTGAATACATTATTATTATTACAGTAGCACTCAAAAGTTTCAATCATGACTCCAACCTCATTGTGCTGAATACCGTCAAATATACATTAAAATACAGTCTATTGCCCAAACAATGTAAGGACAAACTGTAAAGCAGTGAAAGCTGTGCTCACTTCTAAGTTCTACTAAAGTCAAGAGAATATAAATATGAATTTGACAGATTTCCTGATTCATATAGGTGCAAAGCTATGTAATCAGCATAATATATATATATATATATTTTTTTTCCAAAACAAAGACTATTAGAAAAATCATTCATTCATTTTGCCTATTCCACCTTGTAATTGTGGCCATATTTTAGAAAACTATTATTTTTATAAAATGGAGTTATTACTTTTTATCTAAATAATAAAACCTCTTGTAATAAACTTCAATCACTCCTTCGATTTCAGTTCACTTTTCTTTTGTTCCTGGCCATATTAAAACTCAATATCAAACAAGTTTTCATTATAGCATGGGACTTATTATAACATACAGAAAATCAGATTCCAAGGTTAGGTAGGGGATGTGTCTATATGTGCATATTAATGCACATGAATAAACTCTGGTATTTATTGTACTAGAGTTTATTGCTCTGGGATACCACATTTACACATGCTCCTGGAAGCACAGCATATTGAGTCAGGTCAGAGCAGGTCCAGCTGACAATGGGCCGTGGGGAGGGGTCATCCTGCCAGCCTGGGCTGCTTCCCCAGGCTCTATATGTTGTGGAGAGGCTGGCTGGTGCATGAGGGGATAGCCAGCAGGCAGCCCTCACACTGAAGCACCCTCAGGCCCCAGCCAGCCCTTCCAATATCTACAAGTGTGCTACTGTGGAGTTTGTTACTCTGCAGCAGGATACTTGTTTTACAAGTACTATCCTGCTGCGGAGTAAATTAATTTACTCCAGCCTAATAGGGGTGCACATGTAGACACCCAACATTTACTGCACAGCTAATTAGTCTACTGTGCAGTAAATATCTCATGTAGATGAGCCCACAGACATTCAAAAAGTCTGAGGCAGAATCGATTTAAGTTATGTGGTTTTCTGTAAGTAGCATAGTTTAGATTGCTAACAAACAGAGCACACATTTACCCTTGAGTTGGGAGGGGGTGCAAATCTAAGACCAGGTATTGCCACTTTTAACTCAGTCTATGTGTTTCCAACTTCTGTTCTATTATGTGTATAGACCACTTTTTTGTGCTGAATCTCTGCTCTGTTACAGGTATATATCGATTTCTAATCACTTATACTGGTAAAAGTGTAATGTCTATACCAGTGGTCTCCAACCTTTTTAAGTAGGAGATCACCTTTGGAATTTAAAAGCAACCTAAGATCTACCATGCATTGCCACCACCACTCCTCTCCCTCTCTTCCCAGCAGGTAAGTCTGTGGGGAGGGAAGTTGGGGGGGAGCAGATCAAGGCAGAGGGAGAAAAAGTTATTTGGGGGCGCACCTCCCCAGCAGGTAAATCTCACCCAGCCAGGGCCCCACTCAACTTACCCCTGCTCCTGCCTCTGCAGCATTCTCCCTCACCACGGGGGCCTTGATTTAGCTCCTACCCCATCTCTCCCCCACAGACTGATCTGCTGGGTTGGGGCATGTGCGTGTATGCTCCCGGGCACTCAGCCCCCCACCCCAGCCTTGGATTGACTCCAAGAGGCTCCAAGATCTACCAGCGTATCAAGATCCACTCCAATTTGGAGGCCGAATCTCCAAATCTGAATCGAATTGCTAGAAGCTTAAAACTTTCTGAATCAATTCAGAGGCTCTGAATCGATTTGGAAAAGATTCAGAAGAGATTCGGCAATTCAGAGATTCAGAAGGCAGTCTTTCTGGGGAAACAGAAACTTAGAAGAGGGAGGGGGAAGCAGGGAGGGAGGGGAAGCAGGGGGGGAAGGACTGACATCTCTAGCTGGCCAGCGAGTGTGATTTCTCTCTGACTGTCCTTCCAATCACAGTGTCTGGGGGAGGAACATAGAAACAGCATAAAAGTCTCTGTCTGCTTGCTGTGCCTTTTGTGAGCTAGTTCTGAGTGAGCAACAGCATTAGAAAGCTACTGGACTGTCTGTCTTGCTTCCTAGTCAGTCAGTCGCCTGCTCCTTTTTGTTCTTAGAAAGGATTGGATAGAATATAGATTAGCTTAGTTTAGCTTAGAATCTCTCTACTTAATACTTATCCAATTAATTTCTTTCAATGTATATTTGTTTTCTTTTTTTTTTCCAAACTTTAAAAAAAGAAATCTCAGTGTTTTCCCTGGCAGTGTGATCCATCACTGTGCAGGGAAGCACACATTACACACACACACACACACAGATCATAGAAGAAGTCAGATATTCATAGAAGAAGAAAATATTGTATATGGTTATTACATTAGTTGTTAATATTATTAGTTATAGTTAGTTTTAATAGTTTACATACTGACTAAAGATAACACAGAAGAAGTCAGATAGAGATTCAGAAAGAAGAAGAAGCTATTTTAGGTACACTACACAACACAGAACAGTACAGTAAAGAAACACAACCCAAGAGAAGAAGAGGGAGAAGTCAGACAGTCACCCATGAGTCAGGGCAGAAAGCACATCACCAAAAAACAACACACATACACCATATACTTCATTAACAATCAATCAATAATCAAGCCACAGTCTACTACACAGAGCAAAGCAAACAAATCTGACAAGCTAGAAGGGCAAGAAGAGGTCCTAAAGTCACCCATTCAGAGTCAGGGCAGAAAGCACATCACCAAACAACAACACACACACACCATATGCTTTATTAATAATCAACCAATAATCAAGCCGCAGTCTACTACACAAAACAAAGCAAACAAATCAGACAAGCTAGAAGAAGTCAGACACACACAACTTTGCAGCACAGGAAATATTCATATGAAGTGTGCTGGAAAGGCAGGTGCCAGGTCTTCTGGCAGGGGAGGGAGAGGGGCTAAAGTGGGTAGAGGGAGAGCTAAAGCAGCAAGTTCCCCCAACCCCAAACATAGACTCATCCTTTTCCCAAGCAGCCATGAGGCTTCTGCTGCCAGTGGAAGCAAGGAGGTGGGAGCAGTACCTCAGGTTCCTGCACCTGCACCACCTCCCCTAATTCCAGAAATAGACACCAGGAGCAGAATGACTGTCTTCTCCACCCCAATGTCATCTCCCAGCATGACCCTCCCACTGCCAGAGGAGGAGCTGGAGCTGGAACCAGGGGACCTGATCGACCTGGCTCAAGCAATTCTGAGGACCAAGGAGGAATCAGTTTGTGCTCCACACCCCTCAAAGTTCCCCTAGACCCAGGTCTCCTTCTCCAGAAAGCAGCACCTCAGAGGAGGTTGAGGTTGTGGAGGCTCAGCAAGTGGGTCAGCTGAGGCAGCTCCTTCTGCTGTTTTGCCTCAGCCTGCTGAGGAGGGTGATAAGGCAGGATCCCTATCCTCAACCCAGAAGCGGGTGAGTAGCATAGTGTGGGAGAATCTTGAGCTGGCAGTTGATCCCTGGCTTCCTATCTGCCAGCACTGCTGAAGGCAGATCAGCTGGGGCAAGGACATGAAACATTTTGCCACCTCAATGATGCTGCTGCATCTCAGGAGGCAGCACTCCCTTGCCCTTCTTCCTGCTTAGCCTGGCATCAGTGTGAATGTGTCCAAAGAGAAGTCCCCCGCTTGCTTCAAAGCACCCATCCCCCAAAAGCACAGGCAGGCCACCATGGGACAGTGGGGGAAAGCTTCAGACAGATAGGAGCACATTCCCAAGGGGAGTGAGATTACCCAGAGCACTGGGGAGATGATTGCTCTGGATAGCCAGCCCTTCTCCCTAGCTGAGTGGCCAGGGTTCAGGCAGCTCATGGTGCTTGTGGTCCCATCTTACCAAGTGCTCACATGCACCACTGTCAGCAGGACAGTGGTGCCCTCCTTGTATGAGGCCTGCAGGGAGTACTTGAGGGAGGAGATGCACAAGGCAGGGCCTCAGGTAGCCTTGCACTTCACCTCTGACTTCTGGAGCAGCTGGGGTGGGATCACGCCTACCTGTCCCTCACAGGGCACTGGTGTGATCAGTCAGGCCATCGGTGGGCTCTCCTCCAAGCTGAGGTGCTGGATGAGTCCCACACAGCAAGGGAGATCATGCTGGCCATGAACCTCATGGTACAGGGGTGACTTGTTGGGCAGGATGAGCTCACCCACAGGTTCATGGTCAGCGACAACGGGGCCAATATGGTCAAGGCCATCCATAATGCCAACTTGGTCGGCATCCGCTGTCTGGCACGCAAGTTCCACCTCATACACAGAAACATCTTGGAGGGGGACAGGGCTGCCGGTGATGGTGCTGCCACCACTATCACTACGAGCCAGGTGATTTCAAAATGCAGGAAGGTGGTGGGCTACATCCACCACAGCATCAAGGGGGGCAAGATGCTGGGGAAGAAACAGGCAGAGCTGAACATCCCACAGCACAAAATCATACAGGATGTGGAGACTCAGTGAACCTCCACATACCTGTTGCTCAAAAGGCTGGTGGAGCAATAGAAGGCCATCCATGAGATGGCCTTGCTTGGGGAGATCGGGATCAGTGGCCCCCTGAACAGAGCTGAGTTGGATACCATTTCCCAGATCTTGGTGGTCCTCAAGCCCTTCCTTGAGGCCACTGAGACCCTCAGTGCTGGTAATGCCCTCCTTACCCAAGTGACCCCTGTGGTGAGGGAACTGGAGAACCAAATGAAAAAGTTCCAGGGGATCAATGTTCCTGGATGGGGCAGACATGCAGGCACTGGTGAGGTGACTGAATTAGGGCATCAGGAGATGACTGGATCCCTTGTGGTCCAGTACAGTCCACTAGCTGGTGGGCATGTGTGACCCAAGGGTGAAGGGGAGCACGTGCACTGGCAGCAGCAAAACCCTCAATCATTGGATGCAGGAAACTGAAGAGTAGAGGCAACACCTGTTCTGTCCACCAACCAGTGTTCCAAATGAGAGGGTGTTCAGCATTGCTGGGCATGTTGTTACACCTCACCGCACCTGCTTGGATCCTGGTTTGGTGGAGCAGCTGGTGTTCTTGAAAGTGAACCTCCCATTGCTGGGGTTCCCCAAGCTCCACCTGCAGATGGACTGAATGGCACCCTCCTCACTCCATCTGCACCTATTTCCTTTTTTCATTTAAAAAAAAAATCTGTTAATGACTACCTGCCTTCCTCAGCTTGACAAAGTGCTTTTCAATGCAAAAGCTGGCAAACAAGGCAGCTAAGCTGAGCTCACCAAGAGCCTCACAACTCCATTGCAACCAGCAAGCCTCAGGCCTGTCAAAGACGTGACAGGCCTGGGTTTTCCCCAGCCAAGACTGTGTCCATGCTTGCATTAGCTGGAGGTTATGGTGCCTCCTACCCGTTTTTCACCAGGGGATCATTGGTCCTGTTATTTACAGAGCTGCCTCACCACCAACAGTCCCACCAGGACTCCCTACCCTGGCAAGGTACAGTTTTAGGCTATAACATGCCCAGTGGACCTCCTCCTTCCTCACAGCCCCAGCTCATACCTCCGAGTTCATCCTGGAAGAGGAGCCAGCTCAGCTGCTGGCTGGTGATGCAATGAGTGCCCCCTCCAGCTGAGAGTGGGAGGCAGAAGGGCAGAGGCGAGGCAATGTGGAAGAGGGGAATCCACTTTCCCATGCCAGCACTCCCAGCACCGGCACTGCCACCAGCACCAGCACCAGCCAGTCTTCTACACACCAGCCACTGCCAATGTGGGCCAAGGGCATGGCTTCAATGCTGGGGTCCAAATGTACCAGATACCAGCCTCCGGCAGGTAGCACTAAGGCTTGAGTGGCTACCTATTTCACTAAGGATGTGGAGCCACTGGACTGCGACCCCTTGGCCTACTGGGCAATCCACAGCCAGATGTGGCAGGATCTGGACACGGTTGCCCAGCAGCACCTGTTCTGTCCACCAACCAGTGTTCCAAATGAGAGGGTGTTCAGCATTGCCGGGGATGCTGTTACATCTCACCATACCTGCTTGGATCCTGGTTTGGTGGAGCAGCTGGTGTTCTTGAAAGTGAACCTCCCATTGCTGGGGTTCCCCAAGCTCCACCTGCAGATGGACTGAATGGCACCCTCCTCACTCCATCTGCACCTATTTCCTTTTTTCATTTAAAAAAAAAAATCTGTTAATGACCCACTCTCAGCTGGAGGGGGCACTCACTGCATCACCAGCCAGCAGCTGAGCTGGCTCCTCTTCCAGGACGAACTTGGAGGTATGAGCTGGGGCTGTGGGGAAGGAGGAGGCCTACTGGGCATGTTATAACCTAAAACTGCACCCTGCCAGGGTAAGGAGTCCTGGTGGGACTGTTGGTGGTGAGGCAGCTCTGTAAATAACAGGACCAATGATCCCCTGGTGAAAGATGGGTAGGAGGCACCATAAGCTCCAGCTAATGCAAGCCTGGACACAGTCTTGGCTGGGGAAAGCCCAGACCTGTCATGTCTTTGACAGGCCTGAGGCTTGCTGATTGCAGTGGAGCTGTGAGGCTCCTGGTGAGCTCAGCTTAGCTGCCTGGGATGCCAGCTTTTGCATTGAAAAACACTTTGTCAGGCTGAGGAAGTACCTGCAGTTGGTGTGTCTCCTGGTCCTGGATGGAAGGAATAGTAAAAATGCCAGAGGCTGGCCTGATATGCAATGCAGGCAAGAAAGCTAGTCAGTGAATATGGAAATGGAGACATCATGGGGTGAGGGACAGGCTGGAGGGGAAAGGGGGATGTAGAAGTGCAGGTAAAAGTGCAGAGGTACTTGGGGATTCAGATGTCTGGCAGGTCGTAGTGTGTCAGAATTCCACTGTCTAATCTATAATGAGTCCATGAGTTTCTGTACCTAGAAGGCTGATGAAGTTAAGCTCATAGGCCTGGCTGTGAAAAGTGGTTTGTATTTTGTTCCCTCTCAGGATCAGGTCTGAGAGATTGGAGGCAGAGTGATTTTTTGGTGAGGAATATGGTCCCACAGGTAGTTGGGTATTGTTGTCTGTCACGGGATGGGGTCCCCAGAGATGGCTATGATACCCTGGGGGCTTCTTGACCATGCCAATCCTGCCCAACAGGCACTCTCTTTCTTGCCCACCAAGTCTTGCTGGTAACTTTAGTAAATCGGGAGGCTGCC
The DNA here is from genome assembly GCF_030867095.1 of Alligator mississippiensis. Classification (NCBI taxonomy): domain Eukaryota; kingdom Metazoa; phylum Chordata; order Crocodylia; family Alligatoridae; genus Alligator; species Alligator mississippiensis. Next base: position 371,226,374 of record NC_081824.1, read on the forward strand.
CTTGAGTTTGTACTGTTAACACAGTCTTGCTGGACCCCACTGAACCCTGTGGGTTCTGAGACCCCTTTGGCATCCTGCTTCAACATGAATGACTCACAGGCCACCCTCAACCTTACAGGCTAGATGAGTGGCTCCAAAACCACCCCTTTACCATGCCCCAAGCCTCACAGATGGTATTGAGGTTGTCTCTTCTGGGCCTTGCTATAGCTCAGCCCCTTGTCTTCACTGGGCTCTCCACAGCCCTGTCTCTGCACCCCACACTGGTGCTGGGCTCTCCACAGCCCTGCCTCTGCGCTGGGGTCTGCTCACCCCCTTATCACCACACCCTTCTTTGGCTCTGGGGTCCCCACATTGTTGTGGCCCCCCAGTGAGGCTTCCTCCTTTCCCAATAGCCTCAGCCCAATCCACCAGTAAAACAGTAACTGAAAATCTGAGCCCCTGGGCTATAATATAATATAAGCAGTTCAGGGTGTGCTCTGTCCCTTTAAAACACCAGACTTTTCCCCGCACTAAGTGCCTTATAAGCCATGGTCTCTGGTGAGCTCCTGGAGCCTCTTAATGATGATGGTGTTGCCATGGACATAGTCTTTCTAGATTTTAAGAAGGCCTTTGACACTGTCTCTCACCCCATCCTCATCAATAAATTAAGCAACTGTGGCATTGATGCCTACACAGTTGGATGGGTAAAAAATTGGCTGATGGGGCACACCCAGAGAATACTGGTGGATGGGATGTACTCAACCTGGTGAGATGTGAGCAGTGGGGTACCCCAGGGCTCAGTCCTTGGGCCTGCACTGTTTAACATCTTCATCAGTGATTTGGACGAGGGGGTGGAAAGCACGCTGTCCAAGTTTGCTGATGACACTAAGGTGTGGGGCAAGGTGGACACACTTAAAGGGAGAGAGAGGTTGCAAATAGATTTAGACAGACTACAAAAGTAGGCAGATGAGAATAGGATAGGGTTCAATGTAGATAAATGCAGGGTGCTGCACCTTGGGAGAAGGTAACCACAGCATACATACAGGCTGAGGAGTTCCCCTCTTGAAAGCACAGAGGTGGAAAGGGATCTTGGAGTCATTACTGACTCCAAGATGAACATGAGCCGCCAATGCAAGACTGGAGCCAGCAAGGCCAGCCATATCTTGTCATGCATCCAAAGATGCATCTCAAGCCGGCCCAGAGAGGTGCTCCTCCCCCTCTATGTGACTTTAGTCAGGCCGCAGTTGGAGTGCTATGTCTAGTACTGGGCACCACACTTCAAAAGGGATGTGGCCAGCCTGGAGAAGGTTCAGAGGAGGGCCACCAGCTTGGTGAGAGGGCAGCAGGACAGGCCCTATGAGGAGAGACTGAGGGACCTGAACCTGTTCAGCCTCAGCAAGAGGAGGCTGAGGGGGGACCTGGTGGCTGCCTACAAACTCATCAGGGGAGATCAACAGCAAATAGGTAGAGCCCTTTTCTCCCCAGCACCACCTGGGGTGACAAGGAACAATGGTAATAAGCTGATGGAGAATAGGCTTACGTTAGAGATCAGAAGGCAATATTTTACAGTTAGGGTGGCCAAAATCTGGAACCAACTTCCCAGGGAAGTGGTCCTTGCCCCTACCTTGGGCAAATTCAAGAGGAGGTTGGACGATCTCTGTCTGGGGTCTTGTGAACCCAGTATTCATTCCTGCCTGTGGCAGGGGGTCAGGCTAGATGATCTGTTCAGGTCCCTCCTGACCTTAGCTACTATGAAACTATGAATCCTACCCAGAGTAGAACAGGCAGCCAAGCCTCTTTGGTGAGCTTCTTCTCTGGGATCTCCTTCCCCCTTGACTGCTGACAGGTAAACCTTACATGAAAAAAATCTGCTTTAAAGTGTTCGTGTGTGATGCAAGTGTTACCACTTACCATAAATATGTATCAGCTGATCCACTGTATCTGGTCTATCTGTCAATTGCTAGCACATGGTAAGTGAAGCTAAATCACAATGATTTCCTTTGAATGAAAGAGATTTTGGGAATTCTTTGGGTAAGTGATCATTCATGAAGACAGGGGGACTGCACTTAATTGTCCATAGGTTCCTTCCAGTTCTATGTTCCTATATCAAGTTAGCTTCTAATTACTGCAGGATAGAGTGAATAGTCAAAAAAGGTACAATGGATTCAGCTGAAATTTAAGTACCACCCTCATATTATTCAGTATAATTCTTTCCTTTATCTGCACCCTGTATTTATTTGATAATGTTACACTGCATATGCTATTTCAGAATGAAAGAACTTTTGAGAAAATGCAACAGTATTTTTAGTCAGATTCTGATGTCCTTATAAATCTTCATTTTAATTAAAGGAATCATTTCTGAGAGTCAGATTGAATTTTATTAGTAGATGTTAAGAGTTATAAACCCAAAAAGATGACAATGCCAGTAGAGAAATACAGATTGCCTGAGTGAGGGGCTAACATAAAAGGGATGGGGGTGAGGAGGGGAATGCAACTAGGTTACAGAAAATACAATGTTAGTCAACTAAGCCCAGGGGTAAACTACAGTGTTTACAGAGCCAAAAAAAATGGTATTTTTTCCCATACAAGCAACTTTGAAACCTAAAGCTTAAAAGTTATGTTCTAGTACTTTCTCACAATGAAACCAATTAGATTACTCAAAGAGAAAGTTACAGGGTGAATAGTGGCAGAAATAGTACAAAAGATGGTGATTGAAGATCAGCCAGAGTCTGATTTCAGTTATGGCAATGTAACACATATAATTCCATATAAGTCCAATTACTTCAGACTTGTGATGATGCAACAGATTAGAAATGGGAAAACGTCTATATTCTTTCACATTTGGAAAGTAAGGTTGTAAAAGAGTTAAAATTTCAGCAAGCTAAGTATTGCTAAGTCTTACTGTTTTATCATGAAGCTTGTCATTTTACTTGTGTTATTTAGTGGTTTTCTTAAAGCCCCTGTTCATGAGATCATGTGAATATGTGAAAATCTCAGTTTTCATTTAAACCCCTGATGGTTGTGGAAAAAATCCTGAATATGTGACCCAATTGTACTGTGAATCTCTTCCTCTTGTTTTTGAACAAAACCCCTACTTCTTAATATAATAATTTAAAGCCAGTTTCATAGTGTTGGGCATTTGTTTCATGTTTTTGAAACTTACTGTTGTCCAGAATATCACCTCCTTTATTAGGAAAATGAAAGGAAAGCAGAAAACCTAGAAAACTAAAATATTGTTCCAACAGTTTCCAGCTGTCTTACCTAACTGGATAAAAGTACAAGGAGGGAGGCCTGTGATGTTCACAGGGGCAGAGGTCTTTTACTCTGAAAACAAACAGAAAAAGGGAATCCTTTCACTTGATCCTGCTGGAGGCTGTGGTGGACATATCCATGATAAGTTTCTACTTCCAATGAACTCCCTTTTGGCTTCACAGCTCCATCAAAAGGAGCTGTATGTTATCATTAGTTCAGCCCTACTGTGGTTGTTCAGAGGCCATTGTAAAACCAAGAAAGTTAAAACAGTTCTAAAGTGCAGTATTGCATAACTGAATTTTCTAGCAAAAGTTAGATGGCCCGGTTTCTGGTACAGTGCCACAGACTGCAGCCACTGCCTGCTGCATCCCAAGACTTGGAGAAATGTCATTGAGCCCCAGTAAAGGAGTATCCCCTAAATCCCAAAGGCAAAGAAGATCTCTAATCAAACTGAGGTCCCTTTTGTAGGTAATTTACATTATATGTTGGCTGTAGTCCTGAACGAATAGTGAACCATTTGTTTCTGATATCATTTGGATTCTCCTCTCTCTTCTGTAGGGGGAGGAGATCCATCTGCAAAGAGGAATGATACATTTTTGTTCTGTTTTTAAAACAATTAAATTTAAATGAACAAAACAGAAATATCACACTGCTTCATAAGAAGAGACAGATACTGAATACCACTTGAGGAAAGATCTAGAACTACCCAAAGGTGTTACTTGGATAATTGTAATAGAATGGAAGACTCTCTAATCCAAATTACACACGTATTCTGTAAGATATTCACTATAGTATATTACTACATCAAGCCAGACAAGAAATTCCACACACTGAGGTAGTCAGAATGGGTGAGCAGGGACTGGGGTGAGAGGGGAGTAGATGGGGTGGTAGTTGGGAGGTTGTTTAGGACTGGATGGAGAGTTTGTTTGTGTGGGGGTTTGGGTAGGCAGGTGGTGCTTATGGGTGGTGAGGACTTGGAAGGTGCTGATAGATGTGCAGCTCCCTGGTCTAAATCATGGCACTTCACATAAAGCGCAATGAGTAAGACTGACCCTCCTGACCCAACAGACGTTCACTGTCAGATCAGGAGGGTGGAGGACTGAGATCTACTTTAGAGCCAATCCAACAAGAGAGGCTGTGTGTCTTCAGCCTCTTCCCCTAGCCCTGCTCCCTTTCTCCCAGCTCCAGTGCTGTCTCAGGATAGGATGGGGAGAAGGCAGGAGACAGGGGTTCTTTCTGGACTTTGCCCAGACTGTGCTGGAGTGTGTGTGTGGGGGGGGGGAAATCAGGGGGATTAGAGCCCCCCACCTTGGGGGAGCTCCAATCCATCCACCCCAACCTCCAGGACAGGCTGGGCAAAGTCCAGACAGAACTTTCTCCCCCTCTCCCATCATAAAGACAGTACCGGGGGTAGGGATGGGCTGCTTCAGTTAAGTCCTGATGCCAGTGCACACTAACAAAAATTAATGAAGGAGCTTTGTTTTTCAGTTCATCAGAATCCTCATGTAATGACAGTTCATTTGTCGCATGATCAGGAGGGTGTCACAACCCAGTGATTTTGGTGCCTCCGCATGATGGAATTTTCCCGCCACATGAGAGCCTCTTGCACAGCAAAGGTTTTCATTGCAACAGAAAAACCTCGGTGCAAGAGAGTTCCCGCCATCTGAATGCAAATTTGTGTCCCGCTATTGGCCAGTTCTAAATTATTCCTACGTGGCAGCTAGTAATTGGCTTGCTAGCCGTTTAAAATTTCGTGCGACTTCCACCCAAGTCGGAGAACTTTGAGCACACTGCAGAGTGCCTCTAAAGAGATCTGACTTGCGGCTGAGCTCGTCGATAGACTGATCACCTATCGATTCTTCTCCCCGTCGCCGAGCGCAATCCTCGACGTACCCTTTCCCCACCGGCTTAATTTGTGGACGGATTAGCTGGCCTGAGCCTTGCCAGCTGGAGCAACTCACATAGTTGTTCAAGTGACCGGACCACCTGCATTGCGGCTACAAGCGGCGTAAGTAAAGTTTTTGCAACCACTAAGCTTTGTCTGCCTCTCCATTCACCAGCCCGCCCAGCAATCGAGTAATTTCTAAATCACCTCGAGTCGGCTCCGGCCATCCGAGACAGAGGGATCCAGGTTTTCTCTGATTTAAAAAAAAATCCCCAATTTTCAGATTTAAAAAAGTAACCCCAAATCCACACTTTTCTGTGCTTAAAATAAAACACCACTATATTTTTTCATATACATATATATAGAGAGAGAGAGAGAGAAAGAGAGAGAGAGAGAGGGAGGGGGGGGAAAGGAAAATGTGTGTGTGTGTGTGTGTGTGTGTGTGTGTGTGTAGTAGTAGTAGTAGTAGTAGTACTAGTAGTAGTAGTAGTGTTTCATTTTAATCATGGAAAAATGTGGATTTTGGGTTCCTTAATCTGAAAATTGGGATTTTTTTTATCAGAGAAACACAGGATCCCTGGCAATCACTTTTTAAAACATTCTGCAGCTGTGCATTTCTGTCAGTGCACAGCTGCAGAGTGCTTTCAGTGACTGATCATATGACAAAATGTCATTTCTCTCAGTGCCCAGAGTCCTTGCCTTTGTGGTGCTCTTTGTGTAATCCTTTCTGTGGGTTGTTTGTTTATTGTAAGCTGCTCTTTTAGATAGAACAGGATATACATTAAAAAAAAAAATACATAGTAAAGCCATATTGGTGTGTTACTTTCTGACTTTGCTCCCTGCCTAGAGCATCAGAAACCTATTTTTAAAGAAACCAGTTTTACATGTTTCTTTCTGTGAATTTTGAGGACTAGGAACAATGTTTGGATTGTTACTGAAGTACAAGTTTTAATATAAATGTCTAACAATGAATTCCCACCAAAGCTAAAAAATTATCACCTTATTTCTTGAATATCTAAATATACTTGTTTCTTTTAACTTTTTTAAAATCAGCATATATACCAGGGATCATTTTACATCTTAATTTATAATATGTATGCACTTCTCATTTTGGCTTGTGATAAGTTATTGTCACAGGTGATGCGTTGGAGGGGCATGGAAGAGCATGTGTCCCCCTGAGACCAACCAACCAGCGCACGGCCCCTCTCTCCCCATCCCTACCTGCAAAGCGTGCTCTGATGAGTCTAATCCCCCAGCAGAGGTGCTGTTCCAGAAAAAGGTAAGTCTGGGCATCTTTGGTGGGGGGTTGGCCTAGGGAGGGGCAGCCCAGGGAGAGGTGTGGGGGTAGTGGTGTGATGTGCCCACCCCCACCTGGCCCTGAAGCAGTTTTTTTGCCACGCGGGCTGATGGTGTGTTTGGGGGGGGGTACTAGGCATGTGGGGCCAGGACCCTCCAACCCTGAAGCACCTTTTGGGCCATGCAGGCCCATTTGGAGGGGCACTGGGCCGCAGCATGTGCTCCTCCGATACGGGCCCATGTGGCCCAAAAGATGCCTTAGGGGCAGGAGGGGCCTGGCCCCACCCGCCATGGCCTCCGGCCCCTGAGAGAGCTTTTGGGCCATGCAGGCCTGTGGGGGGAGGCACTGGGCTGTGGTGTGTGGGGCCAGGCCCCTCCAGCCCCCAAGGCAGATTTCAGGCCATGTAGGCCTGTGGGGTGGGCATTAGGCTGTGGCGTCTTGGGCCAGGCCCCTCCAGCACCTGAGGCAGCTTTCAGACTGCACAGGCCCATGTGTGGGGGGGCTCTGGCACACAACATGTGAGGCCAGGCCCCTCTGGCCCCAGAGGGAGTTTTTGGGCTGCACGGGTTGGCAGTGTGTTGGGGGCCTAGCAGGGCCCAGGCTGCATGTGGGAGGGGCACTAGTGTGCAGCACAGGGCACCGAAGGACCTTTTGGGACTGTGGGGGGTGGTACTGGGCCCTGACATGCGAGGCCAGGTATCTTTGGCCCCTGAGGGAGTTTTGGGGCCCTATAGGCCTATGGAAGTATAGCACCAGGCTGCAGCACATGAGCCCAACCCTAGCTGCCCTCAGAGTGATTTTTGGGGCCAGGCATGGTGTACATGGGTAAAGGGAATGCCTCCTTGGCTCCCAGCTTTACAGGAAGGCCAGGGGCTGGGGAGTCCTGGAGGAGGAACGGAGGAAAAGTCCCTGGAAGATGTTCTCTCTTCCGAGACCCCATCAGAGGAAAGCATAGACACTATTTCCAAAACTTACAGGATTGCCCAAGAGCACCTGAGGTCTGAAATCAACTCATTTTCCAGACTGTTTGAAATGCATTGCAGTGCTGGCATGAGCAGTGAAGCGGAGCACCCCAACTTGAAAGAAGAGTGAAGTTATTTCATGAAATGTAACTGTGTGATACCCTTCCAAATCTTGGAAACCTCTTTGTGCTTTACCTAACTATCCCTGTTACTACAGATAGAAGCTTTTCTTCATTGCAGTAGCTGAAAACTTACCTGAGTACTATGATGACAGATGCTCGTGTTTCTAACCTGGGAATACTACAGATTGAAAAACAAGCTATCAACATACCGGACATCATTGCATAGTTTGCCAGCAGAAGGGACTGACACCTACAATTCTTCTAACAAGGTAAGTAACAGGGAGCTGACTCCTTAAGTATGGGAAGTGTATGGAGGGGCAGGGTCTGTGGCAGGAATGCTAGGTGTCTCGCCAGTTTAAGACACAGTAGGCAGTTGCATGGCAGCTGGTACGTGCTTTGGCTGCTCATCAGGTCAGTGGAACCAGCCAGTCAAAGCGGCTGCTGGGTGACAAGAACCATGCTGCTACCTCAGATTCTTTATGTTTTCCTTATATTTGCTAAGTATTTTGCCCACTCCCCAGTGATGTAGATGAAGAGCATGAAGAGAAGAAAGAAGGTCTCAACAGAGCTTCCCAGGGCACAAAGCTAAGTACACATTCTTTATTTGGTTTGGCTTGTGGGATGTTCCTGAACATACCTGTGATTTTTTGTTTGTTTGCTTGTCTTGTTTTCCTTGTGATTCCTAGGTAATTTGACCACCTCCTATGATGAAAATGAAGGTCTCAACAGAGCTTCCTAGGGCATGAAGCTAAGTAAATGCTCTTTATTTGGTTTGGTTTGAATTTGCTTTGTGGGTGTGACTCTACAAGCATAACCAGGACCCTGCAGTCCAGCTCCCTGGAGAGCTGGGGTTCCTGTTAGTGGACCCACAGCCAACCCTAGCAGCATCAGCAAAGTGGTCAGGGAGAGCCAGGGAAACACTAGTTGTTCACCTGACCCGACACACAAATCTTTGCCCCATGCAGATAAGATAACTTATATGAATGCTTTGATATGTTGCTGTTACTCAAGTTATTGTCACAAACGTATAAGAGTGGATATGGGGCTTTTGGCCCACCCCCAGGCCCACCCCCACATCCACCCACAAATTGTGCCCCCCAAGACTCAGGAGGCACCAGTTGCCCATGGTTACTGTACAGGTGTGTGATCAAAAGATAGGGACCCTAACCCTCAAAGTAAAATCTAGAAGTAATTTTGTACACAGGAAATTAGTGGTAACTTACAAAGCTGAAAAGGATCAAGTGCCTGGAGCCTTTTCAGTCATTCCATTCATATTCATACTAACTGAAGCAGAAAATGTATCATGTTGTATTTTGAGGTAATGCAAGTCTGTAAAACTGTTAACTTTTATCAGCACATGCACAGCAATTTGTCAGACAGCTCTCACAAAAAAGGAAGTGACTTGAATCTGTTAGAGTGGAACATCCATAGACCTTAAGATAATGATTATTTGTCCTTTTGTTTTCACTGCTTCAAAAGAAGGAAAAAAATAGAGGAAAGAAAGATAGTAGTAGGGCACTGTGACTGACCCTTAAAATGGCTGTGCTTGTTATTGTAGTTAGTTCTTTCCCTTGTGTGTCATATGTTTGGCATAGTTACCTAGAAATCTACTAGTTCATTCTTGTAGAACTCTCAGAACCATAAATCACTCATAAAAACTCAACCAGACATTTGAATTAATAAGAATGATTGTATGTATACAGTTCCATTGCTAGAAAGATTCCTTAACCTTAGAGAAGACAAGTAATCAGTAACTGCTGAAAAGATTGTATGAATTTTAATGCAAGTCTCTCAAAGATAAAATTATTGTACAAAAGTTTTCTAAAGTTCAAAACCTTATGACATCGTTGTAGGAAGTTTATGTTGAAGGGCAGATACTGTTGCTATGCCAAGTGCATGAAAATTATTATTACTTTCTCACTCACTCTCACTGTATTTCAGACAGTTATTCCTGAATAACAGTTAACACTAGATCTTTTTGCATTGTTTCTGTCCTTAGTAGTATGCTTCCATCCTAAACATATTTTAAAGATGTTAAATAAATCATGACTAATATCAATTTCTATGGCCTGATCATGTGTACTTCCTCTCCACCTACCATTGCCATTTATCATGACTTTTTAAATTAACTCTCTTTCAGCCTATGTTTAGTTTGACTAATCCAGGCAATAAATTCACCCATTTAAGAAACTGATATTGTGAGAGAAAAATAGACGTTCACACAGAGAGTAAGATAAAATGTTTAAAAGCATGCATACACACAATAAATATGTTAAAAGAACTGCTTTGATTAGATACAGGTAGGAATGTCTTTCATCTAAGTTTTTCAGGCTACTGAGGCTTTTAAATGTCATCACTGCCACTCTGAACTCCATCCAGGGGTGAAGAGAGATCTCTAGATACAAGATATCTGTTGTTCTCCCTGGTACTGGTGCGGGCCTCATGATCCCATTCACTGCCACTTGCCCCCCGTCTGCCACTGCTGCCCTTCTCCTGCTTCTTCCCCATCCACCCCACCACCCCGGTTACTCCCAGCTGCTCCTGTGGTCCTGGTGCTGCAGCTGGGAACCACATGATGCTGCCGTGCATCAGCTGGGGGTGGGGAGGGAGCGGGGAAATGGCTGCAGCAGGTGGGGGGAAGGGGCAGTGAGTGAGTGCATGGAGCACAGTGACAGCTGAGTGGGAGCATGTGGCCCATGTTGGTGCACCAGGGCCAGTACCAGCAAGGCCCAGAGCAGGATTGCAGAAGCATGGGGTCTGGGCTGCCAGGCACTCTGTGAAGCTGGGCTGAGATGCTTAAGCAGGGAGAGGAGGGAGCCAGCCCGGTTCCATATAGCTCCTGGCAGCCCAGCCCTGCATTTCGGCCATCCTGCTCTGGGGCCTGCTGGCACTGGCCCTGGTACACCAGCGTGGGCCCCATGCTCCCACCTGGCTGTCACTGCACTCCATATGCCCGCTTGCTGCCCCCTCCCCCTGCATGCCACAGCCATTTCCCCACTCCCCCCCACCCGTCATGCTCCAGTACGATGTGGTTCCCAGCTGTAGCATTGGGACCACAGAAGCTGGCCTAGCCAGCCCTGAGGACTGGGGTGATCACCCTCCCCTGCCTCCCTCCCTCCTTCCTTCTTATCTGTATTTCCCTCAGCACAGGAAAGCAGGAACAGCCCTAGACCAAAAGCCTCCAGAAGCCCCTGCTAGGCAGAGGCTTCCAGCTGGGGCTCAGGGTGGGGTGGGTGGAGTGGGGGAGGGCTGGGTCAGAGTTGCTGCAGCACCTGTTTAGTTCTGCCTCTGGCTCTCCCTGGGTCCTACTGCCTCTGGCTCCTTTCATCTTTTACAGACAGCCAGGTCCAAGTATACATTAATTTTCTAAATTTTTTAGGGGTCCCGTGGGCCAGATAGAATGGCCTGGCAGGCCAGGTCCAGCCTGCAGGCCATATTTTGCCCACTCCTTCACTATAGTGTGTACAAAGTCATCCAGGGATGTAATAATTATCAGGGATCCTGGTTTTCTCTGATTAAAACAAATCCCCAATTTTTGGATTAAAAAAGTAACCCTAAATCCACATTTGTCTGTGATTAAAACAAACATGTGCATCTGTGTGTGTGTGTGGCAGGACAAATGTGTTTGTGTCTGTGTGTCCATGTTCAGAGAACAAGTGAACGTACAGTGCTCGCCTGTGTCTGTATGTGCCTGTGTGTGCGTGCGTGCATGCTTGTACATTTGGCCATGGCAAGGGAGGTGGGTGGAGAGCAGGAAGAAGAGGCAGGTGTATGCTCCCTCACTCCCAGCCTGACAGGGTCCATCCAGCTTCCCCAACCAGCACCAGGAGGGGAAGGGGCCCCTCTCCTCACCCTGCAGCCCAGCTCCCATGGGGGAAAGGGGCCTCTAATTTGTATTTGTCTAGGGCCCCAATACACCTTAATCCACCTTTGATAGTTCTCAATGGTGGCAGATGACAGAACAAGGAGCAATGGTCTCAAGTTGCAGCAAGGAGGGTAATAAAACACTGGAACAGGTTACCCAGACAAGTTGTCGAATCTCTATCCTTTGAAGTTTTTAAGACCTGACTAAATAAAGCTTTGGGTGGCATGATCTAGTTAGGGATGGCCCTGCTTTGACCAGGGGGTTGGACTACATGACCTCCTGAGGTCCCTCAGGAGTTAATCACATCATAAATGTAACACCCGTCAGAGGCCCAGGTCTCAGTCAAGTACACAAGTATATTAAAAAATAGTAAAGTAGGTTGTACTCACAAGGTGCATGATACTAGGGATGTAGACAGAAGTGAGGCTCCCAGCTGTAACCCAGAACAATTTCTGCAAAGCATTCTGAGTTACAACATTACCCCAGACCAAACAGAAGTTCACTGTTGGTTCCAGAAGGAAGGGGAATCTAGCTGTCATCTGCGGGGGCTGCAGCTGGGCTCCCATAGCAATAGCCACGGCTTTCTGCCAGTGCTTGCTGTTTTCAGAATGGGAGGAGGGAAAGGCAGTGGAGGGATTCATAGATTCATAGATTGCAAGACTGGAAGGGACCTCAGGGGATCATCGGGTCCAGCCCACCTGCACCAGGCAGGAAAGACAACTGGAAGTTAGATGACCCCAACAAGGTAACCATCCAGTCTCCTCTTGAAGATTTCCGGAGTAGGTGATTGCTGGGGAGCTTGCTCTTCAGCCTCCCCAGCCTATGCTACAGGATGTTGTGAGTGAATTGGACTCTCCCACCTCAGCAGGCTCCAATATCCCAGTCTACCCTCCAGGTGGGGCTTAAATAGTTTCATAGTTTCTAGGGTCGGAAGGGATATGAACAGATCATCAAGTCCGACCCCCTACACTGGGCAGGAATGAGTGCTGGGATCATAATACCCCAGCCAGATATCTATCCAACCTCCTCTTGAAGACCCCACAGTAGGGGAGAGCACTATCTCCCTTGGGAGCCCATTCCAGAGCCTGGCAACCCTAACCATAAAAGTAATGCCTCCTGATATCAAGCCTGAGCCTACTCTCAATCAATTTGTGGCCGTTATTCTTTGTTATCCCAGTTGGTGCCTGGGGGAACAGAGCCTCACCTATTTTCTGCTGGTCCCCCCTGATGAGTTTACTGACAGCCACCAGATCTCCTTTCAGTCTTCTCTTGTGGAGGCTGAATAGATTCAGGCCCTTTAATCTATCTTCATAGGGCCTGACCTGCTGCCCCCTGACCATGCGAGGTGCCCTCCTCTGGACCCTCTCAAGGTTAGCCACATCCCACTTGAAGTGCGACACCCAGAACTGAATGCAGTACTCCAAATGCAGCCTGACCAGCGCCGCATAGAGGGGAAAGATCACCTCCCTGGACCTGCTTGTTATGCATCTGTAGATGCACAACAAGGTGCGGTTAGCCTTACTAACTGCTTCCTCGCGTTGGCGGCTCATGTCCATCCTAGAGTCAACAATGACTGTGTTGCTGAGAAGGGCATTCCCCAGCTTATAGGTTTGTTGCTGGTTCCTTCTCCCTAGATGCAGCACCTAGCACTTGTCTGCATTGAATTCCATTCTATTCTCATCTGCCCACCACTGTAACCTGTCTAGATCTAGTTGAATTCTCTCCCTCCCCTCCAATGTGCCCACTTCTCCCTACATCTTTGTGTCATCAGCAAATTTGGACAGCGTGCTTTCCATGCCCACCTCCAAGTCACTGATAAAGATGTTGAATAGCACAGGCCCAAGGACCGAGCCCTGGGGAACTCCACTGCCCACATCACTCCAGGTCAAAAATGACCTGTCCACCACCACTCTCAGGTTGTGACGATTGAGCCAATTTGCCACCCATCTTACTGTGTAGGCATCAATGCCACAGACTCAACTCCCAGACTGAACTTCCTCTTCTCCTTTTCCCCCCTCCTATTCTGAAAACAGTGACAGGCTGGAACACAGTGCAGACACAAGTTACAGAAGATGCTACATTTTAAAATGTCTTTATCTGACACCTCATGCAATGATGGGTCAGCTCTTCACCTGATCAGCCATTTTTGAAGCTGTTATGCACTTGTGTTTGGCCATGAATATAGACTGCTTTTTGTGGCCAGATCAGGTGAAAATTGTCACTTCTGTCTGCATCCTAGGGCCATAACAAGCACAGCTGTGTGGTATGTGGTTCCACAAACATGTCTGCAGTGCCACATACTGCACATTCAGGTGTTCTTCATGCTACAAGATAGCAGCATGGGGGGAGGGGGTGACCCTGGGAGACCCTGGGGTCAAAAAAAACTGTGCAAAAAAGAAGTGGGGCAGCACCTGTGGGGACAGCATGTGCTGCCCAAAACAAGAGCCATGCTCTGGCTGCTGGCCAGATGTTGAGCGGCAGAATCACCACTGCTGCAGCCCCAGGAGGCCCCCAGGATGCCAGGTAAAGCTGCTGGTGCCAGGCCAGAACTGCTGCCCAGCTGTCCTATGCAGTCACACAGATGCAGAGGGCCAGTCTGGGCTGGGCTGGGAGTACTGTGCCATGTCTATGCAGGTGGGTGGCAGCACTGGGAGGGGTGGCTGCAGGTGGCTAAGCTGAATTTTGGAAGGCTATAGCCCCCAAGGCCCTCCCAGTGCTGCCACCCACAAAGGCACAGCATGGCACAGTGCAGTGCAGCACTCCTAGACCAGCCCCAACACCCCCCTCCAGGTGGGGCATGGCTCTCTCAGCCCAGCTCAGCCCCCTCCCCCCCAGATGCAGTGCCACCCAGCCTGCCCCCTCCCCCAAGTGTGGCACAGCTCTCCTGGCCTGGCCCCAGGCCTGTGCCCTCCTTCCTGCAGCCCCATTTGGTGGAGGGGCCCCGATTCCAGCACCCAGGGAAGTAAATGTGAAAGCCACAGTTTTAAACTTGGCACCAAAAATGGGTGCTGAGTTCAGAACTGTGGCTTTCCCTTCCTTGAGGAGGACCCCAGGGCAGCCGCCTAACCCCATGCACAAATTGGGGGGCATGTGCCCCCCAGGCCTCCTCCAGGGTGTGTGCAGCAGTGGGAGCCTCCCCACATACCTGGACAAGCTGCCCAGGTTTCGACCCTCCCCCAGCCTGGCCTGGCTGGGGCCCCACTCACCTGGTGGCAGGGGGCATGGAAGGGGATCATTCCACTCCCTCAGCCCAGCCCCAGTGGCAGGGGGCATGGCTCAGCTCAGTCATGTGTATCCCACTGTTCCCCTTCTGTATCCCACTTCTCCTGATCACAGAGCCTCTGGCAATCAATTTCAGTCTGGGAGGGCTAAGCCCCCCCCAGACTGAGATTAACTGTCAGAGGCTCCCTGATCAACCAGTCAAATATGATCAACTGGTTAGTGACTACTGCTATAGATTCAAATAATTAAAAGTGTGAAACAGTTGGTTAGAAGAGCTAGGGGCCCATCTTTGACTGATTTTAACAAAATTTCAGAGAATAGAGGTCTTAAGTGTTAATGTACTGAAGATTCTTAATTCAAACTGTGAATTGAGAAAAGGGAATGCTTTAACATTCCCTAATATTTCCTTGTAAAGGTAAAGGTGAAGTTTTTTTTCAGGCTAATCTGAATTTTCTAAGGTTTGCTACTTCATGGGCTTGATAATACAATACTAACATTTAAAAGATAACATTTCATCATTTAAAATACAAGAAGAGCAAAAAATGCCCTTTGCATTGTGACTCAAACCCCTTCCATGGAGAATTCTTGGAACCCCAAATTTCTCTCCATTGAACTGACACTCAACCTAAGTGTCGCTGGTAGGTGTTGTACAGCTTTGGGGACATCTTTGTTGGTGCCCTGCCCCACAATGACTTCAGGGTGAAACTCTATTCTGGTGCCCCCTGGATGATCTGGACACTGCCCATTTTCTTCCCTGCCACATCTTCGGTGCTGTTGTTGGGGAGGCAGTTTCCTGTCAGGGGACCCAGAGGGGTCTCAACCCTATGGGTGTCTTCATGGGGCTCCAAACCTCCCCTTTACTCCACCCTTACCATATTCTCAGGCTGAGTAGATGCTGCTCTTCCCACACTGCCTGCCTTGATTGGGTCGGGTCTTCCTAGCCATCAATCTTTAGGGGTCCGTCCCTCGTCTCTGGGTCAGCTTCCCCACTCCGGAGAAACTAAACCTGCCCCATCCAGGGTCATACTGTAACTGAAGAACTCAACTGAAAATGACCGGCTTCTACAGGTGGGCTCCTGAGATTCCCTCTCTGGGCCCCCAGCTCCTTGGGGAAGACTTGTCTGTCCCCTTTATCTTACTAGCCATGTGTACCGGCAACCGCCCTGTGTCCAGTCTTTGCCAGCTCTTCTGGTGTCACCTCCCTGTTGCCCGGCTGACCTGTGGTCCTGTTGCTCTGGTCCCTCCAGCTGGTGTCATCTACTCCCCCCTCTGAGGGGCCTGTGATTCCCCATGCTCTGCCTGCTGTAAGGCTGTCTAGGGATGCCTGTGAGCCTGAGGAGCCATCTCCAGCCCTGGCATCTGAGCTCCTGGTCAGAGCCCCTCTGCTTCCCGGAGGTATCCCTTGAGGCTGCTGCCTCTCAGTGGAGCTACCTTGCCTCCGTTGACCACTGGGGCTGCCCTCTGCCTCACCCACCTGGGTCCTCCAGCAGGCACCCAGCTCCTTCTTGTGGCGGCTGGGGCTGGAGCCTCCCAGCTCCACAGCCGGCATCTTCCAGCTGGCATTCTGCTCCTCCCTCTATGGTGCCACCTCAGCTGGATTCCCAGCTGCCTTTGAGCAGCCCCTGCTGCTCAGGAGCCACACCACCAGCTCTCATTGATACACAGGCTCAAGCAGCTGCAAAACTGCTGAGCCTGCTTTTGTGTCAACATCAGCGTTCGGGTCTCTCTCCAGTTGTTGCCCGTCTGTTCCTGGGGTAAGTATCGGGGCACACTAATCAGAGTCCGGGTCACACTGTGGGGTGGGGGGGACTCTTGCCTCCCCTCTCACACCAAGGAACAGACCGAGGTTGCCCAGAACTAGGGAGCTAAATCAGCACCTCAGAACCTTTTACATCATACCTGGGCTCTGCAGCTGCAGTGAGGGATCTCTAATGGACCCAAATAGCCCTCACATTTGGATTATAAAAGAAGGAATAGCTGAAATAGCTCAGTTGGGAGAGCATTAGCCTAAAGGTCCCTGGTTTGATCCTGGGTTTCGGCAGAACATTTTCTAAGGCGTACATAGAGCTAGGACTAGCATCCAAGATCACAGATAATAAAAAGTCCTTTTTCAAATAGATAGGGAGGATGAAGAAGGCACTGGGAAATGTGGGGCCCCTGCAAGATATGCTGGGCAATCTGGTGGTTGCGCCAGAGGAGAAGGCAGACCTCTTTAACAAATTCTTCACCTCCGTTTTCTTATGCAGGGACCAGGACTCCCCCACCGTGATTCAAGACGGATTCGAGGGGAACGCCTCCAGACCTAAGGTTGAGGAGGACCAGGTTAGAGTGCTTCTGGAGGGGCTGGACGTGTTCAAATCAGCAGGTCCAGATGCTCTCCACCCCAGGGTGTTGAGGGAGCTAGCAGGGGTTATTGCAGGGCCCTCAGCATGGCTTTATGAGTGCTCATGGTGCTCGGGCCAGGTGCCAGATGATTGGAAGATAGCCAATGTGGTCCCCATCTTTAAAAAAGGGAGGAGGGAGGACCTGGGCAACTATAGGCCCATCAGTCTTACCTCAATCCTGGGGAAACTCTTTGAGAAGATCATCAAGGAGCACATCTGTGATGGGCCAGCATCGGGGATGATGCTCAAGGGCAACTAGCACAATTTCATTAGGGGCAGGTCATGTCAGACCAACCTGATTGCCTTTTACGATCAGGTCACAAAAGCATTGGATGCAGGTGTCGCTGTAGATGTAGTCTTTCTGGACTTCAGCAAGGCCTTTGACACTGTCTCCCACCCCATCCTCATTAAAAAACTAGGTGACTGGCATCGATGCCTACACAGTCAGATGGATTGCAAATTGGCTGAAGGGTCGTACTCAGAGGGTGGTGGTGGATGGGTCATATTCAACCTGGGGGGAAGTGGGCAGCGGAGTGCCCCAGGGCTCGGTCCTTGGGCCCGCACTGTTCAATTTCTTTATCAGCGATTTGGACGACGGGGTGAAAAGCAAACTGCTCAAATTTGCTGATGATTCCAAAATTTGGGGTGAGGTGGGCATGTTAGCAGGGAGGGAAAGACTGCAGAAAGATCTGGACAGGTTGCAGGGGTGGGCTAACAAAATCAGGATGCATTTCAATACTGACAAGTGCAGGGTGATGCACTTGGGCAATAGTAACCAGCAGCACACTTATAAGATGGGAAACTCCCTTCTTGAGAGCACGGAGGCAGAAAGGGATCTTGGAGTCATCACTGACTCCAAGATGAACATGGGCCGACAATGCGAGGTCACGGTCAGCAGGGCTAACTGGACCCTATCACACATCCACAGGTGCATCTCAAGTAGGGCCAAGGAGGTGATCGTCCCCCTCTATGCAACACTGGTCAGGCCACAGCTGGAGTACTGTGTCCAGTTCTGGGCACCCCACTTCAAGAGGGATGTGGACAACATTGAGAGGATCCAGAGGAGGGCCACCCACATGATCTGGGGACAACAGGGCAGACCCTACAATGAGAGGCTACGGGACCTGAACCTGTTCAGCCTTCACAAGAGAAGGCTGAGGGGGGACCTGGTGACCATCTATAAACTCACTAGAGGGGACCAGAAGGGGTTGGGGGAGACCTTGTTTCCCCTAGCGTCCCCTGGGATAACAAGGAATAACGGCCACAAGTTGTTGGAGACTAGGTTTAGATTAGACATCCATAAGAATTACTTCACAGTTAGGGCGGCTAGGATCTGGAACCAACTTCCAAGGGAAGTGGTGCTGGCTCCTACCCTGGGGGTCTTTAAGAAGCAGCTTGATGCCTACCTGATTGGGGTCAATTGAGCCCAGTTTTCCTCCTGCCCAAGCAGGGGGTCGGACTTGAAGATCTACAAGGTCCCTTCTGACCCTACTTATATGATTCTATGAAATTATAGGACCCCCTCTCCATAGAGAGCATTAGCCTGTAATATCACCAGGGATCCTAGTTTTCTCTAATAAAAAAAATACCCCAATTTTTTAATTAAAAAAAAAAAAGTATGCATATTACTAGTGTTTCATTTTAAACATGGAAAAATGTGGATTTTGGGTTACTTTTTTTTTTTAATCTGAAAAATGGGGATTTTTTTTTTTATCAGAGAAAACCATGATCCCTGAATATCACCCATCCAGAAGCCACTCATTCCACAGGCAATCAGCAAGGAAGCAAACAACAAAATGATTTATTATAGAAACAAAACAAGCATAAGAAACCAGTAACCATATGCTGAGATACGGACAGAGATGTAAGAGTAAATGAACAAAAGAAAATGCCTGAACATTGACAGGTCCTTAACCTATACCTTAAATCCAGATGCAGTACTTAGCCAGCTTCAAGGGTCTAAATGCAGCCCCTGGCTATGTCCCTGTCTGTCAGGGCCTTCTGCATTTTCTAATCAGTTTAGTATACCAAGCCTGCTTGGCTGGGGGTTCAGCATCTCCCTTATACCTGGGAAGACTGAAGACCAAAGCTATAGTTTCTAGACAGGCTTAAGTTCTTCATAGATTTCATAGACCTTAGGGCTGGAAGGGACCTCGTAAGATTATCTGGTCCAGCCCCCTGCCAAAGGGCAGGAAGTCAGCTAGAGTCAAAGGGTCCCAGCAAGATAAGCATCCAAATGTTTCTTAAAAGTGTCCATAGTGGGTCACTGCACCACCTCGGGGTGGGGGGTGGGGGGAGGGGTCTGTTCCAGGCCTTGAGGGCTCGGACAGTAAACAAGTTTTTCCTTATGTCCAGCCTAAAACAGTCTTGCAGAAGTTTGTGACCTTGGACCTTGTCATCCCTTGGGGCACTCTGGTGAACAGGCGTTCCCCCAGATCCTGATACATACCCCTTATGTACTTATAGGCTGCCATCAAGTCACCCCTGAGCCTGCACTTCTCCAGGCTGAAGATTCCCATAGCTCACAGCCTCTCTTCATAAGGCCTGTTCTCTTGCCCTCTGATCATTCGCATGGCTCTCCTCTGGACTATTTCAAGCTTCTCCATGTCCTTTCTGAATTGTAGAGCCCAGAATTGGATGCAGTACTCCAGCTGTGGCCTCACCAAGGCTGAGTACAGCAGGAGGATGACATCCTGGGTCTTGCTCAAGATGCATCAGTAGATGGCAAGCCAGAGTTCTGTTTGCTTTGCCAACTGTGGTATTGCATTGGTAGCTCATGTTCATCTTGTGGTCAATCATGACCCCCAAGTCTCTTTTTCCTTTTTTCTGCAAACCCACATAGTTGAGGATGATTGTCCTATCTGTAGGTGTGATGATAGCTGCTGAGGCCAATCCAGGATCAACAGACTCTGTTGCAACTTGGGTATGTGTCTCCGTGTTGGGTGAGTGGCTCTGGATTCTTGATTTGGTCTGCAACATGCTGTTTCTGCTGCTCCCAGTTTTCCATCTCCTGTTGTTGCCATAAGGTGTCAAATACTGAAGTCCTTGAAATAGACTCTTCTTCCATTTGGGGCAATCCTGGGTGATAGTCTCTTACAAGTTGATACTGATGTTGCATTTTTTTCAAGTTGGCCTTGAGGATGTCTTTGAAATGCCTTCTCTGCCCTCCTCTTGAGTGTATGTTTTGACTAAGCTGGGACAATAAAACTTTTTTCGGGAGTATAGAGTCAGATATTCAGATGACGTGGCAACCCAGTGAAGCTGATGTCCAGTTATCACCTCGATACTGGTGGTGTTTGCTTGCAAGAGGATGCTAATGTTGGTGCATCTGTCTTATCACTGAATTTGAAGGATCTTCCGCAGGCAGTGTTGATGGTACTCCTCCAATGGTTTGAAGTGTCTCCTTTATGTTGTCCATGTCTCAGCTATGTATAGTAAGGTGAGGATCACAACTGCTTGATTAACCATGAGCTTAGTTTCAGATCTGATATCACAGTGTTTGAACACCCATTTCCTCAGAAGCATCTGAAGGCTGCACTTGCGCATTTAAGGTGATGTTGGATTTCTTCATCAATGTCAGCCTTCTATGAGATATGGCTTCCAAGATATGGGGAATACTCAACAGTCTCCAGAGTCTTACTATAGAACTGAATTATTAGATCTGGGCACTGCTCTTTAAGAGCTTGTTGTTGATGGAATTTCAGCGTGTCAAAGCAGACTCAATTAATTGAGTGTGCTGGACCGTGGTAATTGCCATGCTAAAGCAGCCTCCTGAGTTCCATGTATCAGTGTCCCAATGCTTAAAAATGGTGGTGAGGGTGCTTGAACTAAACCTTGTTGACCAAACTTTAGCTCAAGTACCCCCCACCACCATTTTGAGTGCTGGGACACTGATACGTGAGACGTGGTGGTGCTTTAATTAAAGCAGCTCTTGGACCTGATTTAATTAAAGTACTGCCACCCACCCATGGAACACATGTAAAAGTGCCCCTGAATGTTAAGCATCAGTTCCATTTTCTTGTATGCCTCAGTAATGACACTGATGATTGCCTGAAGGTCTGCTTCCAAGTAAGCACAGACTATAGCATCATCATTTTACTGCAGCTCAATGATTGAGGTCAGGGTGGTCCCAGTTTTGGTTTAGAAATGGCTGAGATTAAACAGTTTACTGTCCATGTGGTAAGTTAGCTCCACTTCTACTGGAAGCTTGTTGGTGGTCATATGTAGCATCATGGAAAGGAATATTGAGAAGAATGTTGGAGTGATAATTCAGCCTTGTTTAACTCCTGTTGTAACTTCA
Organism: Alligator mississippiensis; assembly: GCF_030867095.1. Taxonomy (NCBI): domain Eukaryota; kingdom Metazoa; phylum Chordata; order Crocodylia; family Alligatoridae; genus Alligator; species Alligator mississippiensis. The sequence goes on from NC_081824.1 coordinate 371,247,642, forward strand.
AAGGGATCTGTGATAGATCTGTAACTGAGCACCACTGTTCACATACCATCATGGAGCAGGCAAAGAATGGTGATGACTTTCGGTGGGCATCTATACTTCAGAAGAATACTCCACAGCGCTTCTTGTTTGCCAGTCTATGGCTTTTGTAAAATCAAAAAAGGCCATATAGAGAGTTTTATGTTGTTCCTGGCATTTTTCCTGCTGCTGGTGACCTGAGAAGCTCATGTCAGTTGTGACTCTCAATGCCCTAAACCTACACTGAGACTCTCTTTAGTGAGTGGAAGGAGACAGTTCAGGAGGGTTTTTGCTATGACCTTTCCTATGGTAGACAGCAAAGCGATTGCTATGCAATTTCCAGTCACACTTGTCTCCTTGCTTGAAGACTGTCACAATCATGGTATCCATGAACTCATCTTGGATTTCTTCATCATTCCAAATCCTTAAGATGAGGGCATGGAGCTGTGATGTGAGCTCCTCTCCCTGTCCTTGAAGATTTTGGTCTCAAATGAGACTGCTGTTGAAGAAACTGTTCTTAACTCCATTCCACAATACCCAGTCAGAGATGATCTCAGAATCCCTCCAACCCTTGATGAAGGTGAGGAAAGCCATCAAGCAGATGAAGAATGACAAGGCACCTGGAGCTGTTGGAATCACATTTGTCAGACTGGCTAATAACATTTCTAAGGGGGCCCACACTATGCCAGTCACTTCCTAATTAGACATTTTCACAGACCTTCCTTTTGCATATTGGCTTCTATTCCATCCAGGAGAATACAAAACACTAGCAGACACTCCCTATGCCTGGAGAACATGAGATCCTGCCTTTGTTCAAGGTAATTTGCATCATCATGCAGCCTCATCACAGAGCTCAGAGCATCACCTTATCAAATAAGAAATGCCTGTCCAAAAGACCATTCCATCTCTTTACTCCTCTGTGAAACATGAAACACTATAACCAGAAGGAAATATGACTAAATCCTGCTTGCCACCAACCAACTTCGAAATAAACAGGCTATTCCAATTTTCCTCTAAGCCTAATCTGCATATAAAATTAACTAGTCCAAACAGGAGATTTTACCACATCTTCAACTCTCCTATGAAATATAAATTTTCATTTCTATGCAATGGAACTTTTACAATCTTTTCTCCTATGCCTGAAAAAGGGTGTTTATGCCTGAAGGCCTGCAATTAAAGAATTTTTTTGCAAAACTCTAGTTGGTCTAATAAAATATATCACCTCTACCAGGAGTCCTGATTCCTATGTACCAGATTACATTATTGCATCCTTTTAGACATGCAGATTTGTTTGACCAGCTAGGTGTTAGGCGTCTTTTAAAATGTAAATATATCATTGACCCAGGCCAGAGGTACATTCACAAGGAAACACAAACCAAGCTGAATGATGATTCTCAGCTATTAACTCATCTAAGTGTGAACAGTTGTGGGTGGTTACATTTATATCAAATACTATAACATATACAGATAGGAGAACAACAGGACTGAACACGGCTTTGCAATAGCTTCAATTAGAGACCAAACACACCAAAAGTATACCTAACTTGGGAGAATATTCATGCATGCCACACAGTGAACCCAAGTAACTTTGTCTTGTGGTACCTCCTGACACATTAAAATAATGGTATGTTTCCTCAGCTGTATACATTATATGTCTTATAGAAGCACTCATAATTTACTGTGATTTTGAATAAGATGCTATTTGCTGCAAACCTAAGCAAATTTTAAATGCCAGCCAGAAGAAATTCTGACACCAGTTCTCATTTCAAACACAACAGCTTTTTATATCTTACCTCCACCTGTTCTTTTCAGAAAAATATTTTGTATTTGTAAACAAGGTTAGGATTTTTTTTAAGGAAATTTAAATCTTACTGAATGCTTTTTTAATTACCTATTAGCTAATTAGCCAGTTGTCCCATGGGAAAGAACTATATTAGATAAACGTCCAGATATTTATCAAATATTTGTATCTGTTAAAAAAATAAAAAGTGAAAAAACTGTGATGTTAATTTATTTCTTACATGATGGGTATTTATAGCTCAGCTGTTCTCATCACACTTGTCATAATTGTTGATCACCTCAGAAAAGAAACAAAAGAATCAAGGTTCTACTTTTATTTTCTTTTAAATGCCAAGTGAAAAAACTTCTTCCAAACTATACTATGTGAAGCATAGCATAGAAAACATGCCAAAGGAAATACTATACTTTTTCCAGGAAAAAGAATATCTGATATATTGGGGGCCTAACTCTATTGCACATTGTTAGATGCCTGAATTTGAAGTTCACTTTTCATAATTGTAATTTTCAGATCATGCATTCACTCACTTCAAATGTAGTTTTAAGTATATGACCTAAGTTAAAATGGATTAACTCATCTTTAAAAAAAACAAACAAACAGTTTATGCTGTCTCTAGATTGGTAGGCAACCCTGGGTCGATCCTCTAGATCATGGTGTATGTCTAGTCAATGGTTTTGAAAATAATGTGACTTTTATTTTTAACTACTATGGACCCATTTCTCTGCTGAAGAAGTTTTCCTTTCAGTGAGTTGTTGCACAGAATATTATAAAAAGAAAGCAAAAAGAAATAATTGTCATGGTCATATTAAATTCCTTCTCCCTTTTAGCAAAATGTATTAACACAAGGCTTAAAAAGACACCACATTCCTATTTACACTTCATTTTTTTTCTATGATCCAATTTTGCAAAAGCAGTATTAATAATTATTTGCTATCCATGCACTCCCAACTACAATAATATCCAGCATCTTCAGCTTTGCACGCATCAAAAAGAAGGCATTCCTATTGTCTCATATGCGGCAGGACTGGCTTGTTACTATAGGCCCCATCCCCTAGGGCATAACAAAACAAAAACCCAAACATTAATGTGGGTGTTGAACAATTTTTCTGAATGAGCTTCCCCAAAACACACAAGCTACTACCATCAGTAATATCATTTAAAAAATTCCATTTCATGATTTTCAGTTTTTTTAACAGTACGATTATTGGTCTATACAATTAAATAATTTTAATTTATATTATTTATAAACCTCACATCATTACTAATAAATCCTGTCATAACTCATCTTGATGGAAATGTTTCCATTACTCCTAAGTACCAAGCAAAAAAATTCTTGCTTACTCAAAGAATTCCATGCTTAGTACAAAATCTCAAGAACAAAAGAACTGAAAAAAACAGCCCAACAGTTCAAAAGATGCAAAAGAAACCCTTGGGGATTCTGCAATGTTACAAGGGTGTCTTTACCAATCCACATGAAGCGTTAAAGGTATAATCCAAGGACTGACAGGGAAGTTTAGTGAAAATCCTACCACAAAGACATGCAAAACACCAAGACATTGTTATTAAAACAATCGCTCTTTAATATGCATACAACATCATTTCAAAAGAAGAAAGTACTTAATTGCAGCTAGAAAATATCATTTCCTGAAAAAGCTTCTACATTTTAAAAAATAAATAATACAATATGTTACAATAGAGTAATAATAGGATTTGAGGGTATAGGTTGTAGCCATGTTGGTCTAAGGACATAGGCAGACAAGGTTCTTTGGGTGAATCTGATATCTTTTATTAAACCAACTTAAATAGTTGGAAAACAATTATTAAGCAAGCTTTCGGGTTCAAAAACCCTTGGACAGGCTAAGGAAGTTTCAGCAGTTGGTGCGTGCTCCAATCTCAGTCCTGATCCTCAAAAGAAACTTACGAAACACTTCCCAGAGATGAGCCTATGAACTCCACTTCATCAACCTCCTGGATACTAAAAATCATGGACTAAATATAGACATTGGATTTATGACACATTATAACCTGCCTGACATCTGACTCCACAGGTATCTCTCCACTATTCATGCCCTTTCTCTCATTCTCTCTCTCTCTCTCTCTCTCTCTCTCTCTCTCTCTCTCTCTCTCTCTCTCTCTCTCTCTCTCTCCCCCCCCCCCCCCCAGCCTATCTCTCGCCCATTGACTCCTCAATCTACATTTTCACTGACTACCTGTCTTGTATATACCACCCCAGACTCTGGCTTCTTCACTTTTCATTCCATCCAGGAAGAGCACACACCAACTGCTGAAACTTTCTTAGCCTGACCAAGGATTTTTGAACCTGAAAGCTTGCTTAATAATTGTTTTCCAACTATTTAAATTGGTCTAATAAAAGGTATCAGATTCACCCAAAGAACCTTGTCTGTCTAATAGGATTTGAGTAATGTGGTCAAGTGAATGAATGCTAAACTAAAAAATCTGGAAAGCTGTTTTTTCCTGGCTCTGCCACCAAATGTGGAAGACTTTGAACAACTAATTTCACTACCTCATACTTCTTTTTCCATTCCTACTGTCTTTTTTATTTAAGTGATACACTCTCTATGACAAGGATGTGCTCTCAGTATTTTCCCTTCATAGTGTCAGGCATAGTGAATCCCAGGAGGAAATCCTAGCCTCACTGTGGCAAAATTCTCAATGCCTTCAGCACTATATGGATTTCACCACAAAAATCTCAGAAGGAGCCAGCCACTACATGCTTAACAACCTTCATTATTGTTATTTAAGATCACCCTAATATTAAAAAGAAGTCCAACTTTTACCATAAAGCAACCATAATTTGTGTTTGAGGGAATTTTGCTGTGTACTTTAGAGAATAAGATAGAACTCTAGTGTGGTTTAGAAATAGTTTCAGTAAATGCAATAAATAAATAAATAAAATAAAGTCTTTCAATTCTCACTCTTCATCAGCAAAACACTTCAGTAACTGGGCGTTTCCCTTTTTCATACTGAAACTTAAGAATATGTTTCATACCCTGACCAATAGCAAAGCAATATCCTGGCTCAGTGTAAGTATGACACTCATCCAGTGCATGTCCACCTTAAAGCAAAGAAACAAAGGCAGTAAAAAGAACTATGTTTTGTTTCTCTACTCCACTACTCTACCTTCATCACTGGTCTAAAAGAAGTTATTCATAAACAACAAAAAAATAATTGATAACATACGTTACTCATTTATGTAACATAACACTAGCTAGTGAGTGTCTTATACCATGATCATGAAGATTATCAGCCCTGGGTTTTGCCCCCCTCCCTTCCTCCCTCCCTCCTTCAAGTCCAACCACTGTAAGAACAGATTGATTCTTATACATTCAAGTATTTAATTTTAAATCTTTCTCAGCTATTGCCAGCAGCTGTGACTTTCACAGATTAATTATAAGGCACGTTTCTTTAAAAAGTTCATTTTCTTAGATTTAAAACTCTTCACATTTGCCAGCTTCTTGCAGTGGAAAAAAATGCCAGGCTGGAAGGAGGGAAACTTAATTGAAATATTTGAATAACTCCATTTGTGTCAATGGGTTTAATTCAGATTTAATCCAGAAAATCTGGTCTGTAATTTCACTAAGAATAGAAGAGTTTAATAGGCTCCACTTTTCAGCTATACTAAGTAAGAGTTCTGATCTTTGTATTTTTTCACCACACTGCAGAGTTAAAGGTAATTTTCTATAACACTGAATTGTTTACAAAGAGTATAAAATGCATTTTGCAACATCTGATTGCAGTGGTTCTTCCATATGGATTGGAATAAGAAGGGTAGTTAGCAATAATCATAGATCTCTCTCTCTCACACACACACTGTCTCTGACATTACAAAAAAAGTGAAGAAAACCCAATCTAGTATTAACTGTTTTTTCAGCTTTTGATTTTCACTTAAATTGGGTGTTAGCTTTGAAAAAGATTGTTCATAAAAGAACAGAAAAACAAACAAAAGTCAATTATAATAAAAACATTAAATGTAAAGACAATTTGCTTGTTCTCTTTTACCCATATGCTGTACAGGAAAAGAATTAGAAATTCATCTCCCTAACATAAGTGGAAAGAAGCTAAAATGCATGCAAATGCAAAACTATTTGCAATAATTCAGATAAATCTTCATGATAATCAACATCTGAAAACACACTGAAAAAGCGTAAGAAAACTAGCAAATGCATGCCAAATAATCTCTCGTGCGTTACATTAGCTCAAGAAGTGCTGTGAAACCTTATATTACATATGTATAGTACGATGAGTGAGTTAAGGGTTCAGCTTTATCTTTAATTTATAGTGTGTGTGTGTGTGTGTGTGTGTGTGTGTGTGTGTGTGTGTGTGTTTGTGTGTGTGTGTGTGTGTGTGCGCAGTCTAAGGTTCTCCATACAATCCAATGTCAATGTTATCAGTTTCTTTAAATATCTGATTCTTGAGATAGTTCTGAGTTACCCATACTTTTCCTAGCCTAAAAGTTGTAGAATAGTCTACTGTTTATCACGCAGAGAACATTCAATGGAACTGTATATATTAGAAAGAACTACATGGCAGAATGTCTTGTTTGTTCACTGGTTCAGCTGTTTTTAATTTAGGTCATTGTGCCTAATGGAATTGACAGTGTTTGTGGAAGAAAATTCAGACCAGAACAGGGAGAAAAACATGACATGAGGAGGAAATCAATTTTCCTCCAATCCTGAGCTGGTGTCAATCAGCATAGTTTCAATTACTTGATTGATATGAGCTAAGAATATGAGACACTTACGTGATTTTACAAGTTTCTATATATGTTATTACGAGGAAAGATTTAACTATTGTTCACACATGCAAAACAAGAAATGACTTTTGCAGTATACCCTGTGATTAATTATATTTGGGCGGAAGGTTTGAGGAGATTACAGAAATGGCATTCTGTGTGGAATTATATTGCAAATGTGAAATTGTGGTCCTACTTATTATAATGGACCCAGGATTTCACCCAGAATTCTTAAAACTTTCATTCCTAGAGGAAACTAGCATGTGCTTTTGGGGAAAATTTTGCTCTGTTTAATAGTGCTTTGTTCATTCAGCTGAGTGTTCATTTTGATTCACAAGTTCAGTATATATAATTATCCCTGGATCCATCTGCAGGATCAAATATCTCTGTTCATTGTCCACTAAAGACATCTGAATTCTAATATTATAAAAGCATAAGTCTGTCTGTTTCTCTGTAATGCTTTATTCACACTCTGATTGGGTGACAAAAACAGTTTTACAAGCACTCATGGTGCTCTGGCGTGGTGCCAGAGGACTGGAAAAAGGCCAGTGTAGTTCCCATTTTCAAAAAAGGAAGGAAGGAGGACCCAGGAAACTATAGGCCAGTCAGTCTTACCTCGATCCTGGGTAAGCTTTTTGAGAGAATTATCCTGGCACATGTCCGCGAAGGGCCAGCAGGGGAGATTATGCTTAGGGGCAACCAACATGGGTTCATTAGAGGCAGGTCCTGTCAGACCAACATGATGGCCTTCTATGACCAGGTCACAAAACCCTTAGACACAGGTGTAGCAGTGGATGTAGTCTTTCTGGACTTTAGGAAGGCTTTCAACACTGTCTCTCACCCCATTCTCATTAAAAAACTAGGAGACTGTGGAGTCAACACCTACACAGTCAAATGGGTCACTAACTGGATGGAGGGCTGCACCCAGAGAGTGGTGATGGAGGGGTGTGGGCAGTGGGGTTCCGCAGGGCTCGGTCCTCAGGCCTGCACTGTTCAACATCTGCATCAGCGACTTGGGCGAGGGGGTAAAAAGCACCCTGTTCAAATTTGCAGACGACACTAAGATGTGGGGAGAAGTGGGCATGCTAGAAGTGAGGAATAGGCTGCAATCAAACGTAGACAGGTTACAGGGGTGGGCAGATGAGAACAGGATGGGTTTCAACACTGACAAGTGCAAGGTGCTGCACCTGGGGAGGAAGAACCAGCAGCATACCTACAGGCTGGGGAACTCCCTTCCTGTCAGCACAGAGGCAGAAAAGGATCTTGGAGTCATTATTGATGCCAAAATGAACATGGGCCCACAGTGTGGGGATGCGGTCAGGAAGGCCAACCGTACCTTGTCTTGCATCCACAGATGCATTTTTAAGCAGGTCCAAGGAGGTGATCCTCTCCCTCTATGCGACACTGGTCAGGCTGCAGTTGGAGTACTGCATCCAGTTCTGGGTGCCGCACTTCAGGAGGGATGTGGGCAACATGGAGAGGGTCCAGAGGAGGGCCACTCACATGATCAGGGGGCAGCAGGGCAGGCCTTACGAGGAGAGGCTACAGGACCTGAACCTGTTCAGGCTCCACAAGAGAAGGCTGAGAGGGGATCTAGTGGCCATTTACAAACTAGTCATGGGGGACCAGCAGGCATTGGGGGAGTCCCTCTTCCCCTGAGCACTACCAGGAGTAACTAGAAATAACGGTCACAAGCTGGCAGAGGGTAGATTCAGGCTAGACATCAGGAGATGCTACTTCACTGTCAGGGCGGCTAGGATCTTGAACCAACTTCCAAGAGAATTGGTGCTGGGTCCTGCCCTAGGGGTCTTTAAGATGAGGCTGGATGAACACCTTACTGGGGTTGTTTGACCCCAGCACTCTTTCCTGCCATGGCAGGGGGTCAGACTTTATGATCTGCTCAGGTCTCTTCTGACCCTGCCAACTATGAAACTATGAAACAGGAAGACCAGTGGCAGCATGGGGCATTAGGTGGCGGCACTCCATCCCAGGCCCTCCCTCCGGCCCCCCCATCATTCTTGATGGGCAATTGGCTAGTTATATAGATAAAAGCTAAGGGAAAACCTTGAATTCAAATTTTTACTACTGAGGAGGAGAAACAAGCTAGAAAAAAAGTTTAGTTTGACTTTCAAATCCTAGTTTGAGTTCACTGTACTGACAGGAAATCTTTTTCTCATAGACTGAGCAATTTGACTTACAAGTGATTGAGAAAGATCAGGCAAACATTCTAATTAGACAGTATTCAGAGTCATTACACAAAATAGAATCATACTTTAAAAATCATCACCAGCTCTCTGTATTTCATGTAGAAAAAACACCTTTTAATTATGTCTTGATGCATTATAACTATTACCTTTCTTTCATGCCCTAACTTTGTAATTCCACTGAAGAAACCATCAAACTTGTGTGGCAAGCCTTAGACTCCAATTAAACACAGCAATTTAGCATGTACTGATCCAAGCACATGTTGAAGTATTTTAGGCAAGATCCAAATCAACCCTTCAAGCATTTCCATTTAGGCCCAGGTATGCCTAAAATTTAGACTCCTCAACCTAGGCTGATAATCCAAATCATAAAATGAGATGCCCAGAACCTCTAAACAGTAGATGAGGAGACCAAGATTAACATCAAAGGATGATCCAGAGCACCTAGTTACTGAGCAGAAAGGTGCCTAAACCTAGAAAATAGTAAATGCTTGGCACAAGAGTACATGTAAAGTCTTTCCCCTACTATGAAGTAACCATCTCTGTCATTCTGGGATCCAGAACAGCCACAGTGGGTGCATCTAGATGAGTGCAGTTGTGCGGTATGTGGTGCTGCAAACACATTTGCAGCGCCACATACCATACAGTCCGGTGTTCTCTGTAGTGCGAGGACACACTGCCTGAGCATGCACTGTGCTGGGGTTTTTTCCATGGGATTTTTGACCCCTGGATATTCATTCAGTGGTTAAAAAAAAAGCAAAAAAAAGCAAGGCATGCTCAGCCACCATGCGCTGCTGAAAAGCAGAGCCAGCTCTCCTAGAATCATGCTCTGCTGCCAGCCAGGATCTATGTGGCAAAGTTGCCATGGCTGCAGCCCCAGAAGGGCTCTAGGATCCCAGGTAAGGCTCTTGGGGCCAGCACTACTCCCACCCAGGATAACTTGCCATACACCAAAGTCCGTGTATCATGGGTGTTCCCTGGGGTGGCACAAGCTGTGCCGCTGCTACTTGTCCTTGGGGAACCAAATGTCTATGCATGTCTGGATGAGCCCAGGAAGTTTAAATGACAACAGCATAAAGTTCAAAAGAAATCACAGGACCCCTAAAAACTTTGAGGCAGAAATGGCAGGAATAGTACTGCCAATCTTTCACCTAGCAGGCTACTGGCTAGAAAATTCATCCAGGAAACAAGATAGTTAGATTTTATACCAATTTCAGCCTGAAGTGGGACTCTAATCCATATCTTTTGCATCCCACTTGTGCCTGTAACCAGCAGGAATAGCCTTGTCTGGGAAAGGGCCACTTATACTCTTCTGCTTGAAGCTGGGTTTCTGCACATCCCAGAATGAAAGGAGAGAACAAGGAACCTGCCCCTGTATCCAACTGAGGAGGGAGTCATGAGTGTTGAGCCTTGCTGCCAAGTTTTTCTTTTTTTCACCTGATGACTGTTTCATGTAAAATGCAATAGCAATTCTGCCAGCATAGACCTGAACCCAGGACTCCTTACTCTCAGGGAAATGTCCTCTTCAAAGGATCGTAGAGCCAAGCTGTCATGTATATTCTCCTTCTTACCTCATGGATATTGTACTCCTGAGTGCCCAGTAGCCCAGCTTCAAAACCTTCAAGGTTTTACCATGTTCAGTCTACTCTATAACCTGGTGGTTACAGTACTCTCCTAGTAGTTAAGACAAGACTTTGAGTCCCCTCAGTTTGAGGAGGGCCTGGACCAAGGTCTCTCACTTCCTCAGTGAATGTCCTAACCACTAGATAATTGTGTAAAATATGGGTGTCACAACCATCATCAATTTAAACATGTAGTATCAATCACATTAGGTGTGTGTAACTGCTGAGAGTCCCCAGGGAGTGGCATCCCCTAGTGGCATCCCCTAGTGGTCATACTAGGGTGGTATTTGTACTCTGGTACCTTTAAATTGACCTTGCTAATATATGTATAAGGAGGCTGCCTTCATAAACCAAAGTTAGGCTTTTGGTGACTGCTTTGCCCTGATCAGCATCAGGCTGCCAGTCTGCCCTGATCCTTACACCCTCGCCAAAGCAGGGCTCAGGTCTCCTCACACAGTTCTTGGGGCTGCAGACACTCGTGCACATCTCCATTCCTCATTCATTGGCAGCACCTCCCAAGGATTCCTATGTGGCCTCTTTCCACCCTACAGCCACAACTCCAGTGTTACACAGCAACATAAATAAATATACAAAACAAAAGACTTATCTCTAGATCAGGATCACTGCCAGCCTTCTGTCAGCCCCTGTAATCTACAGCTCTTTCCCTCAGGTGACAAAGACCAGACTGAGGTCTCAACAGAGGTTCTGGCCCTATAAGTACTAGTATAGTACTAGTATAAGAAAGGGAGGAAAGTGGATCCGGCTGAAAGGGAGGAAAGTGGATCCGGCTAACTATAGGCCCATCAGCCTGACTTCTATCCTGGGAAAGATCTTAGAAAAGTTTATTAAAGAGGCCATCCTTAATAGACTGGCCGACGCCAACATCTTTAGGGATAGCCAGCACGGGTTTGTTGCGGGTAGGTCTTGCTTCACCAATCTCATTTCCTTCTACGACCAGGTGACCTATCACCTGGACAAGGGAGAAGAGATTGATGTCATATATCTTGACTTCAAAAAAGCCTTCAATCTGGTGTCCCATGATTGTCTCTTGGAGAAACTGGCCAATTGTTGCCTTGGGTCCTCCACTATCCACTGGCTGGAAAATTGGCTCCGGGGTCAGACCCAGAGGGTAGTAATTGATGGAAGTCACTCATCGTGGTGTCCGGAGACCAGTGGGGTCCCCCAGGGCTCTGTCCTTGGACCCATACTGTTCAACATCTTCATTAAAGATGTGGACACTGGAGTCAGAAGCGGACTGGCCAAGTTCGCAGAAGACACCAAACTTTGGGGCAAAGCAGCCACACCAGAAGACAGGCGGATGATCCAGGCTGACCTGGACAGGCTCAGCAAGTGGGCGGACGAGAATCTGATGGTGTTCAACGCCGATAAATGCAAGGTTCTCCACCTTGGGAAAAAAAACCTGCAGTATCCTTATAGGCTCGGCAGTGCTATGTTGGCTAGCACTATGGAAGAAAGAGACTTGGGGGTCATCATTGACCACAAGATGTACATGAGCCTGCAATGCGATGCTGCGGCTAGTACAGCGACCAAAACGCTGGCTTGCATCCATAGATGCTTCTCAAGCAAATCCCGGGACGTCATTCTCCCCCTGTACTCGGCCTTAGCGAGGCCGCAACTGGAGTATTGCGTCCAGTTTTGGGCTCCACAATTCAAAAAGGATGTGGAGAAGCTTGAGAGAGTCCAGAGAAGAGCCACGTGCATGATCAGAGGTCAGGGAAGCAGACCCTACGATGACAGGCTGAGAGCCCTGGGGCTCTTTAGCCTGGAAAAGCGTAGGCTCAGGGGTGATCTGATGGCCACCTACAAGTTTATCAGGGGTGACCACCAGTATCTGGGGGAACGTTTGTTCACCAGAGCGCCCCAAGGGATGACGAGGTTGAATGGTCACAAACTACTACAAGATCATTTCAGGCTGGACATAAGGAAGAATTTCTTTACTGTCCGAGCCCTCAAGGTCTGGAACAGCCTGCCACCGGAGGTCGTTCAAGCGCCTTCATTGAACACCTTCAAGATGAAACTGGATGCTTATCTTGCTGGGATCCTATGACCCCAGCTGACGTCCTGCCCTTTGGGCGGGGGGCTGGACTCGATGATCTTCCGAGGTCCCTTCCAGCCCTAATGTCTATGAAATCTATGAAAGTAGGGATCTACCCAAATCGAGGAGGAAGATGGCCAATTTCACAGCTAGATCATGAGGCCAGCTACCATTTGTGTGGACTTATCATCCCCCCCAATGCCTCTGATTAGTCAAGGGGCCCTGGTGGCCCTGCCCCACATCACTGATTGGCCAAGAGAACTGCCTGTCATGCTGATTGGTGGAGAGGGATGGGGCCACATGACTGGCAGCCCTCTCAACCAATGAGTAGCGAGGGATAGGGGCAGCAGCTATCTTGGACTTCCCCTCCATGCCAGCAATCCCCTTCCCCTTTCTCCCACTGTGGGCTGCACAGGCAGACCACAGTGGCCATGAGGAATGCAAGCTCCCACTGGGGAGGCAGCATTTTATTTTCAGTAAGTTTCGGGGGGGGGGGGGGGTTGCAGATTTCACAGGCATTGCCCAATTTTGCAGGCAATGCCAGATTTCATAGTTCCCAGAAAATCACAATTTGAGTAAGTCCTTATCTACAAGGCCCTTAACTACATCAAAAAATATATCACAAAAACATTCTTGACTTTCTAAATATTTATAGAAATTCTGAAATGCCCCAAATATCCTTCTTAACAAAAAGAGTATTATTACTTTTAAAAACAGGCTACATATCAGGGGTGTCATCTCATGCCCCAAGCTAAGTCCAGACCACAGAGCTCCTTGTAGGGCAGGTCTGGATCTGGCAATAACTAGATGAATGGCAGCAGTATGGCAAGCAGCAGCAGCAATGGGTTAAGCAGTGGCAGCATGAGCTATGGCAGGTGAGTGGCACTGCACTGGCACAGCCATTGCTTGCTCCCTCACTGCCATAGGCCATCTGCAACTTGACCCTGTAGGCCAAAATTCTGCAGCATGCCCCACTTCTGCTCACACCATTCCTGAATTCCCAGCCTCCAGGGAGCCCCAGGAAATGGCTCTCTGGCCAGATCCAGCCTGCAGCACTTATGTTTGATACCCCTGATATATAGTGTTTACTTCCTGAAAATGGATGAGAAATACAACTGGGAAATATTACTTTTATTAAAAATCAATATTCTTCATTGTGTTTGGGTTAGATTCTGTAAGTTATAAATTATAAAAAAAAAAAAAACTAGTCCTATCTTTTTCTCACCTAAGTCATGTTTTAAAACATTATAGTACTCTTTTTGTTAAGATGGATATTTGGGGCATTTCAGAATTCCTATAAATATTTACAGCCAAGAATTTTTTTTGATGTCTTTTTTGATCAACTGAAGAGTTGGGAGAGTTGTTGGACAAGCTTTATAGTCAATATATCATATAACAGTGGGAATTAAAAAGTGAAAATATACACTTGCAAGAATTGTATGCTTCCCCCTTTAGATTATAATCGACTAATTTAGGGGTAAGGGGTAAGTTAAATAAAGGAAGCTCAATTAAAAGCTAAATTTAGCACCAAAAACACACCTTTACCAACTCTCACAATTGTATCATGTTGCATTCAATATGTTGTGTCCTTTTAAAATCTTTTGTTTATGGAATCAGGTGAGAATTGCATACTTCATTTAAAACATAGATTCACAGAAAAGTCTGAAAGGTAAACACAGCATAACCTAAAGTTTCAGAGGTGAAAATCACATTACTTTTCTGAATGCTTAGGGTTGAAAATACTGATGACACTTCGGATGATTTAAGAATAAATCAACTAGTTTTTCTAGGAGTGGAATGGACTAGATGATCAAAGCATCAGCTAGTCACAACAGTATCCTGATTTAAATGCAACAGGCTGTCTGCAACATACCTGCTGTTACACCATTTTCTGTTCTGTTAATAAATTATTCAAGATAATAAAATGACTTTAAGTCAAATTAAATCAATTTCTAGAATGAATTATTATGCACATCTGATGAGAAACCTGAGAGCTTTGTGTCATTGTGCTGAGCCTTACCTTTGTAACTTTAGTTACCAAATATCAGAAACTAGTTATGCTGGTTTTAAAATAATATTTCCAAAGACAGCATTCCCTGAAGTGTTAAACAAAAGCCAACCAAAGCGCTGTTGAGTACCACATCAAATATTGCATAGGAAATTAAATTGGCCAAGAGATGAGAAAGAATATTGATGCACATCCACTACAATGTCACTGATGAGCTCCTAACATGGCATTAAAGGCCGTGCCAAGTTTTTGTAAGATAACACCTGTCCATCAAGTGTCATAATATTGTTTGCTTGTATGCAAAATTAAAGATATAAGGATAAAGGGTATCTGACAATCAAGAAATATCATTAAAAAGAATAGGGAGAAAAATAGTGTTAAACAAAAATGCTTCAAGAATAAACGGACCCCAAAGGCAGGAACCTAAGTTATTGACAACGGGATATGAATTACAATAATTTCACTGTAATAGGCAGAGCACAATTATCTAGCTGTTCAAATGGATCTATAAAGCTTTAACCATTACATTATCAATATTTTAGATTCCACTGACACTTTATTTCATTTTTTAGTTTTCCATTGTTATCAACTTTGCTTGAACCCATTTAAGCAATAGCTCCTATCACTATGTGCTTTACTGTAGAAAAATAGACCTCTGAAATGGGACTTGCACATACCAGGCAAGAAGAGGAGTGCATTACATGAAGGTCAATTACCTGCCCATGGAGCCAGCCCGAAATGGCAATGGTGTCCTTAGACTATATTTGTTCACTAAAGCTATGGACTATAAACAGTAAGTGCAGCTATTTAATAGGAAAAGGGGGGAAAGGCTAATAAGCACTGCTAAGGAATTATTTCAGGTGTCAGTTCATATTGGTTTAAAGAAAGAAAACACTCTTTCTTTGCCTGTCATTTGCAGTCACTGAGGTTTGCTTAAAGTTGTGGGTATAACTGAACCTAGTATTTTGTGGAGAAAACTGACAAGTCTGGTTAAGCTATTTGTATCAATCACTGATGGAAACATAAGTAGACATCTTGAAAAATACTTAAGGGTATATATATTTGAGAGAGATAGGCAGAGAGAAAATATATGTATAGATTCCTATACATATAGATTAAGAATTATAGAATTTGATTAAGTGAGCTTTAGTTTACAAAAAAATATGCTATATATATATAGGCAGGTAGATTTATAATCTATAGACTAACTATATTAGATAGATAGATAGATAGATAGATAGATAGATAGATAGATAGATAGTCAATAAGGTATAAATCTACCTTGCCTTTACCTTGACTTCATACTAACATGGTTATTTACATTTCTTTGAATAACCATACCAGGGGTATGCAAAATACTTATAATAAAAGGAAAAAGAACTAGGAACAGGTTCTTTTTGCATCCTGCTAAACATTGATTGCATCCTGCTAAACAAATGGCTGATTTTCCAAATATTTGCAGTATAAATCAGGGGAAATTAACCCCAATTTTGAAGTAAGCATTTCCATTACCAAAATTATTTTTTTAAAGGAAAATTGAATGGCATGAGATTACTCCAAAAATGAGAAAAATATTTTAATGAATGTTAGGAAATTATGTCACTGTTTTAACAGTGTTAGAAGACAGCATTTTTCATGTGAAAATCTGAAAACTTGAAGAATTAAATATTTTATTTTTTCCTTTGTAAAAATAAAAGTAAAAAAAAATCTATGCACTCCTACTCATTTCATTCTAGTATTTACTGTTATAACAGTAGCTACTCCATGTGGAAAAGTCTTATAAAATGTGTACATACTCTTGGAAACTGGAATTAAAGGTCTCTGTTAAGCACTGCCTCACTTAAATGTGTCAATGCTATATTTTTGCATAGGATATGCAAATGTGGTGTGTGGTGGGAGGGTTGGTTTGGGGACTTTGGGTTTGGTTTATATGTACATTTTAAACAAAAGAAAAATCAAAACCAAAATAGAGACTTTAGCAGCTGAATTTAGGGGAGCACCAACAGCATTATGCTTTTTTTTTTTACATTACAACAGCACTGCAGTTTCAATTATGTAGAATCTGGGAGTTGCATGGGAAGAATAGCTGCAGTGATGTGCAAGTGGTGTCCAGGCATGCTGAACTTCCACTGTAAAGAATGTAAACATAAAATTTGGACCTACTACATATGTGTGAGAATCCCTGAAAGCTTGTCACACAAATGATGTCAGACAAACTCCTTTCAAATGACCTGTTATCTAGCTCTGGTCAGGCATTGCTTAGTTTGTAGATACTTAGTTGTGCTCAGAAGACAAGATTCTTTTGAAGGACATCAAAATATCTTTGGCTGATTTAAACAGATGCAGAAAATAAAACTTCATTATTTGTACATACAGCACAAATGGATTAACATACCATGTTGACACTTTCATAGATTCATAGATTCCTAGAGTCAGAAGGGACCTGAGTGGGCCATCTAGTCCGATGCCCTGCCCCTGGCAGGCAAGAAAAGAAACACCAAACCTGGTGTAATTTGACCCCAGCCAGGTGCCTGTCCACTCTCTTCTTGAAGACCCCCAAGGATGGGGCAAGCACCACCTCCCTTGGGAGCCCATTCCAGATTCTGGCAAAATTGACTGTGAAGAACTTTTTCCTAATGCCCAGCCTGAATCTTCGCTCTAGTAGCTTATAGCCATTGTTCCTTGTCATTCCAGGGGCTGCCTTGGTGAACAGATGGTCGCCTACTTCATGTTGCTCTCCCCTTATGAATTTGTACGCCGCCACAAGGTCCCCCTCTCAGCCTTTTCTTGGAGAGGCTGAAGAGGTTAAGGTACCTTAGCCTTTCCTTGTAGGGCCTTCCCTGCAGGCCTCTAATCAGGTGAGTGGCTCTTCTTTGGACCCTTTCCAGGTTTTCTGCATCCCGCTTGAACTGTGGTGTCTAGAACTAGACACAGTAATCCAGCTGCTTTCCTTGAAATATTAACTTCAAAGCTGAGTCCAGGCATGGAAACTTTCAGCCCCAAGAAATTTTTGTTTGAGTAAGTTATCAGTAACTGAAAAAGTGATTCTATATTGCAAGCAAGAACTCCATTCTAGCTATAGCATCTGTCATGCTTCCAGTATTATATTATACATATCCTAATTGTGTCTGTCTCTAATGTAATGTATTTCATAACAAGTACAGACACTCCTTGACTTACAAGGTTTCGAGTTACAACATTTTACACTTAGAACATTTACAATGTTTACTATATATTACTATATAGTAAATTCCTATATAGAGCAAATTCTATTATAACCCTATCCAATATCAATATAAGATTCAAAAGAATAAATCAATGACTATAATCATAAAATAAAAGCACCTACAAGAAGAAGGTATTCTGAAATCCCTCTTGCTAGGGTAGCAAGTAGGGAATCCTTTAGAAAATCAGTGGTCCTAGCCATAGTGGTCCGACAGATAGCTGCTAGAACAGACAGCTCACTAAGTGACCCCAAAGCAGAAAGCAGGGCAGTTAAAAAAATGCTGCCTTTTATGAAGTTTTTCTGTCCCTCCCCCAGAGCACTGGGGTTGGAAAGGACCTCAGAGAAGGGTGATAGTCATTGGCCAGCTATATATGTCAATAAAGAGAGCACTCCTTCCCCCCACCATGTTCCCCCCTCCTTCCCCTCCCTCCCCTTACTTTACTTTCTGTTTCCCTGCAGCGAAGCCATTAAAGGTAAGCCCAGCTTCAGTTGAAATTCAAAACATTTTGAAATTTTTTAAACGTTTCAGTCTGCCCTGTTTTGTTATGACCCTGTTTTGAGCCTCCTTGTTTTGTTTCGACTTTGTTGTTTCAAGGTCGAAACGGCTCGAAACAGTGTCAAAACAAAATGGCCGGCACAATTTTGCATAGCCCTAATGCACATATGTGTGTGCATAGCATCTGCTCTTATGCTAATATATATTAGCATAAAGGAAGATGCTTCATATC
Organism: Alligator mississippiensis; assembly: GCF_030867095.1. Lineage (NCBI taxonomy): Eukaryota > Metazoa > Chordata > Crocodylia > Alligatoridae > Alligator > Alligator mississippiensis. Next base: position 371,266,052 of record NC_081824.1, read on the forward strand.
CACACACACATGCACGCGCGCGTGCACACACACACACACACACACACACACACACACATTTATTTATTGCTGAAACCTGCTCATTTCGGTATCTGAGAATTGGTAGCAATTTTTACCCAAGCAACAGTCACCCAGATTAGGTAGAGAGGTGGAGTGGGGAAACAAAATTCTAAAAGATGTCTCACTATAGGAAGTGATAGTCAATTTATAAATTGACACCCTGTTTCAACTTTCTGACGTCAGTTCCAACTTTACAACACTTGATCTGATGCGGCGCCACACCAGTGAACAAGTTTGCTGTGTCGCCTATTTCCCTGGAGAACATCTATCCAAATTTCCTTGGACACTGTCTTTAAGAAAGCAGATGACTCCAGAAAAACCTGCAGCCAAGACTCTTGAGAAGACTCCAGCCAAGAACCCTTCAAAAAGTCTAGCAAAGTCACCTCAAAGAAGTCCTTCCAAATCAATATGCCGAGTTAATGTTTCGACTTAAGATGCAGTTTTCAGGAACCAATTGTGTCATAAGTCCAAGAACTGCCTGTACTCCCAGAAATGTTAACTTCAAGAAGTCTATGGGCCAACGAGAGGCAAAGCGCTGCTCGACCTGGTGCTGGCTACTGGGGAGGACCTAGTCGGCGACCTAGTGACCGATGGGAAGCTGGGTGACAGCGACCACGAGCTGATCACCTTCACCATCCGCCGAAAAGCTGGCAAGTCGGTCAGCAACACGCAAGTCCTTGACTTCAGGAAAGCCGACTTTGACAAGCTCAGGAGGCTTGTCAGTGAGGCCCTAAGGGACTGTGACCACAGGGAGAGGGGAGTTCATGAAGAGTGGTTGCTCCTCAAGGGAGCGATCCTCAATGCACAAACTAAGTCTATTCCATCTCGGAGGAAAGGCAGCAAGAGGGCACAGCAGCCCCCCTGGCTCTCCAGGGACCTAGCAGACCTCCTGAGGCTAAAAAGAAAGGCCTACAAAGGATGGAGGATGGGAGTCACCTCCAAGGAGGATTATTCTGCACTGGTCCGGTCCTGTAGGGAGCAGACCAGGAAAGCCAAGGCTGCAACTGAACTCCAGCTAGCTTTGAGCATCAAGGACAATAAAAAGTCCTTTTTCAGATATGTGGGGAGCCGGAGGAAAAGCAGGGGCAACGTTGGACCCCTGCTGAACCAGATGGGGCAACTGACAACTGACGCCAAGGAAAAAGCCAACCTATTAAATAGGTACTTTGTGTCGGTCTTTCATCAGCCCCATGGGGTGCCCGTGCCTGCTACAGGGCCGGGAAGTCCGGGTGAGGGTGATCCCCTGCCCTCCATTAATGCTGACTTTGTGAAGGAACATCTTGAGAAGCTGGATACCTTCAAGTCAGCCGGCCCTGACAATCTTCACCCCAGGGTACTCAAGGAGCTGGCGAGCATCATAGCCCAGCCTCTAGCGCGGATCTTTGAAAACTCTTGGCGCTCTGGTGTAGTGCCCGAAGACTGGAAGAAGGCCAATGTGGTGCCTATCTTCAAGAAAGGGAGGAAAGTGGATCCGGCTAACTATAGGCCCATCAGCCTGACCTCTATCCCGGGGAAGATCTTAGAAAAGTTTATTAAGGAGGCCATCCTTAATGGACTGGCCGACGCCAACATCTTAAGGGATAGCCAGCACGGGTTTGTTGCGGGTAGGTCTTGCTTCACCAATCTCATTTCCTTCTACGACCAGGTGACCTATCACCTGGACAAGGGAGATGAGATTGATGTCATATATCTTGACTTCAAAAAAGCCTTCGATCTGGTGTCCCATGATCGTCTCTTGGAGAAACTGGCCAATTGTCGCCTTGGGTCCCCCACGATCCGCTGGCTGGAAAATTGGCTCTGGGGTCGGACCCAGAGGGTAGTAATTGATGGAAGTCACTCATCGTGGTGTCCTGTGACCAGTGGGGTCCCCCAAGGCTCTGTCCTTGGACCCATACTGTTCAACATCTTCATTAACGATGTGGACACTGGAGTCAGAAGCGGACTGGCCAAGTTCGCCGATGACACCAAACTTTGGGGCAAAGCATCCACGCCAGAAGACAGGCGGGTGATCCAGGCTGACCTGGACAGGCTCAGCAAGTGGGCGGATGAGAATCTGATGGTGTTCAACGCCGATAAATGCAAGGTTCTCCACCTTGGGAAAAAAAACCCGCAGCATCCTTATAGGCTCGGCAGTGCTATGTTGGTTAGCACTATGGAAGAAAGAGACTTGGGGGTCATCATTGACCACAAGATGAACATGAGCCTGCAATGCGATGCTGCGGCTAGTAAAGCGACCAAAACGCTGGCTTGCATCCATAGATGCTTCTCAAGCAAATCCCGGGACGTCATTCTCCCCCTGTACTCGGCCTTAGTGAGGCTGCAGCTGGAGTACTGCGTCCAGTTTTGGGCTCCACAATTCAAAAAGGATGTGGAGAAGCTTGAGAGAGTCCAGAGAAGAGCCACGCGTATGATTAGGGGTCAGGGAAGCAGACCCTACGATGACAGGCTGAGAGCCCTGGGGCTCTTTAGCCTGGAAAAGCGCAGGCTCAGGGGTGATCTGATGGCCACCTACAAGTTTATCAGGGGTGACCACCAGTATCTGGGGGAACGTTTGTTCACCAGAGCGCCCCAAGGGATGACGAGGACGAATGGTCACAAACTACTACAAGATCGTTTCAGGCTGGACATAAGGAAGAATTTCTTTACTGTCCGAGCCCCCAAGGTCTGGAACAGCCTGCCGCCGGAGGTTGTTCAAGCGCCTTCATTGAACACCTTCAAGATGAAATTGGATGCTTGTCTTGCTGGGATCCTATGACCCCAGCTGACGTCCTGCCCTTTGGGCGGGGGGCTGGACTCGATGATCTTCCGAGGTCCCTTCCAGCCCTAATGTCTATGAAATCTATGAAATCTATGAAATCATTGCAATAAATTGATTTTTGCAAATAATTTTTAAATAATATTGAAACATGTATTTTAAAAGACAAACCCTCTTTAATTGATTAATTACAATAAAAGCTGGTCCCTTTAGAATCGATAGGAGTTTTGACTTAAGCTAATATTTAACGAAAATACTATTGACTTGTGAATAAGTAAAAGTATTGGGAAAATTACATTGTTATAATAGAGGCACAGGCTTTGATATAATAGCCATTATAGTCTTCTTTGTTCTTGCAGTTACTTTATAGAAAAAATAAAGAAAGAAGATATTGCCAGTAATATAAAGCTGACTAGACTTTAACCTTCTTTAGATAGTCCATCACTAACCTAAAGGTGGCTGTACTTAGGTAGAAAACCTTTAAAAAACAATCTGAATGGGAAACTGATGGATAAGAAACCATCCACAGGCTGGATTGTGTTAAGTATGGGCTAAACAGGGACTGTGGATTCTTATCCCATTACCTGGATTAGTTTTTGTGACCCCTTTGCTCCCATGGGATTATTATTTACCTCTGCCAGAACTTCTGCCTCCCTCCCCTCACTCTTCCTCCCTTCCTCACTTTTGCATTCTAAGCACTGTCTCCATTTTATACACAGCTCTATGCAAATCCTTTAACAGAATCCAGTGAACTTAGTTTAGGCTCAGGAAAACTTGTGCAATAGATAGATAGATAGATAGATAGATAGATAGATAGATAGATAGATAGTCTATAGTGTGCAAATCTACCCAGCTTTCTGCTAAGAAACAGTTCATATGGTAAATGGTGTTTTAAAGAAGCGTAAAAATATTTGGCTTTTTAAACTCTTTATTTGATTTGTCACTTCCCACAAAGTTAATTAGTCCTCCATAGCCTAGAATCTTCAGAAATATTTTCCCACTGGCTGACTCAAAACCCAGAGCTGGGAGCAAAATCAGTTGCTTTTTTAGGGTACAGATGTCTGGGGAGGTTAAGGGGAGGTTAGATCAGGTTAAAAATGGCCACCTGATCTAAGGTAAGTCAGGATGGGGGGCTAGCAAAGAGGTTTCAGTAATTGCAGGCAGAGGTGGGGAGTGGGGTCCATGTGGACCCTTGGTAAAATGGGGGGGGGGGCTTAGAGGGATCAGCAGGGATAGTAGGATCTGAAAGGAGGTTGGGAGAAATGGGGGGTTGCCAGGTTTGGGAGACTAGCGGAATCCACAGAGGGGCTTGAGGGGACTAGCAGGGTCATGGATTGGGGGGGGGGCGGGGAGGCTGACAGGATCTGATGAGGCTAGCATGGTCCATGCAGGGGCCTGGGGGGTTGGTGGCATCAAAAAGGCTCTCCAATCCCACCAGTTTCCCTCAGACCACACACCTCTATGTCACTGAACTGCCCCCGATCCCACAAACTGCTCCCAGGACCGGTTTTACTGAACCAGTCCCAGGAGCCTGAATTAAGTAAATTAGGGTGGAGGGAGGGGCAGGCAGATTGGTGGGGCTGGTGGCTCTATATGGAGGGGGGCTCGGTGTGTTGAGGAGGGCTCCTTTCCACCCATAGTCCAGGGGATTTTAGGCCCCCAATCTCCCCCAACAACCAGAGAAACAGTATTCCCCAGTGAACCAACCCCCCCAATCCTGCCCACCCTCCCCTGATCCTGATTTACTTCCATCAGCTCTCGGCATCAGCAAAATCAGTAATCCTGCATTAGAAGCAGCTTGTGGAATTGGTATTGGGAGGCTTGGAGGGTGGGAGAGGGAGACTGGATGGTCCATGGGGGGGTTGTCCATCTGGGGAGGAAGGAGGGGCCAAGGGGATAGCTTGGTGACATTGGGGATTGGGGTGGGGACGGGGGGGGGGGCAGAGGGTAGTAAGAGAAGCTCAGCCCCAGGGTTAAGGCCAACAGCTGTGCTGGGAAAGTGTACTGATATTTTTGGTTAGATTGGTCCAATTGAACACATCTAAGTTAGACTACCTCCAAGGTACACTTAAATTAGATCAGGTAGGTTATTTTTGACCAATCTAACCTTCAAATTTCTGTAGAGTTTGGACTAGATCAACCTAACTAGGGATCTAAGTGTAAGGTGCACTCCTAGGAAAACTAATTTACAATGGGTGGCCATTTTTAACGTATTCTAACCTCCCTGAATGTCTGTACATAGCCTTAAAGGCAGCTCTGTTGCAGAACACAGAATATATGGTGAACAATTCTAGCAGATGTCTCCAGTTTCTAGGATTCATGAAACTATGCTAATGTCTTACATTATTGACAAAAACTACAGTTGCTCCACCTTCAACAGAGCCTGTGGTCAGTAGGGCAGCAGAACATTATACAAATATTATAGCTGTGAATTGCAAACAAGTGAACTATGAACTGTACCAAATTTTGAAAACATGACACTTCAATTCCTATTTCATTTCACACTTTTACAATAGTACACTTTTACACAGCAATCTGGAGTGGTATTATATATAACTTCAATATTAAAAAAATGAAGAAACCATTTACCAGGGTTTTGCATTGTTGAACAAGAAATGAAACTGAGTTACTGAGAAACTGAGGACAGTATGACTAAAACGAGAAAATATTTTTAACAAAACTGTCAAAAATTCGAAATCTGAAATCTTGTCAGGAGAGAATTTTTAAATAAACCAAGCTGTCACAGAGCACTGAGGTGCCCTGCTCCCAAAGAGGGGAAACTGCTAGGGAGGGAATAAGGAGCCCAGCTGTGGGTTGCCACGGCAACCAGAGAAGGTTAGCTGACCAGAAGGGGCAGGGCCTGGTTCCCTTATAAACCCTAGGGGCTGGGGCCAGAGGCAGTTCCCTGCTAGCAACCATGGAGGAAGGAGCTCTCTCATGGAAGGGATGGAGTATTTCCTGGTAGGCTTGAGCGCTGTTATGGCTGGGCGGTTTCTGTTTAAGTTATAGCCGATGGGCTTGCATTTTGTGCTGCTGTTTATAACCGGTGGTTTGGGTGAGGCTATCAGGGGTTGGAGGAGGCCTCATAGGGGACTCGCAGTGGTGTGGGGACCCGAGCACCAGTGAGGGTGCAGCATTCGGGGTGCACAGACCCCAGCCCAAGAGAGGGGAGGTTGAGAAGCCCCAAATAAGGGGGCATTGCTGAGAAGCCAGTGTGGGCGTGGTGAGCCCCAGAGAGGGGGGCAACTTTACTGAGGAGCCCCAGAGAAGGGGGCGGCAATATTGAGGAGCGCCCTGAGAGGGGGTGGAAGCCCCAGAGAAGGGGGCAGTTACTGAGAAGCCCCAGTGTGGGCACGGTGAGCCCCGGAGAGGGGGCGGCACTACTGAAGAGCCCCAGAGAGGGGGCAGTTGCCGAGAAGCCCCAGAGAAAGGGGCATTATTGGGGAGCCCCAGAGAGGGGGCGGCATGACTGAGGAGGCCCAGAGAGGACAAAAAGGGGCCAGATCGTAACTAGGATGGGACATAACATCTATTCCATTGGCGAGGTGTGGACTGTGGTGTAGGGGAGGAAACGGAGCTGCAGATAGTGCCCCCTGGCAGCAGGGCAGTACAAGGGCAGCCTCCTGCTAATTAACACCAATTAATAACAAGGTGTGGCAGGCGAGTAGGCGGGTGGTTGCCCTAGGAACAGGTGTGCGGGCCACGTTTAGGTTGGCCCAGAGCGCATACCTGTTACACAAGTTAATAAAATTATATTCCTCCCCTCCAAAGTAAATCTATTTAGTTTAAGGCAAAGGTTTTTTTTTTTTTTATACTGGGTAGACAAGAAATATGAAAAGGAGAATTGTAAGTATATTAACATAAAAGCTATATAAGACAGTTGATTATGAAGTAGGATCTATTGCTTCAAAGATCCTGCAATTCAGTCTGACCAAGCAATGAAGAAATTGTACTCTTCTCATTATAGAGAGGTTCCTATCCAATTTCCTTGTAACTAGGGTCAACTTTTTGTTTCCAGGTTCATTTTCAATATTTTAAAATTGATTGGGGAGGAGTAAGGTGAGGGTTTGGGACCAGGGAAGTATAAAATGTGCTAAAAGGAATAGTTTTCTACAGTACAGTTTTCTTAGGCAACAAAAAGCTGTCACTTTCTAAAAGGGTGGCTGATACTAACCATTTCTCATATCAGCCAAGTAATATGTAGATTCATAGATGTTAGGGTCGGAAGGGACCTCAATAGATCATCGAGTCCGACCCCCTGCATAGGCAGGAAAAATCATGGAATCTTTAAAAAAATCATGGAATCATGTGTAATCATGGAATCTTTAAAAAAAAAAAAAAATGTCCCTGTTTATGGCTAGAGAATGTATAAAAACTTTTTTCCCCCATGACATTTTTCCTTCTCAGGGTTACTTTATTAATCAAACCTAAACTATGCAATGAATAACCTTATGTAAGTTGAACGGTATCAGGTTTATATTACCACCTTTGGAATGTGGATCAGCAGTTCAATAATTCACTGTTTGGCAGGAACAGAACATTAGGCAAACAGTGCTTCTTTTCCCAGCATGTCTAAGGAGTCTCTAGAGAAACTAAAATATGGAGATCTGAGCATTTCAGTTTATTTTGTTTTATTAAAAAACTACACCTGAGAATCCTAAACATGTACAAAAGTCTTATTGCCTCTTTTCTTAAATGATCTTAAACTGAGAGTACAGAAGGGAGAGACCATGTAAAAGATGGTGAATAAAGAAAAGAAAGTGAAGAACATAAATGCATTAAGGTTAAAACTATGCACAAAATACAATATTAAAATTATTCTAACATTTTATAAAAAATGTATTTTATTTAGTTCATTCCTGAGAGATGGAAAATAAAGAGGTTTTAAACGTTTTGGAACAAATCCTAATCTTAGTGTTAGATTCCTAATTTCGGCAAGAACCTCTGCTTTAGGCTGTAAACATTTCTGCATTTCTTCATGGAGAAAGCCTTTTTTTCTGGAGATCCTACAGACATCCATGTCCATCGTCCTGCTCAAATATCTGTGAGGTATGCAGGATGAATACAGGATAGCACTTCCCCGCCTGCTTCCCCCCTCCCCCCCCCACTCAGACATCATTATGTGCCTCTATAAATTAATTGAAGATATTTAACTGCAGTTCATTCCAGAGGTAAGCCTGTCAGATGGTGTGCTCCTGGCTGTAATGCATCTCAGAAGGCCTACCTGTGTAAATGCCTGTGCAGCTCCTGTTTCCATCCACATCAAAACCAGCAACAATCAGTGCCAGGTCAAATGAGACGTCTGTTTACAACCTTGGAGAAATGAGTGGACTTATAAAAAACTGGTCCAGTTCTAACCATCCATTGACAAAGTTCTCACTAATTTTAGCTGGCAATTGCTATTCTGAAATACAACTTAGAAAGGAAAGAATTGGGTCAGGATCTGGCTGAAATGGATGGATAGGTGGTAAAAAACTTAACATTACTAGGAAATAAAAAGAATATATAAACAAGAAGAAAACTTCTGAAACACTCGAAATTTGATCTATAATCTTAGCAATAGAAAGACTTGCATTGTCTTCAAGGGCTTTAGGGAAGGATAAGAACCATTTTTTTTTCCACTATGTTTCTGCAGGTACCTAAGCATTAGTTTTACATAGAACACAATAAGCTGCTATAGCAAATGTAGCTATAACACCCTCTGCACACTTAAAAAATACTCTCATTAACAATGGCAGAATGACTGTGAAACCAAAAAAGAGGAACATATTTTTCTTTTTAAACTTCTCATTTGTTTTACAAAAGAAGCCATTAAAAGCCAACATAGTTTCATAGTTGGTAGGGTCAGAAGGGACCTGAGTAGATCACCAAGTCTGAACCCCTGCCATGGCAGGAAAGAGTACTGGGATCATACAACCCTGGCAAGGTGTTTGTCTAGCCTCCTCTTAAAGACCCCCAGGGTAGGAGCCAGCACCACTTGTCTCAGAAATTGGTTCCAGATCCTAGCTGCCCTGACAGTGAAGTAGTGTCTCCTGATGTCTAGTCTGAATCTACCCTCTGCCAGCTTGTGATCGTTATTTCTAGTCACTCCTGGTAGTGCTCGGGGGAACAGGGACTCCCCTAATGCCTGCTGGTCCCCTTTGACTAATGGCCACTAGATCCACCCTCAGCCTTCTCTTGTGGAGGCTGAACAGGTTCAGGACCCTTAGCCTCTCCTCATAGGGCCTGCCCTGCTTCCCCCTGATCATGCGAGTGGCCCTCCTCTGGACCCTCTCCATGTTGTCCACATCCCTCATGAACATGAACCATTGTCAGATTTTTTAATTGAAACTAATAAAAATTAGAATGATCTCTGATTTATACTGTATATTCTTGTTTGAGTGGGATTAACACCCTGTGATGAGGGATTGGCTAAAAGGGAGATCAGGGAAAGGAAAACAGGGATCGTGCCAGGAGAATGCCTCTTCCAGAGCAGCTGTTCTTTGAAGTTAAAAGGAGGGGGCATGATGGAGGAGAGAGAATGGTGCGTAGGTCCGAAGGAAGAGGATTCGCAGAGCATGGATGGAGAAGGTGAGATTCCAGGGGCTGGCTCTGCTTGGATGTGTGGAGCTCAGCCGGAAGGGAAGAGTTGGGATCCAGGAAGACGTATTGACTCTGGAGCCGCCTGGAAAGGAGAAAAACGAAGGTGGAAGCTGCGAGAAGGAAGGAGTGGCAGATCTTCATTGGAGTCAGTTAAGGTCAAGTTTGGTCTTATCCTGTCCTGTTTTCTCAGTTTTGTGGAACCTTAAGTAAGAACAATTGTGCTTAGCGATCCAAAAGAAGGAAAAGAAGATAGAAACTGAAAGAAGTATTTCACTTGAAAATAGAAAAAAAAAAAAAAAAAGGATTTTCATTTACAGTCCTGAAAGTTGATTTATATGGTTTATGCGTGTTGTTTCAGTGTTATATAATTGTTGCAAAGTGTTTGGAAATAAATACATAAATGTAAACAAAGCAGCTGGAAAGGCTCCCCAACCGTATGAGAGTTATCTGATAGCAACTGAAAGAAAGAGAAACAAAAAGATACACAATCACATTTTTGATAAACAGAAGTGATCAACTTCATACAAAAGTGATGATAAAAATATGGTGCGTGTTTGAAGGAGTTGGAGGCTGGGGTAACATGGCAAGATAAACTTCCATCACTATTGCCCGTGTTCTGTGTCAGCAACACCTCCCAACTGATAATATATTAGATCAAGACATGGCGGGTGAGAGTCAGATTACAACATGGAAGTACCCAAATAAGGCAATCTGAGAGGTAAGAATAAACATCGGACCCTCTAACACCAAGAAGAAACACCACACACCCACATGAGAAAGCCAAATCTTGGACCAATATTATCATTATTTATTGGTTTGGCTTATGACCACAAAGGCCTACCAAATTATTAACAATCACAAATGTTGTTATGGGACTAAATTGAAGAAATGCAATTCAGCTGAAGACACTATATAGTTTAATTTTGATTTTTCCACGAACATTTCAAAAGATAAAATAAATTGATGCAAAACAATACAAATTTAACGTCTATGCTAAAATTCAAAATGGACTATAGTCAGCCAAAATTTCAAGTTACAGTACTTCCTTGGTTAGGTTTTGGTGCTGCAAAACTCAAAAGGAGGTTTGCTGTTTTTAAAAAGAGTAAAGAGTAAAGATTTTGAATATGGAGTATCATCATTTCCAACCTAAATCAAGATGAAGTTTGCATGGCTTTAAATTTTTAATTAGTAAAAAGAAAAAAAATTCATCCATTTGTAAAAACCTGGAAAAAGATACCATTGTAGAACCAGAGTAATCGGTATTCTGAAATAAAGGCTTCTTCAACCTAACACTGAGCCAGGCTGCTGCAACACTCAAAGAAGCAGTTGTATTTTTTTCTGATAGTGTGGGTTGTTATAGGGAATGCATAGGACCACATTCTTAAGAAACTGGGATTAAAAACAAAGGTAAATAGATATTTTAATGTTGTTTAAGACCATTCAGTTTATTATCTCATAGAAAAAACTGAAAAATTGACAATTGAGATAAAAACTGAGAAAATGTTCCAATGGTTTCAGAAGAAAAGCAGGAAGTGCCCTGCTATATTCTACTTTTGACTATTAACTGTCATTATTCTTTATAATGGACCCATAGATCATTATAGTGCTTCAGGATAGATATTGAAAAACCTAAAAGTTAGGCTCTGGCACACGTTATACTTAAAAATGATTAACCGGTTAATCACATTGTAAGTTGTTACCTGACCACGTTAATGCAATTAATGGTATGATAAAATAAAAAATGTGTAATAAGTTATCATGCCATTAACTGAATGTGTGCCCAGGCTGGAGCTCCCAGCTATGGGATGCACCCCTGAAGCTGGAAGCTATCAGCTGATGAGTCTCCTAGCCACAGGGGTGCAAGGTGCACTCCCACAGCTGGGAGCCTGGATCAGATGATGGGACTCCCACCTATGGGACCCTCACAGCTGGGAGTTGCATTAGTTTATGTGAGAGTCTAGGATCATGATACCAGGCATCCCCTGCACTAGCAATAAGCTATGATGGGATTTGATACTGGATCACACAATCATGCTTCCGGATGCATGTGTGGCATGGCAGGAAGTGTCATTCTGGGGATCGGGCATTAGATCCCATCACATCTTTACCTGAACATCTGCCAGGGATCTTAGGCTCCTGGCCCAAAACAGCTAATCCTAATAGACAGGTTTACATTCTTAGCAGCCCTGTATAGTCAATGGACAGCAAAACACATTTTCAAGGGCCATGGCAGATAAGGATCCATATCATCTGCTTGCCACTGCAGGATCACTGCAGGATATGGGTGTAAGTTATTCCTATCACAGAATTTGTGCCATTGCTAGTCTGGGACCAGATGGACAAAACAAGGATAGATTCTAAAGTGAACTCAGAAAGGCTAATGTTTGTGCCAATTTAAATGAGATGCTTCAGTCTTCCAACTTTTGTTTAAGTAACAAAACTATTGTTTGAAACAAAATGAGATTTTGCTGCAATTACCATAACAAAAACATTCTCAATGCAGTAGTGGGTTTATATTATACTGTCATGAAACAAAATGCTTTGATAAACTTTTCAAACAGATTAATTTATAGTTCTTAAAAGAGCAGCTGCAGATAGTACTAGATGTTCATATAAAATTGGTGATAAATTTTCCTTCACCTATGCTTTTCTTATAATTTATTTCCAGATGTTATGTCTATTTTCTGGTCCAGGAGGGACAGGACATTCAAAGTGCCAAAGAGTCTAAGCAATAGTCTCAGCCAAATACAACAGTAGTAACTCTTGCTTAGATATAAAACCTGGGACTGGCCATTCCTTATTTGCACAGACTAGAAAAATACCCAACAGAATTACAGCTGAAACAATATCTTCCATTCAAACTATAAATTAATAGTGAGTTCCAGAATTGAATAATGAAATTGTAAATATGACTAAGAAGCAATAAGTGATGGAGAAAAAGAGTAAGGTGTGCAAGTAATCAGGAGAATCTAGGTTTTGAGGAGAGTTTATTAAATCTCATGGACAGATACTGGAAGACTGTTAGGTAAAACAATTATGTGGAAGGGAAGTCTCTCACTCCCACAAAAGCAAGTTTTCATGAGTAAACAGAGAAGGCTGTGAGGACTAAACTGAGATTTCTAAAACATTTTTAAAGAATGGTGGAGGGAACCCACATCCCAAATTATGGGCTATCTCATACAGGCCCCCTCTACATATTACGCTTAAGGTATGATTAACCAATTAATCGCACCTTAAGTTGTAACCCAGTTACATGTTCAACCAATTAATGGTGTGATAACTTTGTAGCTGATTGCTTGCTTTATTCTATAAAAAAGTGTAATAACTTTGTAACTTGTTCTAACCATGCCATTAATTGAAAGTATAGCCAGGTACTCCCCTGTGGCTGTGAGTCCCATCAATTAAAGAGCTACAAGCCACAGGGGTACACCACCTGCTGTTAGCCCCACAGCTGACATGTTCCTGGTATTGCCCCCACTGTGAGCTTTGTCAGCTATGGGGCGCAAAGCAAGCCCCTACTGTGAGCCACATCAGCTATGAGGCTTGCAGCTTTGAAGCCAGTGCAGAGAGAGCCTGGGATTGTGATTTTATGTGGCATTGCATGACTGTGTGGGGGACTGTGCACTGGCAATAAGGCGCAATGTGAGTTAATGCATTGTCTCACAACCATGCCTCCTACCATGCATGTGTGGCATGGCAGTAGGCATGACTGTGTGGATCGTGTGTTAAATCCCATTGCACCTTTACCTGTACATGAAGAGGGGCTCACAGAAACCATGAAAAATACATTTTCAGACTACTGATCACTTTTAAACAATTGCTTGACATGGGTTCATTACAAATGCTATAATAGTAAATACTACTGACTGTTGATAGATTACATAAATTAAATTAATCTTGAAGAAAAAGCAAGTATATCCAAAATTTATTTTCATACAAAGAATTAAAATCAGGCAAACCTTATTTGTGACATAAATGAATGAATAAGAAGAGAGATAATGTAAGACAGAAAATAAAGACAGTCAACTCTTGCCCAGATAAAATTGAGCTTAATTATTCTATTCATATACCTCTGCATTTCTTATTGTACCTTAAATTTCTAAAAATAGGCAACAGATTCTCATAGGGCATATATTAGCAGAACTCTATTGTAATTAGCTGCACTCACACAGCGCATCCAGATGAGCGTGCATGTGCCTGTTGCCCCGCCTCAAAGGGGTTTGAGGAGGGGCAACAGGCACATGCGAGAACGAAAAAATGTTCCCCATGCTGCAAGTTTGCAGTGCAGGGAGAAAATTAAACCCCTGGATATCCAGGGGTCTAAAAAAGACGCTCCACAATAGAGCGGAGCCAGGCATGGTTCAAGACCATGCCCAGAGCCAGTCCTCCAAAAGAGATGCTCTGGTTTTGGCCAGAGCGTCTCTTTTGTGTTTCTGTTACCCCCGAGGCTGTCCAAGGTAAGTTGGGGTGGGGGAGGGAGTTCATGGGTGTCGGGGGGGTGAGGAGTGGCAGGGGGATGTGGAAGTGGGTTTGGAGAGTGGCGGAGGGATGGCCCTGGGGGGGCGAGGACCTTGCCCAGATCCCTGAGGCTCACTAGTCTGGTTTTGCACAGGAGTGGGTTGAACGGCTCCAGGAGGCACGTACAGGAGCTGCGCCTCCCAGAGCCCTGTGACCCACTCTGGTGCAAGGCCAAGCTAGCGAGCCACATGGGACTGGGCCAGGTCCCACCCCACCACCACAGGCACAGGGGGCAGAGGCGGGAGCCGGCCCTGGGGCCCGGCCCATGCTGACAGGAGCCAGCACAGCATGTGGTTCCCACATGCCTTGCTGGGTCCTGCCACCTGGCCGAGCCCTTCCTACAGCTGCAGGACATGGCCCAGCATGTGGCAACTGCACAGAGCCGAGCCAGGTCCTACCGGACTTGGGGCTGCTCGTGCCACTCGGATGCCAAGCTAGATTCCATAAGCAGGCTATAATCATATCTTAATCTGGTTTAAGGAAGCTTAGCTATTTAAATTGCATTTTAATTATATGAAGTTAAAGAAGGAAGTTTTACATATTATGACTTTGTGGTTTTTATTCCCTCCCTTCGTGCTGTCTTTCCAAGGACTAACTATAGAGATGCTGACTGGATCCCTAAAAAATATTGACTTTTGAATAACACAACATTTAATGTAGAAGAACCCCCTGACTAACCTGATGACAGGCCATGGTAAATTTTTAGGAAACTGTTCCAACCATTCCAACAAATGTACATACTCATACATACACAGACACATTCTAATGAAAAACTGAAAAAAAGGTGGAGTTGAAGATATTACTTCATTAACACAAAGGTGAAAATAATTAATTTCTTCTCCTTCATTTCTTGGAAACTTTAACAAACAAGTTGAGTGTTGTTAGTTGTATGTAATATGGAACCAAGTGGTCAAGGTTTTAATGCATAAGGATCTCTCATCAGTAGGGATCCTTGTTTTCTCTGATACCAAAAATTCCCCAATTTTTGGATTAAAAAAAGTAACCCCAAATCCACATTTTTCCCTGAATAAAATGAAACAGCACTAATATATAGATATCCCATTCTCATAAGGCATATATCAGCAGAACTCTATTGTAATTAGCTGTACTCATAAAGGTCACAGCAGCTGTAGCCCTTCCTCCATTATCTCATAACATAAAGTCCTCTATGGCTGAGTACACAGAAAAGCAAGAACAGGTATGTAGATATTAGTGCTGTTTCATTTTAATCAGGGGAAAATGTGGATTTGGGGTTACCCAATTTTTGGATTTAAAAAAGTATTTTTTTTTACCAAAAAAACCCAGGATCCTTGATGAGAGATTCTCTTGTATTAAAAGCCCTGACTAAACTTTGACTCTGGCAATAGATACATAGAGATATCTAGATCAATCTATGTCTGTCTGTCTGTCTGTCATGGTGTTTCATTTTATGCATGGAAAAATGTGGAGTTTGGGTTACTTTTTTTAAGCCAAAAATTGGAAGGGGGGGGGAGGGTTGTTATCAGAGAAAACCAGGATCCAGGCTCATCAGTCTCATTAAATTGGTTTCATTGATGACTCAACTTATTTTTCTCTTCTTCCTCTGAATAGCCCCTCCAGGGAAGAAAGGCACAAATAGCGTTCAATACTGTTTCTAGCACAAGAAAGTGAGATGACTGATTTTCTTCTGCTTGGTTTTGCTTTCATGGAGGTTAAGAATTTGTCAAAGAAATTCTGTGAAATGTGTGGTCGACATGGTCTACTCCTTTTGCAATGGAAACTGCTTAGGCTTTAGTTCCTAGTGAAGTTACACCACTGAACTACTCTTGCTTTTGCCAGGACACCTTATCTCAACTGAAGATGAGATTTAATTTCCTTGCTAGAATATATAACAGGATGTAGTAATGATTTTAATACAGAAAGCGGATCTCAACTTCTACCTAAGTCTGACCTATCGAAAGCAAAAACCATCTTCTATTAAATGAATTACTTGATTAACAGTTTAGTAATGAATACTTTATTTTTATAGTTATTCCAGTGCTGTCACTATTTCTTTAAATATTATGGACTTTTTAATAACAAAGAATCGGGGATTAGAAGTTAGAGAAAATATAAACTGATAATTTGTTCTCATAGTTTTACCTAAAATAAAAGCTGGTTATACATCTCATAGCTGAACCATTAAAACTGTGCCAGGGTCAGAGCTGGGCTCACACTTCACAGATAAATGGCATGTGCCAAAGTACATCGTAACTGAACCAAATAAAAGGTGACCTGTTTAAAATGCAACGAGTATTTGAGAATCTTTTGTATCAAATCCAGCACCAAGTCACACCTATACTGAGCTACTCACAGAGGGAGGGAGGTTTTGTTTGTTCGTTTGTTTTGTTTCATTTGGACCAGAAGGACCTGCACTTTCATACTTTCCTTCTCTGTATTGGAGAATCTGGATTTGCATGGACAATCTCTGTCCATGATTCTTAATCAGCAAAAAGACATGTTATCAAGTGCAGTGGTATGACGTGTGGAATGTGGTGTTGCAAAATTACATCTAGCCAGCCTAGGAGCTGTATTGATCACTGAATGAATCCTCTTGCAATACACATAGACAGTTCATCAACCAAAACTTCCTTGTTGGTTCTCTTGTTTAAATCAGTAACACTTTGTAGATAAAATAATCAGTGGCATGGCTGACAAGAGCCTAGGATAGTTTGGTAATGATCACTGAATATCTAATAGATGACAAAGTACTACAGTGGCTATTCCTGAATGTTAACTGATGGCTTGCTTAGGGACTATTTGAACTTGTTGCTCACTCCTGGCAAGTGAAGTTACCAGTTATCCGTGTCAATGAGATCAGGTCCAAATCTTGATAACTTACAGAGACTTTTCTTGTTTGTTTACTTAATGTCACAGATATGTTGCCTCTCAAGTTGTTTCTGAAGAGATGGGATACAGTTTAAACAGAGGGAAACACAGACTGTAGTCTCAAATTACATTGTAGTGGTGCAGACTGTGAGGGGAAGAGAGCAGGGCAGGAGAAAAGCCCCAAGAAATGTGAGCAAGAAGTAATTACCCTAGGTGCTGAGTGGAGCCTGGGAGGGAGCCTAGCAGGGAGCGTGTTGTCATGTTTTCACAATATGTGCTTCCTTCAGATTGGTGGAGGGAGCATGAGGACAGCTATTTCAAGCTACAGAGAGTGGTAGCTAGAAAAGAATTGCAATTGGTAGAGCAGAGAGACGCCAGAGGTCTTCTCTGCTGACAGCATCCCATGGACAACTGTGGGAGAAGCAAGCCAGCACACTGGCCAAGGTAGCTGGAGGATCACTGAAAGATCATGCCACACTAAGGAATGACTCCAGGACAGCCAGGCAGAGAATGAAGCAGTGGCAACAAGGATTGGGAGTTGGCGGAAGGAAGGGAGAGTGGGAGAGCAGCCAGTGCATGTGAGTCCATGATTTTAAAGGGGCAATGATCCTTTGTTCACTTTCTTTCTTTCTTTCTTTCAAGATGGCCGCCGACAGCTGAAGCCCTTCTAAGCTCCTCCAGCTCAGGTGCTTTCAGCTCATTGCCTCGCACTCCCTGCTCCCCTTTTCCTGTCCCCCCCCAAAAAAACCCCTTGCCTCTCCCCACCCTGTCCCTGGGGACCCCCCCCTGCCCCTTCCCTCCACTTTCTGAGCCTTTTTCCCCTGGGCTCTGGCAGCCTCGTTTATCTCTGCCCCTCCCCCACCCCCGCCTGAGTTCTCCCTTTGATTTCTGCTGCCTCCCTCCCCCAGGGCCCCTTCCCTTGGTCCCTGCCATCTGCCCCTGCCTTGGGGCTTGCCCTGAGCCCCTGCGGGGTTGCTCTGCCCCCCCTCAGGCCGATTTTGGGGCGTTTTCAGCCCCCTCCCAGTCCCAGTCCCCCGGGTCAGCCTGAGGCTTTTTTTTTTTTTGCTGCGCTTCGCAGTTTAACCCTGTCCTGGCGAGGAATGGCGGCTCCTACGCCTGGCAGCTGGCATGAGGATGTCTCTCAGGACCTCCCACTGTCTCATGGCCTGAGGGTTCATGCCCCTCTCCATGTGGGGCTCGAGGCTTGCGTGGAGGCTCTGGCCGCCCTCCTGGGATGGCGTACCATCCGCTACGCGGGGCGCGTGAACACGGTCCCGATGATCTATTTGAGCAAGCCCGCCTTGGTTGACAGGGTGTGTGCGGAGGGCCTGGACATTGCGGGCATCCACTACCCTGTCACGCCCCTAGAGACTCAAGCAGTGAGGGTGGTGATTTCCAACGTCCCACCGCACATTTCCAATCGGGAGCTGGCCAGGGGACTCGAGGCCTATGGGCTTCCTGCGAGTCCTTTTCGCCGCCTGCCGATGGGAAACAAGAACCCTCAGGGCAAGCACGTCCTGTCCTTTCGGAGGCAGGTCTTCATGCTCCTCAAGGAGGGCCCCCAGTCGCTGCCTCGCTCCCTGAGCCTCACACTCGAGGGGCGGCGGTTTATTATCTATCTGTCTGTGGGAGAGACCACGTGCTTCAAGTGCGGGGGCTCCTCCCACCTGGCCGCCCAGTGCCCTCGGGGCAAGGCAGCCGGACCATCGCCGCCAGCGGCAGCGCCGAAAGACGGCGCGTCGACCTCTGGGGCACGCGACAGGCCCAGGGAGGCTGGGAGCTCTTCCTCCCGACCTCCTTCCCCCTCCGTTCCATCTCAGGGGACCGGGGTCTCCAGCGGGAAGCCATCGTCCAGCCGAGGGGCTGGTGCTGCTACCATGGCCCCGCCGCCCCCTCCCCCGTCTGTGGCTCCCCCTGCCCTCGGTGCAGCAGCCCCACCGGGTGGAGAGGCGGACGCCTCCCCTTGCCCCCTGCCTGCCCCGGCCGAAGTGGCTGGGGTGGCCGGGGACTGCGGTGCTGGAGCCTCATCGGATGATGGGGCTCGGGCATCCTCCCTACCACCCGAAAAAGAGAGGGAGATGAGGGGGGCCTCTCAGGACACCCCATCCCTGACAGACCCCTCCTCGGCCAGTGCCGAGGACCCCCCCACTACAGAGCCGGACCCCGTTCCGGCTGCCACACCACTCGCCCCGTCGGATGTAGCCACCGACGAGGCAGACTTAGCGGGTGGGGGGGAGGGGCCTTCAGGGGTCCCCCTCCCCTCGCCTGTCCCCCAGCCTCCGGAGTCAGGCGGCAGCAGGGATAGTGGCGAATGTCTCTCTTCCGGTGGCCTGGCCCCGGGGGTGGCGGGAGAGCCCGCTGCCCCTTTGGTCACGCCCCAGCCTACCGGAGCAGATGGGGACGTTAGCGAGATGGAGATCCAGCTCTCGGAGTCTCGCAAGAGACGTCGTGAGCGGGATGGCCCCTCCCCCCCCAAGAAGACAGGGAATGTCCTCGCAGAGCCGGTCCTCGACTCGGACGACGAGAGGCGGCTGATGTGCCTGGACATCGAGGGGGTCGACGCTGCAGTTGCGGGCGAGCTCCCGCCGGGGGTGCGGCCTCGCCGCTCTTCCGTGGGCAACATCCACCCCAAGCTGGCGGAGCCCCCCTGGGTCTCTCCTGACTATGGGGGACTCCTGTCCTTGCTGAAGCTAACCAAGGGGCAGAAAAATGTAGCGGGGCACATCACCCAGTGGTGTGCGGACCCCAAAGTGTTTGTCAAGGCTGCCAGGGCGGCAGTCAAGCTCATGAAGCAAGATCGGGGCACACGTCAGATGGCCTACCGTCTGGACAAGCTTGCCCAGAGGGTGAGAGTGGAGTGGGGCCTGGGCGGGTCCCTCGACTAGAGTAGGGCACGGTAGGCCTTCCCTGACCTGTCTGTATTGCCTTGCTCTGCTCTTGGGTGCTCGCTCTTCCACCCGCACTCTGCTTTGCTCCTCCTCTCCCACACCCACCCCCATGGCAGCCACAACCATTGGCACCTTCAACGTCAACGGCTGTCGAGACGCGGTGAAGCGCGAGGCCGTCCTGGAGCTCCTGCGGCAGAAGAGGCTGGCCATCGCCTTCCTACAAGAGACCCACTCTGACAGGTTCAACCAGGCGGCCTGGCGGGCTGCCTGGCGAGGACAGGTGTTCCTGAGCCACGGCACCAACCTCCGCGCGGGGGTCGCGACACTCTTATCGCCGCAGCTGCAGCTTGACGCGGCGGTGCCGCGGGAGGTCGTCCCCGGCCGCCTGCTGACCGTCCGCGTCACCCTCGCGCAACACCGTCTGCTGCTCGTCAACATCTACGCGCCCTCCGATGGCCAGGAGAGGGTCGCTTTCTTTGAGAGCTTGGCTGCCCTCCTGCGCGACGCTAGCGAGGATGATGACCTGCTCCTCCTCGGGGGCGATTTCAATTGCACCACTGCCCCGCGCCTCGACCGCACAGGGCCTGAGCCCCACCTGCCCTCCGCTCGCAAGCTGCAAGCTGCCCTGGAGGGGGCAGACCTCGTGGACGTCTGGCGAGCCCTGCATCCCGATGCGCGCCAGTACACCTGGGCCAAGATGAGTGCCGGCGGTCTCACCATGGCTCGCCTCGACCGCCTTTATATCACCAGGCACCACCTGCCACTCCTGCGCAGCAGCCGCATCGCTCCCTCGGGTCTATCAGATCATGGCCTGGCCTTCAGCGAACTGAGCCTGCCGGGGAGAGCCTGTGCACGGGCACCGTATTGGTGTTTGAACATTAGTCTGCTCCAGGACTCTTATTTCCGGGACTGCTTTGCCCACTTTTGGCGGAGGTGGGAGGCTGCGAGACCGAGCCACTCCTCCTGGAAGCTGTGGTGGGACGTGGGCAAGGTCCAGACCCGAGCCTTCTGCCAGCAGTACACCCAGCTGGCCGCGAACGAGACGCGCCGCCGTATCCGGGAGTTGGAGGAGGACGTGGCGGAGCTCGAGGCTGCTCTGCTGGCCGCCGGCAGCGACGCGGCACTGAGCGAGAGCCTCCGGCTCCGCAGGAAATGCCTGCGCGACTTGGCGGAGAGCGCGGCCCGCGGCGCGAGGATCCGCGCCCGCTGCCAGGAGCTGGTGGAAACCGACGCCCCGACCCGCTTCTTTTTCGACCTGGAGCGGCGGCGGGCAGCGAGCAAAGCCTTGGACCATCTCAAGACTCCTGAGGGCCGGGTCATTACAGAGCCGGGCGAAGTCCGCGAACGTGCCGTCGCCTTCTATCGCGACCTGTTCGCGGCCGAGCCGTCGTGCCCCGAGGCCACGCGGGAACTCCACGAGGGCCTACCGCGTCTCGATGCCCTGGAGGCCGGCGAGCTGGAGCGGGACTTGTCCCTGGAAGAGCTGGCGGCCGCCACGGCCGGCCTCGCCTCCGGCAAAGCCCCGGGCCTCGACGGGCTGCCTGCCGAGTTCTACAAGACCTTCTGGCCTCTCCTCGGCCCCAGCCTCCTGCGCGTTTTCCAGGAGAGCCTCGCCGACAAGGTCTTGCCGATCAGCTGCCGCCGAGCGGTGCTGACCCTGCTGCCCAAGAAGGGAGACCTGGGCTACATGAAGAACTGGCGGCCGGTCTCCCTGCTGTGTGCGGACTACAAGATTCTGGCCAAAGCGCTGGCCACCCGCCTCCGCGCGGTCATGGCCTCTCTCACGGGGCCCGAGCAGAGCTACTGCGTGCCGGGCAGGACCATACAAGACAACCTGTTCCTGCTGCGGGACCTGCTCACGGCCAGCGAGCTCTTTGGCCTCGACGTCGGCCTCCTCTCTCTCGACCAGGAGAAGGCCTTTGACCGCGTGGGCCACGCCTACCTCTTCCGCACGCTGGAGGCCTTTGGCTTTGGGCCCCTCTTCACCGGGGCCCTCCGGGTCTTGTACCGGGACATTTCCAGCCTGCTCAAGGTGAACGGGGTGCTTTGCGCTCCGTTCCCCGCGCGCAGGGGCATTCGCCAGGGCTGTCCGCTGTCGGGCATGCTCTACGCCCTGGCCATCGAGCCGCTGTTACACGCGCTGCGCCGCCGCCTGAGTGGGGTGGCCCTGCCATCGGCCACGGGCCCGTCTGCTGGCCCTCGTCTCCGGCTGTCGGCCTACGCGGACGACGTCACCGTCTTCCTCGCCACCCGGGAAGACGTGCGGGCTCTGGCAGATTGCCAGCGGGCCTACGAGCGCGCCTCCTCCGCCCGCATCAACTGGGGCAAGAGTGACACTCTGCTGCTTGGCGCATGGACTGGCAGGCCTCCGCCGGACTTGCCGGGGGGCCTCGCCTGGCGCCGCGAGGGCCTCAAGGTCTTGGGCGTGTTCCTGGGGCCGACGACCTTCATGGCGCGCAACTGGGACGGCCTCGAGGAGGGAGTGGAGGCCCGCCTGCAGCGGTGGCGCTGGCGCCTGCCCAGCCTTTCCTACCGGGGGCGCGTCCTCGTCATCAATAACCTGGCGGCGGCCACCCTGTGGCACCGCTGCGCGGTGCTGGACCCTCCGCCGGAGCTACTGGAGCGACTGCAGCGGCTCCTGGTCGATTTCCTGTGGGACGGACGCCACTGGCTCCCACGAGCTGCCCTCTACCTGCCCACCGGCGAGGGGGGCCAGGGCCTGATCGATCTGGCCAGCAGGGTGGCCGCCTATCGGCTGCAGGCCCTCCAGCGGCTCCTGTACACCGAAGGCCACCTCCCGTGGCGACAGCTGGCGTGCCGATTCCTGCGGCGAGTGGGGGGCCTCGGCTTTGACCGGGAGCTGTTTCAACTGGACCTCACCTTCCTGAACGGGGCGGTCCTTCCCCCGTTCTACCGCAGCGTGGTGCGGGCCTGGCGGGCGGCCTTCCATCTCTGTCCCCAGGCCAGGCACCTGCGGTTCCCGCAGCTCCTTCGAGAGCCCTTGGTCCACAACCCGGCCCTGCACCGTGTCGTGCCGAGCCTGGCCTCCGCCAGCCTCACGGCAGCTCTTGTCGAGGCGCGCTCCACCCGCCTGGAGCACCTCCTGGACCCCGCTCGGTCGGACTGGCTGTCACCCGAGGCCCTGGCTGCCCGGCTGGCCATGCGCTCCGTCCGCACCGCGGGGCGGCTTCTGCGGGCCGTTAGGGCCGCCCTCCCGACGGAGGCAGCGACCGCCCTGGAAGCCCATCTCCAGACTCGCCGGCCCCTCCCCGCCGCAGACGCCGCAGAAGACGCCTTCCCACCGCTACCCGTCATCCCAGCGGTACCCGGCGAGCTGGCCGAGCGGCCCAACACGCTGCTCAGGCTCCCGGTGCCCCCCAGCAGCAATACGGGCTGCCCTTTTGGCACCCTGCCCCGCAAGGGCCTCTACATGTGGGTGGTGCGCACCCGGCACGCCCAGGTGCTCGCCGGCCGCCCTGACACCGCGTGGCGGCGGCGCCTGGCGCGGCCCGGGACCCCGGCGTGGCGCACGCTGTATAAGGCGCCCATCGCCAAGAAGACCGGCGACCTGCAGTGGCGGCTCGTGCACGGCATCCTGGCCACCGGCACCTTTGTGCGTCACTTGGACCCAGCGGCCTCGGCGGCCTGCCCCTTCTGCCCGGGGGTGCTGGACGAGGACATTTTCCACGCCTTCCTCGACTGCCCCCGGCTGCAGCCTCTCTTTGCCGCCCTGGGCGCACTGCTTCGGGTACTGGGCCGAGACCTCTCCGAAGACGCTTACGTCCACTCCTTTCCGTACCGGGCGGCCGAGCGGGCCACGGTCAGCCTGGCCAACTTCCTGCTGGGCCAGGCCAAGATGGCCACCCTGAAGAGCCGGCGAAACCAGCTCAGCGGCACCGGGATGGTCGACGCCCTGCAGCTTTTCCGCCTGCTGGTGCGGGCCCGCCTCTCGCTCGAGTTTGAGCACGCTGTCCTCCGGCGGACGGTGCCCGCCTTTGAGGAGCGCTGGGCCCTCGAGGGGGTGCTGTGCCGGGTCGAGGCGGGACGCCTGATCCTCGTTCTGTGATGCCACCGGCTGCTCAAGCCGCAGAGACGCGTCAAGCGGGCCGAGGCCCTGGACTTTTGCTCGTGCGGGTCGACCCCGGAGGCCTCCATGGGTGTCCCTGCTGGCAGAACTGTAAATACTGTAAATAGTCCTTATGTTCGTTGTGTTGGTTGGTGTTTTTTTGTCTAGCGTGTACGGGCAGGCCTTGCAGGCCACGAGCCCAGGCCTTGTCCATGAGGCCCAGAGCTTTGGGCGTCCTTGTACATGCTTTTGACTGGCTCCGAGTCATCACCCTCCGGGGAATAAAGGTCTCTTAAAAGTCAAAAGTCTTTCTTTCTTTCTTTCTTTCTTTCTTTCTTTCTTTCTTTCTTTCTTTCTTTCTTTTCATTTTGGGGAGGGGTCATGTTCCCCTTTCGACGTGGCAGGAGGGAAAGCCACTCTCCCTGCAAAGGCATCATTCCTGACCATGGGAAGTTTAAAGCAGGGTAGAAATCCCAGTAAAAGTGATTTTGGGGATGACTGACTCCAAACCAGGGAGGAATTAATTTCATTTGGTTGCCTCATGAGCACTTGAAGGACTGAGGTAACTTGATCGAGACTGGAACCTGGAAGGAATTCATTTCGAGTTTTTGTTGTTTTGATTAATTGACGGACTCTGTGCAAGGCTGATTTAATTTGATTAAAACAGGAATCTTGGAGAAACTGATCCCAATGGATTGTCTAATGGACCCCTAATAAATCTATTGGGATTGATTAGCCCAGGAACCAGGGATGAATTGATGTAAGGCAGATGCCCAACAGACTCTAAAGGGCCTTATTAATTGATGTGGCTGGGAAGCTGCAAGGAATTGATTCAAGAATAGACTAAGAAATCCTGAATGATGGAGCCTAGCTCCTAAACCTTATTCAGTGAACAGCAAGTAATGTCCAGTGGCATCCTTAGCTGACACAAGATCCAGGGCCTAATGGGTGCCATTCTGGATGTGGTCAGTGTGGGGTATAAGGGGAGGAGGAGCCCCACAAAGAAAACCATCACCCAGCCTCTATCCAGCTCCAAAGGTTTCAAATAAAGAAACCCAAACATCAAGATGTGGCAGGTGAGAGAAGGACATCAGAGGTTGGTAGTAAGAATGTTACTTAAATTGCCAATTGCTCAAATTGCAAGCAAGACTCTGAAAAGGGGGATAAGACAGAATGCCGTGTTTATTGATTACATGAGTTAGACATAGAGGTTCAGACACACCATTTATACGAACACACAAAAATCATCATACACATCATTACACACAGGCATACACATACACAAAACAACCATTCTAGCCACACATACACCAGCAATAGTTGCTCAATATCAGCCCAGGGTGGCTAATCTGGGCTTACTGAGCAGATGATGATGATTTGAAGATAGCAGATTTGAAGATAACAGCTGGAGCGGGGTGAACAGATGCATCTGTGCTCCGATGAAACAGCAGTAGACAAAGAGACTCACCCAACTTGGCATTTTCAAAGTGTTCTCTTATAGGGATTGGCATCCTTTGTTTCAGTGCTTTGGGGTTTTTCCATACCTAGCTTGTTTTTGCAGTTGTTCTTCTTTTGTCTTCAGCTTATCTCAGCCTTGGAGTGTTCTTGCTACCTGTCTGGCAGGTTGGGTCCATTCTTCCGCCTCATTATCTTCTTTGTACCCTAGGTCTAAAAGGAATTCTTCAGCCATTCATTAATTAGTTTACTGACTGGTAACTTAAATTTGGCGCCTTGTTGCTTACATAAACAGTTAAATCTTCTTCTCCCATCTCTATGCCATTCTCTCACCATTCACCCTTTTACACACACTCATACATAAAGGCTATGCAGAGTTCATCCACTTATGTCAAGCAGAAGGATACAAAATGGAGTTTACAAGTTGCTTACAGGACAAGACTAACATGGTTACATTTCACTATTATTACACTCTGTTAACATCAGCTACATTAGTTCAGTTCATGCTACAAGAAGACCATCCAGTTTTCCCCATGGCTCACTCTAGTAAAGCATTGGGTAGGTGCAGACCATAACCTTACAGCACCCACACCAATACAGAAACACTGAAACTGATCCAAGTAAGTAGTTTATTGTAGCTTGCTTTGTCATAGGGGGCAGGAATTAGACATACCTATGCATTGCAGGAAGACTACAATTCCTGGTGAAACTGATTGGAAATGGGAACTGACAATAAATTTACATCCACATGTCAAATTTCCCAAGCTTTGAGACTTTTGACAGCAATTCACTATTTTCCAACAACTTCAGAGATGGTGGCTACCCTCAGAGTTTAGCCACTAACTCTGTGGCCCATTTAGTCCCTGCTAAATGGGCAGAAACAATTGGTGATGGACAGGGGGGACAAGGCTGAACTCCTCAACGAGTTCTTTGCCTCAGTGTTCCTAAGTGAGGGGCATGACAAGTCTCTCACTGGGGTTGTAGAGAGGTAGCAGCAAGGCGCCAGACTACCATGCGTAGACCCTGAGATGGTGCAGAGTCACTTGGAAGAACTGGATGCCTTTAAGTCGGCAGGCCCGGATGAGCTCCATCCAAGGGTGCTGAAGGCACTGGCCAACATCATTGCAGAGCCACTGGCGGGAATATTTGAATGCTCGTGGTGCACAGGCAAAGTCCCGGAGGACTGGAAAAGGGCCAATGTGGTCCCCATCTTCAAGAAGGGGAGGAATGAGGACCTGGGCAAATATAGGCCAGTCAGTCTCACCTCCATCCTTGGCAAAATCTTTGAAAAACTTATCAAGGCTCACATTTGTGAGAGCCCAGCAGGACAAATTATGCTGAGGGGAAACCAGCATGGGTTCATAGCAGGCAGATCGTGCCTGACTAATCTAGTCTCTTTTTATGACCAGGTTACAAAACGCCTGGACACAGGAGGAGGGGTGGATGTCGTATACTTAGACTTCAGGAAGGCCTTTGATACGGTATCCCACACCATACTGGTGAACAAGTTAAGAGGCTGTGACTTGGATGACTACACAGTCCAGTGGGTGGTGAATTGGCTGGAGGGTCGCACCCAGAGAGTCGTGGTGGATGGGTCGGTTTCGACCTGGAAGGGTGTAGGCAGTGGGGTCCCGCAGGGCTCGGTCCTTGAACTGATACTCTTTAATGCCTTCATCAGCGACTTGGACAAGGGAGGGAAATGTACTCTGTCCAAGTTTGCAGATGACACAAAGCTATGGGGAGATGTGGACACGCCAGAGGGCAGGGAACAGCTGCAAGCAGACCTGGATAGGTTGGACAAGTGGGCAGAAAACAACAGAATGCAGTTCAACAAGGAGAAATGCAAAGTGCTGCACCTAGGGAGGAAAAATGTCCAGCACACCTACAGCCTAGGGAATGACCTGCTAGGTGGCACGGAAGTGGAAAGGGATCTTGGAGTCCTAGTGGACTCCAAGATGAACATGAGCCGGCAGTGTGACGAAGCCATCAGAAAAGCCAATGGCACTTTATCGTGCATCAGCAGATGCATGACCAATAGATCCAAGGAGGTGATACTTCCCCTCTATCGGGCGCTGGTCAGACCGCAGTTGGAGTACTGCGTGCAATTCTGGGTGCCGCACTTCAAGAGGGATGCGGATAAGCTGGAGAGGGTCCAGAGAAGGGCAACTCGTATGGTCAAGGGCCTGCAGACCAAGCCCTACGAGGAGAGACTAGAGAAACTGGACCTTTTCAGCCTCTGCAAGAGAAGGTTGAGAGGCGACCTTGTGGCTGCCTATAAGTTCATCACAGGGGCACAGAAGGGAATTGGTGAGTTTTTATTCACCAAGGCGCCCCCGGGGGTTACAAGAAATAATGGCCACAAGCTAGCAGAGAGCAGATTTAGATTGGACATTAGGAAGAACTTCTTCACAGTTCGAGTGGCCGAGGTCTGGAACAGGCTCCCAAGGGAGGTGGTGCTCTCCCCTACCCTGGGGGTCTTCAAGAGGAGGTTAGATAAGCATCTAGCTGGGGTCATCTAGACCCAGCACTCTTTCCTGCCTATGCAGGGGGTTGGACTCGATGATCTATTGAGGTCCCTTCCGACCCTAACATTTATGAATCTATGAATCTGCAAAGTATGGGACTGCAGGTTGGGACTGCTTTGAAAAGCAGAAAAAAGATAACTTTGACTTTCTCTTTAACAAGAGTGATGTGTTTTTAACTTAATTATGCCTGCACAAATCAGATTTTTATAAGAGTCTATTGTCCTATTTGTCTCAGTGTATCTAGGAAAAATAAGCACATAGCAATCACAGTAAAAATATACTGAGGCAGCTTATGTATTTATTCAGTCTCTTTTAGCCTAGAACAGCATTTTTCCTTCCAACTAAGGAAACTCATTCTAGAATTAAAATGTTCTTCCCTTGTACTTTAGTGATACCTCCTCTTCAAAGCAACAAGACCACCTCTGTTTGAAGCAGTCGCAAGAAAAATGGTAGAATCTTCATTACTTGAAGTTTTTTAATTAAGATAAAGTACCTTTCTTTAAGTATGACTGACATGATCTCCCTCCCCAGTCTGTTTTTAAAATGTCACTAGAATATATCTAATATATGGCCCATCTCACCATAGTACATGATTTGCTTCTTACAAAGTGTACAGAGGATACTCTTCTTTTTTATCATCATCTGAAACTTCACATCTGGCACCGCCAAAAAGCTCTTATTTTGCTCATCAAAGTAGTCTGACTTAGGTAGATGATAATACATTATTATGATAATCATTAGACTGTTCCAGAAGCAGTCGTAAATACAATTTTCCATCTCACCTTGAATCCCAAAGAATTGACAAAGCAATATAAGACAAAATAATCACTTCTAACTCAAAAATAATCACATATACAAATGTCACTATAGCATTTACTGCAGAAAAGAGATATGAACATAACAATGAGATAGCATACTAATTAAACAAATTAAATGTGAGAGTAGCTCAGGAATCTTAAAAGTATTATATTGTATGGTATGAAAATCGAATTTTAAACATTTCTGAAACTATAACAGAAGGAAGTTGTGATAACAGGTTATTTTACAAGAAATAGGCAGAAAGATTATTCTCACATTTCTTTATGATATATAAGAATTGTCTTTATGGTTGTGGTTGTTTCTAAATTGTTTCTGAAATGTTCTTGTTTCACTATTGATAGCAAACAGACCTTCTATAAGCTTGTCAAAATAGGGATTTGGAAGGCATTCAATAGCAAGATGATTTGAGAGAGACTAACCTGAGCTGCAACTCCTTCCTTTCAAAATGAGGACCATGAGAATGAGGGATCAAAGCACAGGGATAAGGGCAAAACCAAAAAACTTTGACTTTGTTTCAAGAGAAGAAAGTATGAAAGTATTTCAAAAGAAATAGGCCCCATTAAAAATAAAGACTATAGGAGCAAAAGGGCAAAAGATGATATAGGAGGGTCATCTATAAAAGTCCATATTGGATAACAATTTTGTTCCTATTTTTTATTTAAATAGGGAAATAATTCTGTAGCAATTAAATCTGTTGAATTAGGTAGCAGACATGTAATTCAATTATTTAACATTCTACAGTCATATTCATCCCTATTAAGATTTGGTATTAATCATCTAATACATCTGTTAATAGTTACGAAGTTTTAAAAAGTCCTGGTATCTTAAACTTTTAAACATTGACAACTACTCAAGCAAATATCTACCTAGCATTTTCTCCTATAACACTCTCTAACTTAGTTAAATTGTGACAGAATCCCTGATAATAGGTGTTGTCAGAGACTTAAAGAACTAGACAGATTAATTTGACAGTGATTACTTTGAATATATGACAACACACCTGTTCAGTGTCTCAAGATATAAAAGAAAAAAAATAAAAACATTTTGAGTCAATGCTTTCTGCATGTAGTATTGACATATGCTCTTAAGTGAGGACTTAGTAACCAATTACACACATTTTATCAATGCTTGTTTGATTTTAATCTCTTCCCCAGCTAAGGAGGAGCAGATGATTTGCTATTCACCTCTTTACTTCTGGCAAACCATTCACTGTTTTAGCAGCAGATAGTCTTTCTTAGAGCTTATATTAATATTTCACATGAAAGCAGTCCTTACAAAAGACGCTAGATTGAAATCCCTTCAAACAAATTGTGTTTTCTTTATCCAAATATACATCAAGAGAATCAGCAGTGAAAATGTTGTTATCCTCTTTCTCCAAAATACTTCAGTTTTTATCTGAGTATATTGTAACCATTAGTGGCAGGGTTTTTTCAGTCTCTTTGATCATTCAATTTTTGCTACATAAGTAGAGGACTTTGTATGCAAGTCTATTGGTACATGAACACCAGTCCCTGGGAACTGGGCTTGTGATCAAACTATTCTCACTGGGCACATCTACACATGCATTTACTCCAACCTGGATTTACTCTGGTGTATTATAAACTGGAGTAAGGGTTTTTGGGCAGGCATCTACACATGTGGGGATTAGGGAGAAGATTTACACTCTGTTCCCTGCAGCCCTGCAGTGGGCCCCTGCAGCCACCTTGGGGGAGCTCTAGGCTCCAGCTGTAGCTGCCAGCACCTGGCAGCCCTCTTTAAAAGCCAGCCCCACTTGCTGCTCTCTGGTCAGCCTCTTCCTTGCCCAGAAGCAGCATGCCAAGTGCAGAGACAGCACACAGCAGCTTTCTCTTTGGCCACTCTGCCTCCCCACGCTATGTCTGCTCCAACCCCTGACCCTGGAAGCAATAGCCAGTACCCTGGGCTTCTGCTGGCCACCATGATCACCTTGTTGGCCCACCGTGCTGACCACCACCTCACACACAGATGTCTCACCCTGCCCAGCTCCTACAACCAGCAACCACCTGCCTGGCCACAGTGCGTCATCCCAGGGCCACTGCCACTGCCACACAGCTGCTGCCACAGGACACTGTCAAAGGGTTCCACAATGCCACCTCCAGGGCTGCTGTTGCCCTCCTGGGCCTGCAGCCCCACCACCTCAGGGCCTGTTGGGCCAGCCGGGACTGGTGGCAGCACATCATCCAGCATACCTGGGACAATAAGCAGTAGCTGGATGGTTTCTGCATGACTGAGGTCACCTTTTAGGACCTGTTCCACCAACTCTGACTCCATCTGGAGTGGCAGAACACTGGCATGTGCATGCCACTCCATGCAGACACCCAGCTGTTTCTCGCTGTGCTGAAACTGGCCATGCCCACCAATCTCCAGCACATCAGACATCTGTTTAGTGTGGGCAAGGCCACCACTGGGGAAGCCATCCTGGAGGTGTGCGAAGCCCTTCAAGACATGCTGGGGCACACCGTGCTCTGTATCCACAACCCCCTGGCATTAGTGGTGGGGTTCCATACTCTTGGATTCCCCCAGTGTATTGTGATCCTGGACAGGACCCACAACCCTGCCACCTGCCTGATCCATGGAGACCAGTCCTACTACAGACACAAGGGATTTCACTCTGTGGACCTGCAGGCCACTGTGGACCACCACGACACATTAACCCATGTCAGTGATGGCTGGGTAGGCAGCGTGCACAAAATCCATGTGTTTTGCAACTCCGGCCTGGTGGGACTGGTGAAGAATGGATACGTTGTGCCGGAGATGGTGGACCTGCAGCTGCGCACCATTTTGGTCCCTCCCCTGCTCATTAGAAACACTGCCTACCCACTCCTGCCCTGGCTGATGCAGCCCTACACCAGTCACCTGGACCCCTGCAAGGCCCACTTTAACTGGTGCCTAGGCCAGACCCATGTCCTGGTGAAGTTTTCCTTGGGTGGAGGAGGCACAGTCCATGAAGGATGCCTGATGACAGGAGCACTACCTGCAGCAGCAGTGACAATACTGGGCCTCCACACCAACGCCCCAGGAGAGCCATGCATCTGCCAGCAGGGGCCAGGGCATTGGGTGCAGGCGGCTATAGCTGACCACCTCCTCCTGCACTCTCTGCTCTAGCCCACCTGCCCTACCACCCATGGACCACCCCGCTACCCACCCATCCCTGGTACCACAGTCAAGACAGACACATGTCAAAAGAACAAGTCTTTGTCCCCCTCACATCACGCAGACCCCACTCCCCCCTCCCACCCCAACACACAGACCCTTCACCACCCAACCCATGCACCGACAATAAAAAAACCTCTTCCATGTGCAAACTATTTACAAAGTGATTTTTGTGGTGTCCTGGAATGGGGGGCTGCAGGGTAGGGGCACCTAGGGGGAAGAGCCTGGGGGCAGACAGCCAGTACCCCAGGCTCCAGTCATTTCTATGCTGGTCTGGATACCATGGCATGTGTGGCAGGTGAGAATTTGCCCAGCAGTTACAGCAGCCATTGTTCCTTCAGTGCATCCAGTTCCCTCTCTGGCTGCCAGAGTCCAAGCCCAGCAGGGCTGGTGTGTGGTCCTGGTGTTGGCTACAAATGTCCAACTCGGGATCCTTAAAATTCTAGTTTATTAGGTGGATTGAAACACTGTAATCATAAACCTTGGGGCTGGTCCACACACACACATGCACACACATACACACACACACAGAGTAGCAGGCTACAGAGTCAGGTATACCTATCCTACAAGCGCTGGAGTCTGTCGTTGAGGCTTCTTTCAGTGTGGTGTTATCTTCCAGAAGGGGGTCGCCGGCTGGTCCTTCTGGCTGGACAGGTCTGGTCGAGTTGGAGATCAAGAGGGCGCCACTGAGGGTCACTTTTTCACTGCCTTTTATCTGTCCCTGGTAGACTTTGGTGACTCCCCAGTTTTCTGGTTTGCCCAATCCAGGGGTCATTGACCCTCGTGGGACTTCCCCCCCCTCGGTGGCTACTGGACAGCATCTGTCAGCCCCAGGGGTCGTCCGCATGTACGTGCAGGTTTGGGAGTCCATTGATGAGTTTAGAATAGGGCTCTGGGAGTGGTCGATCTGGAGATATTCAGCCCAAAAGTTGGTCTCTGGTGTTGATTAAGTCAGGCCAGGGCTTCTAGCCCTTGATCAGTGAGGTATAGAGATTTCCCGGTTGTTACACTGTCTTCTATTGAGTTCAGCTTCCAGGTGATAATTGCTGCCTGCTTCCATGTTACACATTCAATCACTGATTCACTCACTCTTTCAGAGGCCAGCCTGATACAGGGAAGAACAGTTTGATTCCTGCCTTTGTTAACAATGTTACAATGTATAACTTACTAAAACACATTTAGTTCAAAGTTGAAAGGTGAGGAGTATAAAATATAAGCTACAAATGCCATGGCACACAAATAGATAAAAATACCAAACTACAAGGGGAGATACAAAATGCACACATACAAATTTTAAAATACAATTCCTTATCTTAAAGTGAAAGAGAGAGGAAGGAAGAAAAGGTAGAAAAAGAGAAACATATCCAAAGAGGGGAGAGCAAATGCAGGCAAGAGGAAAAGGGGGCTTTCTGCTACATTAGAGGAAAAGGGGGCTTTCTGCTACACTGGATCCACTCCAAGCATCTCTGGTTCCATGCCTATGTGGAGCTGGGCTGAGTGGTGGGCACCTGGGGTGGTGCCCAGGCCAAGGGTTCTTGGCAGCTGGAAGTGGCAAAGGACCTCCTCCCAGGCTGAGGTAGGAGCCTGCTGCAGGATGGTTGGTGGCTGCCAGGGCTAGGGATGGGGGCCAGGCAGTGGGCAGCATGAAGGCAACCACCAGGGACAGAACTGTGTCCAGCACCCGACGGTTATCATCCGTGGCCTGCATGGCCCAGCCTAGGATGGTATTCTGCTCCTGCAGCACCTAGAGCCATGCATACTCCAGGGCCAGGAACTTGGCCCGGAATTCCCAGTCCATCCAATCCTGCACATCCTCATGGGTGACATCCTCTGCCTGCCAGACCCATGCTCCTCTATGACCACTACCAACTGCTGGAGGAGGAGAGTACAGTCCATTGTGCACCTCTGGTGGATCTGATGCATCTACAGGGGCACGGTGGTGGGTGGTGGCGATCCTGAGCTGGCATCCCCGCTGCCAAGTGTGGTTTTGCACCCATTTCCAGATACAGAGCTGAGAGACAGAAGCTTTTTGTGAAAGTTTGCAACATTTCAGAGATAAGATGCTATTAACCAGGGACTGGCACTGCCCAGCCTCATATAGGGGGTCAGGTATGCACGGGTGTCCAGGGACCATGGTATGTTGGGCAGGCAGGCCTGTGCCCAGGTGGCCACTGGCTGATCCCCACATCCCTGTGCACTCTCCTGGGGCTGACAGGCCACTGGGTGCTGGCCACAGGCAGCCTGGCTTCCCAGGACCATTCTCAGGGTGGGACAAGCACTTGCTACCACTGCTCCAGATCCTGCTACCACACCTCTCCTCCTGAAGGCCCACCACTCTGCTGCGCTGCCACTCAGCCTATGGCACGTGGGCTCAGGGGGCATGTGGATCCCAGATGACTGGGATGAGGAGCTGCCCGTACCCACACCCTCCCCAATGGGGGCCTCTCCAGAGAGGCACCCCAGGGCCTTCCCCCTGCTGTGCTGCTGTTGGGTCCTGAGCTTGCCCCTGTTGCATGTGCCCCAGGCATGCAGAATAAGCTGTGCATGCAAGCTGAGGGGTGCCTGACCTATGGGTGCATCCACGCACCTGGTACAGTACCGTGAGTTACAATGGCATGGGGGGCAAACCCAGGCTGCCCCACAACCTTTGTGGCTGCACTACGCATCTCTGCCTCCCACGACCAAGGAGGATATCACTGCCAGTACTGAGGCATTCCTTGGCATGTGAGAGGCCTGTAGCTACCTATCTGTGGGGGCATGGGCTGCTCAGTAAAGTTCTGCACTGTGTCCCACTTCTCTGCATGCTATCGGGGGGGGTGGAGGGCAGAGGCAGGAACCTTGGTGTATGGGCAGGCCCAGTGGGGGGGGGCAGGGGCCAGGATCAGGGTAGAGGCTGGGGTGGGGAGGCCCCTCCCCCCAGTGCAGGGCTTACCATGTGGCTGGGGCTGGTGAATCTGGTTACTGTGCAGTCCTTCCTGTCGGCAGTGGTGTGCAGTTGTGCTCAGTGTCCTAGGCCCACAAGGCACAGTGTGCAGGTGCCCAGCCTGGGGATCCTCCCAGGGAGGAGTGGTGCTGCTGGTGGCCAGCTGTTTCATGGCTGGCGGTGCCTTATGGCTGGCCCTGGGGCTGTGGAGCGTGCCAGGCAGGAACTGGCCAGGGCTCTCTGAACTCCTGGTGGAAACTGCAGCTGGGGAGCTGGGAAGAGTGGGATGCTGGGCACCTGAGAGGCTCACCCCCAGTGATGTGTCACCGGGGGTACCAGGCCAGGGCTGAGGTTTGGGCACACTGACTATGCTGCACCAGAATGATTGTCAGTTACCACATAAAAGGCATGGTCTTGTGGGTACAGCCAGAGTGACAATTGGGGGTCAGTCACAGTGACCCACTGTACCCACAAGGCCTTAACCTTTATGTGGAACTGCTGTGCTGACTGGTTATGCCCTCACTTTCACATGTGGCCTGACAGTGCCTCATAAATATGCACATTGGAGCGGAAATCCCAGTCAAAGTGCTGCAGCACTTCTGCCTCACTCCAGAGCACCACACGGTCCCCAGTGTGCTCCTTGCTCCATTTGGGGCCCTGGGTAGAGGGCACAGGCATAGGCACAGCCACAGATAGGAAGAAGGCCATAGTGGGTCCTGCACCACCTCTCTGCACCCCCATGCAGCTGCTCCTGAGCTGCTGGGCATGGACAGCTGTGAGCAGTTCCCAGGACAGGGCCACAGCGTGGGACAACCAGCCGTGCAGCAGAGGCTATGCCCCATAGCACATGCAGGCACAGGGCAGGCTGCTGTGGGTGTGCAGCAGGCAGGTGGTACTGGCGCTGCTGGCCAGAGGCTGCCTGCAGGTGGCCCTTGGACCTAACAGGTCAGGCCTGCAGCATCCCGCTGGCCCTGACGGCACTGCCCTGGCAGTTGTAGAGCAGGGTGGTGTTAAGCAACAGTGCAGCATTGCAGGCAGTCAAGCCCAGCTCAGATGTGACCTGCCAAAGAGGCTTATGCAGGGCCTGCCCAGGGCATTCACATGGGGCTGGCACACTCAGGCTCCCTAGTGAATGCCCCAGGGCACAAAATGTCTGCAAGTATTTGCAGCCTACAGATGGGGCTGCCATAGAGGTAGCCCAACTCTGGAGCAGGAGAGGCTCC
Source organism: Alligator mississippiensis (assembly GCF_030867095.1). Classification (NCBI taxonomy): domain Eukaryota; kingdom Metazoa; phylum Chordata; order Crocodylia; family Alligatoridae; genus Alligator; species Alligator mississippiensis. Next base: position 371,301,884 of record NC_081824.1, read on the forward strand.
TAGCCTGCAGCCCTGGGGCTGGCCTCAGGCCAGACCCCTAGTGGCTGGGCAGACCAGGGAGCAAGCTTACTCCCAAGTCACATCTACATGTCTACTGCTGCTCAGTAACTAATCCCACTTAAATTTGTTACTTGCAAATATAAGTAGCAAATTTAAGTGGGATTAAGGGTTTTTATTGCACAGTAAGCATGCACATGTGCATGCTAAGCATGTGCAGTAAACTGTGCTAATGCGGTAACACATCTTATGTAGACGTGCCCAGTATGTATTATATTTCAAATGCCCACATTAATTGTGAACTAATATCTGACAAAGTAGAGTGTCTCCTACAAAAGTGTATACATTTCTGAATAAATTCATCTCTAAGGTGCCACTCTAAGGTGCCTTTCCTTCTTCCTTAAAGACAATAATGTGCAGGATCTGTTGCTCTGGATACATGTGCAATGGAAAAATAAGGTGGTTTTTTTCTCTTCCATTTTTCTATGTCTTAGTTTCTTTATATTATGCTTGTTCCATGATATGTGAGCAATTTAACTATGCTCTTATAGTTTATTAGCATTTATAAATATTAATTTTTTTATTTAATTTTTTTATTGCCTTTTATTTAGTATTCCTGCTTTCTGCAACTGCATTCACAGCATTTGACAGAGTGGGATATCACCTAAGAAAGCTTATGCATTTCTCAATAGCTTGCCTTCCTGACATGGTTAACTACCTTTCTCTATTATTGTATTTAAGTATTTGCCAGCATTACCTAGTGTGTTCAGATACATGATTTTCATTGTTTTATAAATGTTAAGAAGTGAATTAGCACTCCATGAGGAATTTTAAAAATCTCAAAAATGAATACACAATTTTTCAATTTAATATTCTTGCTTAATTTAGAGATGGGGGACAACATGGCATTAAGTCTCTTGTCCTGATTTTTAAATAAAACATAGAACTTTATTCTACCCTGGTCAGTTCCAAGTGTGCAGCAAAGTTCACTGGAAAAAGGAAAGACAAGATGTGAGAATGGAAACATTGTCTCCTATGCATGCTAGATTCCAGGAACTTCAATACACTTTAGTAGGTCAGAAGGAAAATTCCATGAGTTAGGTAAAACCAAAATACCCGCCCATTTTTTTTATTCAGGGGATTTTTTGTTAGTTTGGGGAGGAGGGGTGTTGCCACACTGGCAGAGTGATACATGTTTCATAGAAATGGCATCAGTTTCAGCTCTGTCCATGGAAGCAATTACAAACTTACTCTTCTACTCCTACATAATTCTTCAGAGATGCAAGAATTCCAATAAGCATAGTTATTTTTGAAGAGGATGTGGTCTTCAAGAACTTTCTTTTAAACGTTTCAAACATACACACATGACTGTGAATGTGTGTATGTATATATGTATGTATATTCACATATGCACAGACGTGTGTGAGTTTATATATATTAAAATTACAATGTAATTTTTTCAATGTTGAAAATTGTTGGTGAAAACATCAACTGCTAATGAAGTTCTCTTAACTCAGGTCTAGTTCATTGTGCATTAAGTAGAAGATATTATTTAAACATTTTATGACTCCCTTTTGTATAGGCTACACTGCTAAAATCTGTTGAAAATATGAAAATCAGTGCATATGATGTGTTTTACTTGAGCAATGGATTGCCATATGCAGTAATGTACACCCTTAGTACTAAGCTCACAGTTAACCAGCACTGCAAGCTTTCCATGCTTTCTAAACACATTCTGCAATGTCTAGGAATATTAAACAATAGACAAAGAAGATATTCTGGTATCAGTTTTATAGTCCAGTGCTCAACAAGAAGATTAAAACTGTTATATTCTGGTCAACAATCTACTTGGTAAGTCTAATATGTGAAGGAGACAAAATGAGAAATCAGCATGACAGATAGGAACCTAATCTAATACACACTTTAGTCCAACTGTTCATCGGATGCAATTCCTGATCAAAAATCCCACATATAAACTATGTCATTGATATATCATGAAGGAGGGGAAAAGCACCTTTCAATACAATTCTTATACAATAAAGGGCTTGGTCCATCTGTCTATCTGTCTGTAATGCTCTTGGAGCACTCTGATCAGTTACTGAAACAACCAATCAGAGTGCCAAGTGCTGCCATGACAGCAGGGATGGAGGACAGGGAGCAGGGGAGTGAGGCCAGTGGCACTGGCTTTGCCCCCTCACTCCATCCCTGAAGTTGTGGTGCTGCTCCGCCACCTCTGAGGAGCAGGGCCGGGGGGCGGGGGGTGAGCCCAGTGGCATTGGAGGCAGTGGCAGCAACATGGGGTGCTGGCAAAGGAGAACAGAGGGAACGGTGGGGCAAGCTTCCGGCCCCCACCTACTCCTGAGAGGTGCTGCTGGTGTGGGGTGGTGGGTGGCAGCACTCTGTGCCCACCCCGCCTCCCCCCCCATCATTCTTGATGGGCAATTCACTAGTATATATATAACTTTAAGTTGCTTTCTGGTGTTCTAATGTGTGTTACAAAGGAACGCAAAATGAAAATGCTGATGATTGAACTTCCCCAGAATTTTTGCTATTATATATAAAATGTAGTAGCATTTTACATGTTGAATTAGATAGTCCTACAGGCTTGGCATCAAAGTGATTTCCAGAACAGCTATTCGTATTTGCTCTATAGAAAAAAACATGGACAAGGACTTCTCACCATTTTATTTCCACTTAATATTTAAAATACATAATTAGGCGGATAGGTTGAATTTCACATCTAGAGAATTACTAGTTTCTAGGCTGTAATTCTATACAACCACAACTCAAGGCAGCAGATATTTGAATTCTAAGCTGAACTTATAAGAAAGCAAAGTACAGGTTTAATGGGCAAAAAACCAAAAGAAGAAACTATAGGTGACCGAACAATTCTCACTTGGCTCAGTTTTAGAGAAATTTAAGAATTTAAAGCTATGGCTAAATGACTGAAAATAGCTGATACACAGCGTTGTGCAATGAAGGTATGAATCACTCTTAAGCAAAAAGGAATGTAAAATGAAGCATTACTATCTAACATCAAAACAGACTGTGCATATGGGACATAGATGATGAATGGAAGCACAGATAGATTTAGCGGATAATTAGAAGTACATTTGTGGAAACATGTCAAAGCATGAATTTAGACATCAACTGGCAAACTAATTTATGAAAAACTTTTTGCCATTGTGCAACACCCACTGCCCTCTGACATAATAAACTGAAAAGTCATGCTATGGCAGATTTGCTTGAGACAAAAGAATTGCAGGAATTCATCATAATGGCTGAATGACCCACTGTGAACAACTAGTATACTGAAAAATAGCAAATAAGCAAATAAAATAAGGATAATACAGCACATATTATACTTGGGTCAATTATTTGATAGGAGTGGTGTAACTTTAATTGTTTATATTAATAATAAGGCAGAGTAAAACTTTTATAATAGGCTTTGTAAAAGCAGAGAAGTCCTAGCAGCATAATGCCTCATATAGCATTTGACTATTACAATTTCACTGAAAAGTAGGAAGAAACCCTTTTTTTTTTTCAAATTAAAATTATGGGATGCATCCATTTTATGTCAATAACATTTGAAACCCTCAAGTTATTCCTCATCAGACTTTAGTAACATTAAAGTGGATACATTTTGGTTCTAAATCTCTACATATCCTTTAAAAGATGTCTATTAAAATGGTGAAAATAATTTAGCTGATTATTTCCAATTTTTCAAGAGGTATAATTTAGTCTTATCTTGACACTAAAATTCCCCAATTAGCATATAGAAAACATTACTGACATTTAATTAAATTGATATAAAATTAAAGTTGTTTTTTTCAGTGTAGTTCTTGCAAGTCTGTTATTAAAAATAATAATAATCCTTCCATTTAGGATACCAGAAATGGCATCAGTGTTCTTTCTTCATTTCATAACAGACTAGTTTCAGACATCTCTTATATTATCAGAACCAAGGGTATTTATGGAATATTTAACTTACTAATAAAAAACAATTATTTTGACTTACATTCTTTTACTACCTTTGCTCCTAAAATACTTTCCCCCATCTTAAAACACACAAAACATGGTAGAGTAGGAGTGAGATAGCTGTCAAGGTCTGGAAAATATGAAAGAGGCAAAGATTTCTGTGGGTGATATGTTATATTGGATCATTTGCACTTTTGGGATAGATTTAGACAAGCTTTTGAATGCTGTGACTGCATTTTTCCTTAGGTGACTTAAAGAAGGCAGGTTACCTGAGGTATGCACTGCATTTGAAAGCTTGTCTGTCTATCCCAACCATGCAAATGGTTCAATAAAATATATCACCTGCAAAAATCCTTTCCACTTGTGTAAGATAACGTTGCGGATTCCCTGAGTTTTGCTAGTAGGTACCAGCAAATGAGAACCTGGCTACATAGCTGCAGATAGCAGTAAATTAGGCCTGTGTGAAGTGGCAAGCATTCGATTCGGATTCAGATTCAGCTAATTCTGAGTTACAAATTCAAGCAAATATTACCTCCTAAAGAATGAACACTGCAAAACTAACATTCAAGGGAAAACTGTATTATTATATATATTTTCTGTCTTTGCATTCTTGATTTTTATCAACATTTATATTATTATTTTGCATTTAATTTACTCCAAAATGTCCTTACCATATTTACTCACATAGCACATAAATCCTTTCCCCAAATATCAGCTCTCCAAAATTGGGGTGCATATCTTAAGTGGCAAAGCTGATTTTTCTCCACTGAAATAGAAGCACTAAAATGCTGTGCTACAAGATATCTACCAGCTATTTTAGCCCTGCCAGCAAGCAGAAGGGACACAGTTCAGCATTGCCCCTTTCACAGCCTCTCTCAAATTGGCAACTGTTTTTGGCTGAGCAGCTTAAAAGCTTGCCAATTTGAGAGAACCCTGTAAGGGTTAATTCTGGACTTCATCTCTCCTGACCGCTGTCCCAACAAGAAGCTGCCAGTCATCTTGAAGCACTGCCTAGCTTCAAGCCTACTCTAGACCAACAGTTCCCAAACTGACAAATTGAACACCATCAATTTTAAATGACACAACCTTAAGTACCACCAGCAAAATCTTCAGTTTAACCTTAAGTGCCACCAGAAAATTTTTGTCATATAAAGTAATTATAATAAACCCGTGAATGCGTACCACTGGCAGGTCGTCTGCGTACCAACAGTGGTACTCATACCACAGATTTGAAACTGCTGCTCTAAACAGTGACTCTGGAAAAAAAACCCTTTTTTCCCCCTATATTCTTGCCTTCATAAACAAGGTGCATGTCTTAGGAGTATTCAAGAAAATGATATATATATTTTAGTGGGTTTTTTTTATGCTATATGTGTTTTTCTAAATATGCTGTATTTCTCCAAACAATCCTTATTTGGAAAGTTGTCTAAAAATACTGAAAAAAGGATAGATATGGGTACAGGCTGTATTCAGAGGATGAAAAGTAGTCTCCAATACTTAATTAGCTGAAACAAATACTATTAGACTGTTTGGTTATAAAGTTAATTCTCAGATTTCAGTGGTATAGCTTTGTTAGTATCATAAAATTTAGACATTTTTTCTGTGTTGCTTTCAAAACATTTGAACAAGTTTACCCATAAGGTTGTACTTTTTAACATATATGGTCTAACATTAACATTAATTTGTCTTGTTTAACTGGCTGAGTTGTAGGACATGTTTTAGGAAATTCTTTGGGGACTTTCATTGCCCATTCTAGCAGAAGTAAAAAGCATTCCTAAGGGGCACACTTACTATAGTAACGCATATTAACCACGTGGGTAACATATTGTCTACAAAGATAGCCATTTACATTCTGAAGATACAAAGAGTATTTCATCCTTATATTTGTATGGTTGAATTGTAGAAAGTAAAAAAGAAGATATACGCAGAAAATGAATACCCCCACAATGCAAGAAACTGTAAACATATTATGTAGATTCCAAATAAAAGTTGATAAATGCCTCAGGAATACTTAGCTGAAAATAGGCATCCTCTTGAATCACTGTGTAGGAGAACTGGTAGCTCCTTGGCAACCTACAGGAGAAATTACAGGCCTCAGGAGGACCTTAGTAAAAGAAAAAGTAACACTCAAGAGCAAAAAACCCTCCTTGTCAGAAGTGTGTTCTTAGATCTTCTTTTGATCAAATTACATAAAACATCTGGGACACACCTAATTCAAAGACACAATTATTTTTTTCCCCTCTTCAACAAAGGAGAGAGGTCTAAGGAAATCATGAACTAACACAATATTCAGGTAAGGGAAGCATTTGCCAATAAAGTAATAAGCAGGTATCATGGTTTTCTCTGATAAAAAAAATCCCCAATGTTCAGATTTTAAAAAGTAACCGAAAATCCACATTTTTCCATGATTAAAATGAAATGTCAAACTATATATATATATATATGTATATATATATATATATATATATAGTGGTAGCTACTAAAGCAGGGGTGGGCAAAATATGGCCCAAGGGCCGGATCTGGCCTGCCAAGGGATTCTATCTGGACTGCAGTGGGTCCCTCAGTTCTACCTAGCCCAGGTGCAGGGGACAGCCTGGGCTATGGTACATACAGATGGTCTTGCCACCCCTAGGCATGCAGTGGGGCTGGGACTGCGCAGAGGCCAGACTCAGGTTCCTAGAAGCAGCAGTGGTGGCAGCTGCTGCCACTTCTAGTATCACTGCCATTGGAGAACTGGCTCCACTGCCCAGGCACCCTAGCCCATCCACCCCACATCCACTGCTGGGGTCACTGGACAGAGCAGGCAAGCAGGATCTCCATAGAGACTAGCCTGCCACAGGTAGGATGTGCTCAACTGGGAAGATGAGATGGTGCCACAGGCAGGTAGGGAACAGTATCCAGGAGTGGGACAGTCAGGCAGAGATCACTGGGTGGTGACATCTTAGAGCCAGGGCCCAGGACAGACCAGTGATTCACTCTCTGCATGCCCCTGCCCATGGAACTGGCATCCATCTCAGAGGTATGCAGGGTGTAGATTGCTGTTCTATCACAGGCCCCATTCCTGTGCTGTCACTCCCAGTGATTCTGGCCCCTGCCCTGCCTACCCATCCCACTCCTGGACACCACTCCCCACCTGCCTTTGCCTTCATCCCATCTGCCCACCTGAGCCCAACTTGCCCATGGGAGTCCCAAGCTGGTCTCCATGAAGACTCCACCTGCCCATTCCATCTGGCACCCCCAGCAGTGGGTTCAGGACAGACAGGCCTGGGCCAGATAGAATATATTGACTCCCCCACACCATGCCAGACCGCTCCCCTACTTGCTCCGTGCCAGGTCAGCACCACCCCCCCGCTGCACCAGGCCAAGTCATTACCTGCCCCTCCCCTAACCCTCTCCCCGCTGACCAACAACAATTCAACAAAATTCCCCAAGTGGCCCATCCACAAATTGCCCATCCCTGCCCTAAAGGGTAGATGGGCATTTCTCCCCTCTATCTCACTTCCAGCATGAAACATGCACAGAGTGATACTATTTTCCCACAGCTGGAAATAGAATCCAAACTATGCATAAATGCCAAAAATTGCCATTATGTTACTACGTAAGTGGCACTTAGGTCCCCTCTGCACATTACAGGTATTGTGCAATTAACTGGTTAACTGCAGAATTACATGGACTAACTACACATGCAAAGTAGGTATCACACAGTAAAAAGCTCCAACCAGCTATAAAGTTAGACCTTGAAAACATATACTAACTTAATTGCTGGTTGTTATCAAGCTTTAAACTGCACATGTAGCAGGGTCTCCCCAGCAGCTAGGAGCCACATCAGTTGATGGGGCTCCCAGCCACAGTGGTGCACCATGTCCAGCATAAAGCCCCCAAGCTCTAGGGATCACAGCAGCTGCGATCCCTAGGGTCCAGGAGTTTCCTTCAGCTCTGAGCCCTAAGAATAGTGGTAAATGCAATCCCCATAGTCCAGATGGTTTCAGACAAACCTGTGGACTCTGGGGATTGCAGTTGCCATGATCCCTAGGACTCTGGGGTGCATGAAACCCCAGGACCCTGGGGATCACATCTGCCATAATCCCTAGGGCTTCAGAGAGTCAGAAAACCCTGGGGTTAGAGGATCACTGCAAAGGTAATCCCACCCCCCCCCTCTTCCCTCCCCCAGCCCTGGGAATGCAGGAAATCCCTCGGTCTGAAGGATCAAGATGATTCTCCCATCCCAGGAGTTTCCTACACTCCTGGGGCAGGGGGAACACCCTGCAATGATCCAAAGAAGAAGGATTGCTAGGAAGAGACAGGATGTCCCTGACGAAGAGAGGGACAGGTATCTTTGCAGATAGGATCACTAACCTAGTGAGGAAGACTTTAAAGTAGGTTCAATAAGGGATGGAGAACAAAGTCCTGAGGTAAGTGGGGAAGTGGGGATACGGAGGAAGCAGAAGTAGGAGGAGACAGCAGAAGAGGCCTCATTCTTTCTGAGAAGGTAGAGCAACTGGCTAGTCACCTCAGGTGTCTGTACAGGAATGCACAGTGCTTGGGAAAAAAGGAGGAAGAATTGGATGAATGGGCTGTAAGGCAGATATAAAACTGGCTGGATTGTCAGGCTCGATGGGTAGTGATCAATGACTCAATGTCTAGCTGGCAGCTGGTATCAAGTGGAGTGCCCGCAAGGCATGGTCCTGGGGCCAGTTTTGTTCAATATCTCCAGTAACAGTCTGAAAGATGGGATGAATTGCACCCTCAGAAAGTTTGCAAATGACACCAAGCTGAGAGTTGTAGTAGATATGCAGGGCGGTAAGGCTAGAATTCAGAGTGACCTAGACAAATTGGAGGATTTGGCCAAAAGAAATCTTATGATGTTCAACAAGGACTAGTGTAAAGTCCTGTGCTTAGGATGGAAGAAACTCATGTACTGCGAAAGCCTGGGGACTGACTGGCTAAGCAGCAGCTCTGCAGAAAAGGACCTGAGGATTACAGTGGACAATAAGATGGATATGAGTCAGCAGTGTGCGCTTGTAGCCAAGAAGGCTAACAGCACAGTGGGCTGCATTAGTAAAAGTGCTGCCAGCATATCAAGGAAAGTAATTATTCTGCTCTGTTCTGCACTGGTGAGGCCACATCTGGAGTACTGTGTCCTGGTTCGGGCCAATATAGACAGGATGTGGACAAGTTGGAGAGTCTAGTGGAGAGCAATGAAAATGGTTCAGGGGCTGAGGAACATGACTTATAAAAAGAGGCTGAGGAACTGGGTTTATTTAGTATGTAAAAGAGAAGATCAAGAGGGGATTTGCTAGAAGCCTTTAACTACCTGAAAGGTGGTTCCAAAGAGGATGGAGCTAAACTGTTCTCAGTGGTGACAGATGACAGAATAAGAAGCAATGGTCTGAAACTGCAGCAAGAGAGGTTTAAGTTGAATATTAGGATAAACTTTCTCACTAGGAAGGCGGTGAAGCAGTGGAACAGGTTACCTATAGAGGTGGTGGAATCTTCATCCTTGAAAGTTTATAAGGTCTGGCTTGACAAAGCTTTGGCTAGGATGACCTAATTGGGGCTGGTCCTACTTTGAGCAGTGGGTTGGACTAGATGACCTCCTGAGGTCCCTTCCAACCCTAATTTTTTATGAATTCAAGATCCTCTAGACCCAGGGGTGGAAAGATTGCTGCAGGGGGGATCATCCAGTCCTGGGGTTGCACGAATTGCCTCTGCAGCTGGGAGCCTACCAAGTGGGGTGCATTGGACTCCCAGCCATGGGAGCTTGCCTCTTGCCAGTGCAGTGGAGGCTTGGGATCAGTCTTCTCTTGCACTAGTGATACAGTACAATGAGATCTAATGCATGATCCCATAGTCACACCTCCTGCCATGCACATGTTGCATGGCAGGAGGCGCAATTATGTAAATCATGGATTAGATCCCATTGTGATTTTACCTGCACATGTAAAGAAGGCCTTAGGCATATAAAGATAAATAGGATTTTGCCCATAGTCTATTACATCTAAAAAAAAGTAAACCATACCACTTAAATTACACTGTCTTTCAGATCTTGGTTTCATCAGGAGATTATGATGCTTGACCTGATAGGAAATCATGGAGAAATCTCTCTCACATATTATTTTAAGCGGTCCCAAAATATATTTCAATATAGTTCAGTATATTATTCTTAATAACCTAAGTAGTAATAGTAATCTTTTTCTGAACCTGAATATCCTTTAACTGTCTGATAAATATTGGAATACCATTCCAGTAGAAGGCAACTGTATTTAGAATATTAGCAGAAATTGAGGCATAGAACTCTGTTGTGTTTCTATGAGCCATTCACTAAACCAAAAATTAACTTTTAAGTCCAGTGACATGGATTCCCTCATAAATTGTCAGTCACTTTTTATGTGACCTTAATAGACAATGAAATGTCTGGTTTATTTTCTTTTAACAACAAAGGTCCCATGGCAATATACCTAAGAGCTTACTCTGTGTCCTCAGCTAAAAAGTCATCTCCCTTAATATAATCTGAAGTAACATACACCAGTTTACTACTGCCTTCACTCTTAAGGGTGACTATTTTAATGCATATCAGCCACCTGTGATATAATGAGACTTATCTTGTCAATTCTAAATGGAAAATCTAATACAGTGGTGTTTCAATCCTTTCTTCTATAGCATAAATCAAATTTCAGCATCTTAACAAAGTCTAGAGCCTACACCAATCATCCTACCCTATTTTCCTCCTAGCTCTTGGTTCCATGGATCAAACACTCCTTTTGATATTAGCATCTGCAGCTGTATCTATCTCTTCCACTTTTCATGAAGAGATTTTTTCCAAAAATCAGAATGATTCCTACTGTGGAAATAAATCACAGACCTTTAAATATTCAATCCTTTTATTAAGATGCATACTCATTGCAGTCATTAATGATCAAAAGGAAAAGAACTCTTTTTTAACATATTAATTCAGTTAATACATATTTGTCCACTAAGGAACTGAGTTTCCTAACTCAGGTAAGTATGGGGTAATGACCAGGAACTGTATATAGGACAGTAAGTGATCTCTGTCGCATTATCTATTGACATTAGGTGTGTCCTAGTATATTACTTAGATTCTTTTTCCCTGTTTTTCCTTAATCATTAACTGTTCTTTGACTTTTCAATCTACTGATGAATGTGATAAGCCCTCACAAATAGCAAAACTTTATCATTTTTGCATTTCTGGCATTTATAATATTTCAGCAGTGAATTCCAAAAGAAGCCTAACTTATTAACATATATTCATTAACCTTTGTGAAGATAAATGGACTATGACTGAACGTTTTAAAGATTTCCCCCAGATATTCAAGACAAATTCTCTCTCTCTCTCTCTCACACACATATACACACATGTGAAAATGCCATGTAATATATGATCCTTACAAAACCATTATTCCTTATATAAATGGGATTCATGGAAGTGCAAGCAATTATATTACTGGATATAACCCAAAAAAACTTAAAAGCCACTTAAGAATAAGTACATATCAGTAATATCAATAAGCTTATGACCAGATTTGTTTCTAAACCATTTTTCATCTGACAAATGAATATGGAAGATTTGGAAACCCAGAAGGAAATGCCTATCAGAATGTTTTACAGAGAAATGTAAGCTCATTATACAATATCCTCCTTGGGGGTTTGTGCTGTCAGAAAAGAAACTGATCTAGCAAGGGTGCAACAAAGAGAAAAGATCAAATTTCCCTGAAGGAGCTGCAATAACTATGTGAATTAACAAAGAAAAGACATTAACTCTTTCCCCTCATAGCAAAAGGTTTCCTAATTTGTCATGCTGCTTGCATAAATGCTTTTCATCCAAACAGCTGGAAGGAAAAGGAGTGATAGCTAAAAGTGAAGGTTAAATTCTTATTTCAGATGGAAGTTAGGTTGTGTGTGGGTGAGAATGAGCATGAAGACACATACAATGTATTCTTCAGAGGAAAATTTACAAGATTCCAAGAAAAGCTCCCAGCAATAAGTGACCCTGAAAAACTAATAGATGTACAAGTGTTCTAATGGAAGGGAACAGCTTCCAGCCACAACTGAATCAGAATTCAACATACCAGGTAGGATGAGGAAAAGTGTCAGAGAACCAGCAAGGTACAAACATTAAGGAAAGTTTTTGAAGAAATACAGACTCATTTATTTCAGCTTTTTGTAAGGCCTACAAGGAGTGAACTACTTTTAAATCAATGAAATTTAAAAGATAGTAGGAAATGACCAGCCAGAATAATCAGTAGCAAATATTAGCCTAACTAAAAAGGGCATGGAGGTACCAGTTCTATAGCTCACGTCACAAATAAGAAAACAAACAAACAAAAAACAGTTATAAACTGTTGATCTAGCAATTTCCTAAGAGTTATATGATAGACTGTGGTTCATTAAACAAGAGATAGCTATAGAGCAAGGGCAACATGCACAGAGCATAACTCAACTTGTCTGGCAACTGAAAGCCCTGACACATAAGATGATCATTGTTACCAAAAAATAACCCTGTGTAATAAATAGCTATTAGTTACAAAATTAGCAAATCTAAATAAGCTGTAGTAGTTGAGCAACAATATAAAAGTATGCTAGAAATACTGAACACACTGAAAGTATAAATAAGAGGCCATTCTGTTCGGTTACATTTGTGTAAAATTGAATTAAATAAAAGATGAGAGCAATATTTACAAAATAACAAAGAGTAGTTCTTACTACAGCCATTAAATAAATATTTTTGAATTCAGTGGTCAGAACAGGAAATGGAATTATAAATGAATCACAGAATCATAGAAAAAAAGACCTGGAAGAAACCTCCAAAGGTCATTTAGGACCCCCCTCTGCAAAGCAGGATCATTCCTATCCAAACTATCCTATACAAGTGTTTATCTAACCCAAAGATCAGCAATTATTTTGGGTGGAGGGCCACTTAACAAGTTTTGGTGAGCTGTTGAGGGCTGCAAGGATAGCCCCACCCCTTGACAGGTGCCCTGCCCTCTGGTCACCATCTTGGGACCAGAAGACCTGGCCCCTAACCCTTGACCTTTGAGGGGGGGTGGGTATGGGTGTCGGGGTATGGGGTTTGTGGGAGGCTGCGGGGGGGATGTGGATATGTGTATAGGGTATGGGGATGGGTGTCAGGGTATGTGTGGATGTGGGTGGTTGAGTATGGGGGGTTTGTGAAGAGGTGTGTTTATGGGGATGTGTGGGTGTGTGTGGGTGGGTATGGGATTTGTGGGGTGCTGTGGGGTATAGGGAGGAAGAGGGTGGCTGGGAGTGTGTGAGGGGGTGGTGGGTACTGGGTATGCATGGGAGAGTGTGGGTGCATGTGTGTGGTGGGGTGTGTGTATGTAGCAGTGAGCAGGGTTTCCCCAGAGATGAACAGGTGTGTGAGGGGGTGTAGAGAGGGGAGGGGGTTGTGGGAGTAGAGAGTGTGGGTGGGTGCAGTGTTTGTGGGGTGTGCGATTGTACGTAGGGGAGACTGTGGTTGTGGGGTCTGTGAGGGAGGGTTTCTGGGTATGATGGGGTATGCATCAAAGCCCTTGCACATTCCCCACATAGACAGTCAATAACAGCCTCTGTTCTGCAACAGCCTGGAGCACGCATGTCCTGTGGTGCCTCCCCACCATTGCCAACAGTGCGCAGCTCCAGCCCTGCCTCACGCCCACTCTGGACTCAATCCCACCAGAGCAGATCAGCTGGAGCCCAGGCAGCCCCGGCCCAGACCACTCCACACCTGCTCCTCACCGCCCTCCAATGGCATGTCCTACCACCCCCTGGACATGCAGCGAGGCTTGGGTGGCTTCCCAGATGGACTGCCTTTCTAAACAGCCCAGGTGTTAGCACTTCCTTTGAACTGCTGCCACTGCTGGCCCCACCCCACACACATGTACCAGTGGGGACCCACACTGCAGAGCCCAGATCGCGTGTATCCTGCGCCTGCTTTGGGCTTACCCACCCAGGTTCAGCATTAGTGGCACAGGACAAAAGCTGTTGCTCAGCAAGGGGGAAAAGTGGACCCTCCCCCTTTCCACTGCCAGCCATTTCTGCTGTAGCTGCCTAGACCCCATGCCAGGCTACCCTGCGTCTACACCACTGTCACTGCCACCTCCAGGCTGCTCAGGAGGCCACAAGGCAGCCCAGCACAGGCTCTGGGCAGCTGCAGTAATAATAGCCATTAGCAGTGAGGGGGAGGGGCCACTTTTCCCCCATGCTAAGCAACAGCTTCTGTCCCACGCCACCACTGCTGAGCCTGGGTGGGATAGCCTGGAGGATCAGGGCTGTGCACGCAGGTCCCTACTCGTACTGTGGGGCTGGGGTCAGCGACAATGGCAGCCAGAAGGCAGCCCAGCTGCAGAACTGTCCCAGCCACACTGGATTTCCAGGGGGCAGCAGGACGCACCATGGCTGGACAGTACTTGGGCTGGACAGGACTGAGGGACCTGTCACAGGCTGGACAAAGACCCACTGTATGCTGGACCCAGCCTGCAGACCATATTTTGCCCAGCCCTGTTCTAACCTAATCCTAAAATTACACAGTCAACCCTGTTGGCACAACTACAAAGCATACTGCCCAACAAGACCAAGATCACCCTATCCTGCCACACATAAAGCAGAGGGATGAGGGTTGGCAGCACCCTGCCTCTGACATGGGAAAGTAAAAATCCCTACAGTCTGTACCAATCTGAACACAGGGTAAAATTCCTTCCTTATCCAAAATGTACCAATCTGTCTGACGCAGAGAAAAGGGGTAAAACTCTGTTATCAGAAACCTCTAGGATTTAGTCCCAGCATGAGCATTGGTACACCTTAGTCAAATGACCCAACCTTGGCTGCAGCCAATACCCAATGCTCCGGAGGAAGGTGAAAACAAATTCCTGACACTTGCACCAACAGGAGGGACAAAAATCCCTTGTAGCAACCAGTAAAGCCCAGAAGCATGGGAAAAACCAAACAATCTCCACTTGGTTCTGCAACCTCAGGACAAGCATAACACGTCACGCTCTCTAACTGGACTCCCCTTTTGTTATACATTTATCCCAGCTAGTTTAATCTTCTTTCATAAGTAAGCCATAACTGCCTTATTCTCCTGCTGTTAAGCATCCAAAATCCAATATCCAACTGCTCTAGAATGAAGAGCTCTTCTTGTTATCTCCCAGCAATCTGTGTGTGTGTGTGTGTGTGTGTGTGTGTGTGTGTGTGTGCACACGCACGCGCGCAAGGAAGGAGACACATTCTGTTCCTAAAAAATCTAGGTTAGCTACTCACAACCAGCCTTTCCTCCTTTGGATGCTTGCAAATGGATATCATTATGGTATCCAACAGTAACTTCCTGGTGCATACAATATGATATTGAGGTCAGACTAACTGGTCTGTAATTCTGTGGGTCCTCCTTTTTGCCTTTCTTAAATAGGGGTACTATGTTTGTCCTTTTCCCAGGTCTCTGGTACCTTGCCTGTCCTTCACAAATTGGTACATATTATTTATTATTAACAAAAGTTCCAAGATCTCCTCTGCCAATTCAGTGTGTGGGTACTAAAGGAGAGTGAGCCTTGCTTGCAGAGGTATAGAACCTTTCATGGGCAACTGGTGCCTCCCAAGTCTGGGGAGCACCAGCGGGGCATGACTGGTGGGGGTGTCCCCCAGTGCCTGCCAGAGGAGCCTATTTCAGGGGGACCACTAGTGCTCTCCGTGCCCCACTACCAGCTGGAGCGCTTGCTGTCAGGGGGGACACCAGCCACCTCCCCCACATGTTTGACTCCAAGATGAACGTGAGCCACCAATGCCAGACCGCAGCCAGCAAGGCCGGCCATCCCTTGTCATGCACCCAAAGGTGCATCTCAAGCTGGTCCAGAGAGGTGATACTCCCCCTCTATGCGACTTTGGTCAGGCCGCAGTTGGAGTACTGCATCCAGTACTGGGTGCCGCACTTCAAAAGGGATGTGACCAGCCTGGAGAGGGTTCAGAGGAGGGCCATCCGCTTGGTGAGAGGGCAGCAGGACAGGCCCTACGAGGAGAGACTGAAGGACCTGAACCTGTTCAGCCTCAGCAAGAGGAGGCTGAGGGGGGACCTGGTGGCTGCCTACAAGCTCATCAAGGGGGATCAACAGCAAATAGGCAGAGCTCTTTTCTCCCCAGCACCACCTGGGGTGACGAGGAACAATGGTCATAAGCTGATGGAGAATAGGTTTAGGTTGGAGATCAGAAGCCAATATTTTACAGTTAGGGTGGCCAAAATCTGGAACCAACTTCCCAGGGAAGTGGTCCTTGCCCCTACCTTGGGCATATTCAAGAGGAGGTTGGATGATCACCTGTCTGGGGTCTTGTGAACCCAGCATTCATTCCTGCCTGTGGCAGGGGGTCAGGCTAGATGATCTGTTCAGGTCCCTCCTGACCCTAGCTACTATGAAACTATGAAACTGTGTGTCACCTATGGACCTTTCACAGCCAAGCTTCCTATGTCTTTTTCATAGGCAGTCTGCTTATTATATAGTCCTTCAAATTTCCTACTCAGTCTCTGCTGAGTTCTTCCCAGAGCATTTCCAGTATGCACTTTCTAATAAGCTTGCCTCATATTTGCCTTTTTCCAGTCTACTTGGTCTTAAACTGGTTCTTCTACTCCAGCCTACCTTCTGGCCTACTCAAGGCAACTCCTACAGAATCCCTGCTCTCCTTTGCAGAGACTTGTGGCTTTGGGGGTCTCTGATGTCCCACTTAAAGGAACATTTTTCTCTTTCTCACTTGTAATGGGGATCAAAGTGGTCCCTGTTCCAGGGTCATAGTCTGTAAAATTTGATAATGACTCAGGAAAAAAGAGTATGGTCACCTATCCATGCTGAGTAGTCCAACAGCAGAGGATGAACTATATCTTACCTAGGCACAAATGAAGGAAAAGCTAAAGGACAACACAAAGTTGTTTCTACAGGAGACACTTGAAGTGCAGTAGCCTAATAACATTGCACAGTAACTTGTACAGCATGTGAATATGCTACTGCTACAGAATTATTAGGCTACTGCACAGTAGCATTGCTAAAAAGGCATTCACTGGCTACTACACAGGAACTCTATTTACTGTGTATTTAAGTACTACTTAATTAAGCAAGTACTAAATTCAATGTGCAGTAACTACTACACATTAATGAACATGTAGATGCACCCGTAGGCACCTAATTTCCCTTAAACACTTACAAGGTAGAATAGAATCCAGTCTTAATTGTCCAGATAAGCCCATGCCCTACTATCATAATAGGGCACTGGCTGAAAACTGGCTCTGAAAGATTAGTTCAATAGTCATTATTAATCATTTTCCATCATACCAAGACTTTACAAAAACATCACCCATGCAAGGGAAAAATAACCCTGTAAAGGCTTAACTTTGCTTACTTGCAAGACCTATCAAAATATAAGAGATGTACATTAACAAATCTGTAGCTTTTAGTAAATGGCATGCTGTGAATGACTGAACATTCAGAAAGGAAAAGCTGAAACTTGTGTCCTTTTTCCTGTTACATTAATGCCATGTCATAATGCTACTCTCTAATCTTACTTCTTTCACATACTGATATTTCCATTCATTCAGGATTGACTTATTTCTTGTATTATATAGAATTTTAGCATAGTAAGAATAGACTCTGTATATTTTAAACTATTCCATACATAATCAATGGATTGAAGTATAGGATTCAGGTGAATTTCCTCAATGACATTAATTTCCCTGTGATATACTGAAGACTAATAAGGGTAGTGCATTTTTTAAAGAAGACTTAAATGAATATTCTCAGTATTCCAATATATTTTGAATGTTTTCATCTCATGTAGAGAAGCACTGGATAACCTCATTTGAAGACAGATTCTTATAAGTTTTATAACCACAAATTAAATGATTATAAGTAGAATTATTTGAGCCATACTATTCTATTCTTATATAGGTATTGATACCATGTTCCTCATAGTATCTGAGCAACTTCTGGTAATGGAGTAAGCAAAATTACTTTGGAATAGCAGAGTGGAACAGTATTGCCCTTAAAGACCTAACTCCACTTACACACCTATAAATGGAATAGAATTTGGCCCTTAGACATCTGACTTACATATGTAAGTGTGATTTTAGTTTACCTTACTCAGCTCTGTGAAAAACCATTAACACATACACTTTTGTAACACATTCATTTTGCCCTTAAGAATAAATTTGTGTTGTTAACATGTCCCCTCAGAGCAGCCATACTGGACATGCAAAATCAGCAAATAAAGTGATTCTGACCTTGTCTAAATGAGATATTTATGGTGATCTAGCTGCAGAGGACCAATGGTTCTTTTTGCTTCAGAACTTAGGCTTTTCAGTCCTAGTTGAGTCTAAAATCGTGGCAGTCTTTGTAAACAGATCATGGTAATTAACAGTCTGGTCTAACACTAGTATTCTGAACTGAGGCATAAGATACCCAAAAGGGTTTGGCTTCTAAGATATGGCTCATGAAGCAGGCTAATATAAAAAATCTTCAAAGCTGCCCCTGTTGACCAAAGTTTTTAGGTGCTTTTAGAAAAAAAGATTTACATACTACATACTAAATAGGAAAACATACTTCCCTAAATTCCATCACTGGAACTGCTGTTGTGAAGTTAAATTCAGGAGTTTTAGATATGAAGATTTAGTAAACTTTCAGTCAAAGAAGAAACAAAATACAATTAAAACAAAAATATTATTTTATTATTTTTGTAAAATGTTAAGTCTACCATTGCTTATCATTAAAAAAGGAGGGTTATGAGAAAAAAAAAAAAGTTTGTAAAAAGGAATTAAGCCTTTAGGTCACTTCACCCTTGGTGAAGAGTGAATGCCCTGAAACAAGGGTGATATGACCTAAAGGCTTCTTGGAGCTAAATTCTGTTTCACTTTATGTACTCAAGTGGCATGTCTGAAGCCACTAAACTTAAGTTTTTAGCACTTAAGCAAATTGGACTCTGTATCTTCTGGGTAGGTTTCTCAGCAGGGCGCATCTACACATTCATTAGTGTGCCATAATTACAGCACATTATGTTAGTACCTGTTACTACAGGTTATGAAAGTTATTACAGGTACTAACTGAATGTGCCATAATCAAACCTATTACTCATTAGTATGCATGAATGCTTTTTGCATGACGCCTAATGTGCATTGGACTAAACCTATTGCACATTAGCTCATTAGCATGGTTTCTGCCAGCCATGCTAATACACAGTAGAATTAGTCCAATACACATTAAGTGTCTTGTGTAGATGTGCTCTGCAGGAAATAAAATGGACTCTCCCACTTTTCAGCCCAAATGTCTAGTAGTTAGGACATTCATGAAGCATATAGGATACATCAGTGTAAGGCTTCCTTCCCCTAGAGGAGTTTAAATTTTCATTTCCTGCTTCCGAGCAAATTGTTCTAACCAACATGGGTGGGGCATTTCCAATAGGAGATGAAGATTTAAACCTCCTCAGGTTGAAAGAGGCCAGAGCCTGAGTTTTCTGCTCCCTGGGCAAGTGCCCTAACTACTAGGCTACTGGGCTAAAAGTTTGGAAGTCCTACTCTTCCATGTAATGCCCACTAAATGTGGCTTTTACCCAACTAAAATTTCAGGATTTGCCCCATCTTTTCTGCATACTAGGGAGATTTTATTTCTCCCTGAAGCTGCCTAGCTGGAGCCCCTCCCTACTGAGTATGTTCAGTAGGCCAAGCATGAGAAATACTGAATTGCCAACTGTGTGTAAATACCAAAAACTGCATCGCTATGAACATGACATTAGGTGCATAAAGTTAAATAGGATTTAACCCTTAAAGCATATGGACAGCAACAGCGTACTCTGTTGGTTAAAAGCCTATGATTCTGAATGCATGAGGTATGCAAGCCTCAAAGGTGGACAACATAGGGCCTTGTTACACTGTAATTTTGGGCAGCTCCTGGAGCTGTTAACATCTGGATTGTCCACACATTAACACCTAAGACTAGCTTTAAGCATTCTCTAGGTGGCTTAAATATCCACCACTCCAGGGCAGGATTCTCTCTGATCTGTGTTACTCAACTCGTGTTACACTAAGACATAGCTACTCTAGGCTACACCTTACTGTAAACACCCTACCTAGCCCCTCTCCCCCACTGGCCCAGATTAAGCTCACTGCCCCCCTCCCCCCATCCTCCTGAGCACCTGAGATCCCTGCTCACTGCCCCCCTGCCTCCCCTCCTTACTTGTGGGTGCCCACACTGTCTGTCCCAGGAGAGCAGGTAGGGAAGGGTTAATCTGCCTGCCTGGCCACCACTACCACCACTGCTGCTCTCTTGGCAGGCTCAGCCTGAGGAAGAGCAGCAGACCAGCACCAGTGGCTGTGGTGGCTGAGCAGGCAAGTTAACCCTTCCCTGCCTGCTCCCCCAGGACAGACAGCAGGGGCAGCCACAAGTCAAGAGAGAAGGCAGGGTGATAAAGGGAAACCCCAAGGAGTGAGGAGGAAGGATTCCTACCTTTCAATCCTCCAAGCTCCTGCTGACCTGACTGTGTGACTGCTCCAAAAATGAGCTAGCACTAACAGTGCTCAACATTTGAGCAGCTCAAAGGATAAGATGTGAAAAGGTCCACAGTTGTCTTACTTAACGAAAGGTATCTTTAAGTAAGATGTCATCAGTGAACTTGGAGTGCAATAGAAAGAAACAAAGTAAGCTGGCTCATTCCAAGGCTCGCTTTCTTTTATTATACCTTGCATTGGATTCTTAGCTACGGAAATAACTATGATTGACACTATTTAGATTGGTCTTGCATAAGTCAACTTTTTATAATGATGTTTTAAATATAAAATATCATAAACAACTCTTGAATTGTTGGATTATGCTTAATATTTTCCTTTCTTGACCTTCCATGATTTAAACTGAGTCTACAACTCACAATTACCATGCTACAATGGCAGTGTGCTAGTTTATGTCAAACTCTTTGGTTTACATTAAGCTAGAACAGACAATCAGAGGTCACAGTCCTGTGATTGTTTTCCAACACACAAATCTGGACATGAATTTTATTTTTAACCCCCAAATTCTTTATGTGATGTGTGTTTAATCTTGAAGCTGTATGTTCTCAGTGGCAGCATGAGACGCTGGGTCTTGCTAAAAATGTTTTAAATTACAGAGAGGTCAAACCTTTCTTCACTGCAGTGTAGTCTTAATGCACCTCAAAAAGCACTTCAGCAGAAATTTCAGAGTGCAGTTCAGAAATTATGCAGAAACCCATTATTTGTGGATCACTAAATTTTATTCCAGGACTTACTGGGTGAATAAACTATAATAATTTATCTAAAGCTTTTACTGTCTATTGTCTTGATAGTTTACATACTTAATTAATGCAGTTTCATCCATACATTATAGTATTGTGTGTAATAAATATGCAAACTGACCCTTATAAAATAGTGAGATAACTGTGCCTGCAGATTTTTTAATTGACTTTCATTTTATTATAAAAATACAAAAGGCATGATTCCATATTATAGAAAAAATACCTCCATCTTTTCAATAAAAGTCATTTTAGAGTTAATCAAATAAAACATTTGAAGTAGCAAGACTTAGCCACTTCTCTCCTTCAGTGAATGTAAATCAATTCAACAAATGCATAGTAATTCAAAATTAGCTAATAGTTATTTTTTGAAATAAGACCTATATAGACAAATATAGCCTGTTATTTTTGAGGTCTTCCATACTTGGAGGTCAGAAATGGTAACTTATTAATAAATATGTAATGCAAAGTTACTTTACCTCAGCTGAAGAGCACTAAGCTTCAATATAAGTGGCTTCTGGAGCCAATGGAAGAGAAAACCTGCAAGTCAAACTAGGTACATCTCTCTGTTTTTCATAGGTACTGATACGGCCCCTCATTAATTTAGTGTTTCATAATAATTTTGTATGTATTTTATCATAAAATCATAAAGAAAAATAGGGCTGGAAGGGACCTCAAGGGGATATCTAATCTAACCCCCTGCCTAAACCATCCCATACAAACCATAATCTAAACTCTACATTAGACTACCATGAATGCTAAGCCAACATAGACCTAACACCCTAACCTGCCACAACACTGGTAAAGCAGGGGAACCATGGCAGCCAAAGTCCATGCTTCTATAAAATGTTGTTAATATGTGCTCAAGAGATCCTGGGTAAAGGGCCATGCTCCTCACTACAGAGGAAGGCAAAATTCCTTGCAGTCCATACCTGTCTGACCATGGAGTAAAATTCTTTCCTGACCCTAAATATAGCAATCGGTCTGACCCTGAGCAGAGGGACAAGACCCTCTAGCCAGGAATCTTTGGTTTTGCTCCTGGTAGGGGCACTGGCACACCCCAGTCAAAGTCACCAGCCTTGACTGTAGCCAATACCCAGTGCTAGGAAAGCTTAAAAACACACTGACGCTTATCCTCACATCACCCTAGGTACCTGTGAGGTATATAAGTACTATTATTGCTTTCTTATTGATATGGAAACTGAAATACAAAAGGCTAAATTTAAAGGAACATAAATGTCTAATATTGCCCCTAGGTATCCAGGTTGTAATTAATTTAAATTTTTAATATTAAAATTAAAAATGTAATTTAATTTAAAATTTAAAAATTAATGTTTAATATTGCCATTAGGTATTTATGCCAAATGTATAGGCATCCCAAGGATTCTCAAAAGACCTGCTCAGTTGCTACCTAACCTTATAAGCAGGGATCCTGATTTTCTCTGATAAAAAAAAAATCCCCAACTTTCTGTTTAAAAAAATAACCTAAAATCCAGTTTTCCATAGCTAAAATTAAACACCACTAATATACAGATACAGTAAAAGGTGTGTGAACAGGAATTTAAGTAACTGGAACACTCTATTAACTGGAATTTCTGTCTGGCCAGCCATGGGGGGGGGGGGGGGGGGAAGCTCGCACATGGCAGGGAAGGCTCACCACCACCATTACCCACCATGCTGCGCTGCCACCACTCCATGTGCACCGCCCCCCACCCCTCTGCCCCAGCTCTGCATCTGGCTGAAAAGCCCCTGCCCTCAGGTAACTGGAATTTTGATATAATCGGCACCCCCCTTAGCCCACTCATGCTGGCTAACAAAGCTTTTACTGTAAATATATAGTGGTGTTTCATTTTAATCATGAAAAAATGTGGATTTTGGGTTACTTTTTTAAAACTGAAAATTGAGAATTTTTTTATCAGAGAAAACCAGAATCTCTGCTTATAAGCACCTAATCTTCTAGTACTGAATGTGGCTAAAACCCCTAAGCCCTGCCACTGTTCAGTTGCTTGAAGATCTAGATTACAAAGTCCTGATAAGCAAATATAAATGCTTTCTGCTTTTTCTGCCTGATCCAGTCCACACTTACAGAGCATGCCATTTGAGCTAAGCTATGCACAAAAGACAACCAGGAATTAAACTAGTTCTCCAAGGACTGTGTCTCATTATAACCAAATGGTTTGGGCATTCACTTGTGAGGTCAAACACCTAGATTTAAATTCCTGTTACAAATGAGCTAGATCCAAAATGCATGGCATGAATTAGGGGACTAAGAATAGAATTCACCACAGCTAGCATGCCAAGCGGGGAGCTACTTTATGTAGCCAATAGGAAATACTGAGGAAAGTGATGTAATATCAAAATCCTCCTTTCTTAAGGTTTAGCCACCTAACTCCATCCTGCAGGAAGTCACTTACCTCTACTCAAGAGTCATAGACCTGAACTCCCTCCTTGAGTTAAATATATGCAAGCACAGTTATTCCTTTCTTTCACAATGATGGTAGCAACATTTGTACTATTTCTTTTTTATACAGGAACCTAGTATCTAGAACACTCAGTATGTCTCCAAGATGTAGGAGATCTAGGTTCAATGCCCTCTTCTGCCTCATGTTATTCAAACCCAGATCTCACAAGAGAGTGTTCTATTAATTAAGCTATAGGTTGTTTGGGGTGCAAGTGTTCCACTGTGCATAAAAATAATCAAGGTCCATTGAGCTGGAAGCAACATAAAGCAATCACCTAGCTATTCAGACAAAAACCTGTGAGAGGAGAAACCTGAAATCTGGCCCCTGTTCCAAATACTGCTTCTGAAATGTATCTAAGATTGTTTTTAATGTCCTGTACAATTCAAAACTGGAATTAAATTATTGCACTACTGTACTGGACCTCCAGTGTAGCTATAAGACAGTGGAAGAGCCCAAACAGAGAAGCCTTCTTCATTCTTCTCCAGCCATGTTTTGAATGAAAGTGGTAGCTGCTACTGTGTTTTGATGAGCCTCCAGTCCTGCAGGTGTGTTTTAGATGTGTTCTGAGCACAAAGCACAGAGATGAGAAACATCCGGTTGCTCAATGACAAAAGGGATTAAGTCTGAGATCACAGCTGAATGGCTCAGCTTTAACAAGACTGAAATTCTTCTGGCCATCTCAAGAAAAAAAACTTTGGAACCCAGGGAACTGGTTTACAAAAACTTAAGTGCTCATAAGGTTAGGTGAGCATGTTTAAACTTTAACAATTCAATCTCTTTGTGGCTCTGGGCCTACCTGACATAGTCAAGGTCAAGCAGAAAGCTGGGAGAAGAGTAAGGAAATAAATCTAGGCTTTTGGACTTCAGGCTACTGCTGTAATCACTGCATCCTATTTTCTCTCCTCCAATTTAGGCATCAGCTAGAGGTGCACCAATACATTGGTCCCATATCATATCGGTACTGATAAAAGAAAAATTGACATGATTGACAATCAACTTTTTTTGGCTGATGTGGCCAATAATGTCACCGATAAATGTTGCATGCACGCGCAGCCACAGCACAGCACATAAGCGGCCAAGAGCACAGCCCAACAGTCTGGAGAGTGGCAACTGACTGGTAAGTCAGGGAAGGAAGAGGCATGGGGAGGGGCAGATCGAGACCCCCACAGTGAGGGAGGGAGTGGGGCTGGTGCTAGAACTGGAGCAGGAGCAGGCACTGCACAGCTGGGGCAGGGCACAGGACGGAGCTGCAAGCAGCTCATCCAGGGGAAGCAGGGGGGCAGCTTCTGCCACTGCACACACCCTGGGAGGGCAGGGGAAGTGTGTGCCCCCCGGAGCTGCATGTGGGGTGAGGACAGGCTGCCACTTCAGGCTGGGACTGTAGGCAGTGCCAAGCTCTTCCTGGGGGCGGAGGCTGGACCACAGCTACACTTGGGGTGGGTGGCGGCAGCGCTGGGAGGGTGGCTGCAGCCACCCCAAAATACACCGTAGTCCTCCCTTGCAGTTCTGCCACCACCCACCCCGAGCATAGCTCCAGCCCAGCCTCCCCGTCAGGAAGAGCCCAGCACTGCCTCTGGCCCTGAGCCTGCAACAGCAGCCCACTTTTGCCCTGCGTGCAGAGCCAGGGGGCACACTCTCCCATGCACTCCCGGGGTATGTGCAGTGGTGGGAGCCACCCCCACTTCCTTCTGATGAGCTGCAGCTCCGTCCCATGCCCTGCCCCACCCTGGCTGTGCAGCACCTGCCCCTTCCCCTGCCCTTGACCTTGCCCCAGCCCCAGCACCAGCCCCACTCCCTCTCTCACCACAGGGGCCTCAATCTGTTCCCCATGCCCCTTCCCTCCCCCCTCACCCCTTCTATCACAGCACACTTACCAGCCAGATGCTGCTCTCCATGCTGCCGGGCTGCATATCAGCAATTGGATAGGTATCAGCCAATATGTCTTGTTAAAAATTGTCCATTGGTATCGGCCCAAAAAATCTCTATCAGTGTATCCCTAGCACCAACCAAACCATTTTGTTCTTTATCTTCTCTGCCCTTCCTCCTAAACAATGCCCTTTGTAACATTTTACAAATAACAAAAGCATTTTATCCTTACAAATATCACAATTGCTTCAGCTCTTTTAAATGTAGAGACTTGCCTTAGCATGAGTTTTATATAACTATAAACAGACAAACTATATACATACATAGGCCATTAATTAAGATCCAGATACAGCAAAGCCCTTTAGCACATGTGTAGTTTTAAGCAGTTGAGAAGTCTCAGTGACTCAGATTTCTCACACTCTTAAAAGTTAGGCACAGACTTGAAAGTTTTGCTAGATCATAATGTAAATGAATAACATTTCATTTGCAAAATGTGGGACTTCACTTTGTCTCTTCATCCTTGTAAAGCAGAAAAATCTCTAGAAGTCCCTGAACTCTGGGTTCCTATGTACAACAGAGGCAGAAGTTGTGCTTCTAGTTTCTACTTGTGCCTTTGACAGAAAATACGCAGTCCATAAGGAGAATATATTCAAAAATGAAAAAAATATAAAAACACCAGAATATCAATCAGCTGAATAATAATATAAATGCAAAACTAAAAGGTTGCAGGGGTGTAGGTTGTAGCCGTGTTGGTCTAAGGACATAGGCAGACAAGGTTCCTTGGGTGAATTTGATATCTTTTATTAGACCAACCCAAATAGTTGGAGAAAAGTTATTAAGCAAGCTTTCGGGTTCAAAAACCCTTCATCAGGCTAAGGAAGTTTCAGCAGTTGGTGTGTGCTCTTCCTGAATGGAATGAAAAGTAAGCAAGCTAGGGGCTGGGCTGGGAAGCCAGTTGCCAGGCAGATTATAATGTATCAAAAATCCAATGTCTATGTTTAGTCCATGATCTCTAGTATCCAGGAGGTTGATGAAATGGAGCTCATAGGCTCGTCTCTGGGAAGTGTTGTGTAAGTTTCCCTTGAGGATCAGGACTAAACTAAAAGGTTTAACTTTCAAGTTTTTCATTTTACTGTCATGAACAATGGACATAATATTTTGCCCAGTATAATCTGTACATAGCCTGTATATGATCACTCCTGGTGTATGATTTCCTTCTGCATTTTCTATATTGAGAGAAAACTAATGTTTCTTAGGACCTTCTGAGTTACAGCTTTTGGAGATCACAAAGTTACAATAGAAAAAATGTTTAAATTATTTTCATCCTGTTTTTCAAGAAATTATATGCAAACAAATTTAATGAAAATACTTTAACCTTTTAAGTATATGCTCCCAAGATGCTTGTTTATTTTTGTCAAACAAGAGATATTAGAACAAAAGCATCATTAAAGTCATTAGTTGAAATCTCTGCTGGCTGTTCATGACTATAAATATATATTTTTAAGGTTTGTAACCATTTCAGTTTGCATTTTCAAGTGAAAACTTTAATCAAAGGATGTGAAGAGAAGCCCCTGCTAGGGAAACACAGTTCCCTTCAATGCTTTTCTTGTGAATAACTACTAGTTGGTACTTTGGAAAGTAAATCAGATGCTTAACCTTTGCATTGAAAACAAAGGTATCTTTTGAACGTAGTTAAACACTCAATTTGTTATTTTTGATCAGTTTAGTTTTGACTGGAATTTTGTCATTGACTAAAAAAAGTGATGTTTATATATATTAAACTTTTAAAAGTGCCAAAAACCTGAAAGGAAAAGTGTGCTTTTGTGTTCAATGGCAAGAACTTTTTTTAGGGCAGGCTACTGGGAGCAAGCCCGTCATCACCACATTTCTTTTCTCTCAGCTCTAAGCAATGGAACAGAAGGGTAATAAATTACATTGAATATTGTGTGCACAATCACAGAAATGTATTGTTTGATAGCCACATCACTGAGCACATAGGGCCCTCTGATGCTAACCCCATCTAACATAAATGATCCAACTGACATCTCAGGGTGCCTAGAGATGTGCAGCGAGGTTGCTCCAACGCACTGTAATTACAGCGCATCAGAACAGACTCAATTAACTGAATATGGTGGAGTGTAGTAATGAACATGCTCCATCAGACTCCAGTGTCACATGTATCAGAGTCCCCGCACTGAAAAATGGTGTTGAGGGCATTTTAGCTAAAGTTCATTCAATGAGATTTAGTTAAAATGCCCCCTCCACCATTTTTTCAGCACAGGGATGCATGCATATGATGCTCTGGGCACTTTAATTAGAGAAGTTCTTGGAGCTGCTCTAATTAAAGTGTGTTCCCCTCCCCTCCCCTCCCCTCCCCCCTGCTCCCCACCACTTCCAGAGCATGTCTATAAACACCTTCAGGTTCTGATTCTGGTCTGCGATCCATATGGGGTAAGCACTTTATCTGCAGAGAGTTCTGCTGAAGTAAATGAGACATAATGCAGTAGGATCAAAGCTTATCTTAAGAGAGAGCATCTAACTGATTTCCATGGGATTGGAACTCCCCTACCCAAAAAAATCAGAACTAGCATTAGGAGATAGGACATGAAGGAAAAAGTTGAAAAAGTTATTCTAATTAAAACAATCAAACAAAAATACCCAAACCCAACACATCTGATGTTTATAACAGTCATTTTAGCATTTTAGTTAATGTTAATTTTCAAGATTTTCCTTTCCTTTTTATTTTCATTTCCATTAATTTTAATACAATGAATACAATTACAATACTGGTGGGTTTTTTTACTAAAATCTTAGATGGTAGAGTCCACGTAAGACAGACTAGCAATAGCAAAATCCCTAATGAACTTCATAAAGGCTCACATTTTTCTCTTCTTCTGAGCTATAGAAAACATCAAAATAGGCTTTTATTATTCTTGCTGTTTGTTCTTTAAAAAAAGAAAAGGTGGGGTAGAGAGGAATCAATATTCCTAATGCTATTATTTTTTTTGTCCAAATGGCAGGAAAACTTTGCCAAATTAAAAGGTTTGTTAACATTTCTGAATGGTCTCTACTGCCATGACACAATATTCCTCCTCCTCCACCCTCTGAACTAATATGAAGGCGTATGACTGGCAAAGCCACAACAATAAGCTAGTCTAAAACCATGTGCAGTGGGTGTATATTTGATATTCTGCTTTGTATGTGGAGCACAGTTATTCTAGAAATGTGGATTTATTGCCCCCTATACCATCAAAGCTCAGGGTCCCATGCCAGGTACACAGGTTCACCCAAGGCACCATGGCAATCAGCAGCAGTGGGGCATACTGGGTTGGGTGCCACTCGGTCTGCATAAACAGCTCCTGGTGCAGTACCCAGGACATATGCAGCAGGGGCATGCTCAGGGTTCAGTGCTAGTGCAGGGGAGAGCTGGCCCTGGGGTGCCTCTGCAGAAAGGCCCCCTGTGAGGAGGGTGGGTTCATGGGCAGCTTCTTGTCCCAGTTTTTGGGTGCCCCACATCCCCTGAGCCTGGGCACCATGCACTTTATGGCAGCACACAAGAGCAGTAAACCTGCAGGAAGAGAAGTGGGGGCAGTGGGGTCTAGAGATGTGGCAGAAGATACTGTCAGAAGCCTGGTCCGTCTTGCCCTGTAAATGGAGTGGGCGAGGCAGGCTGCCTGCAGCCAGCACCCAGTGGCCTGCCAGCTCACGGAAATGAGCAGGGATGGGAGGCTCAGCCAACAGTTACCTGGGCCTGCTCACCCAACTTACCAAGGTCCCTGAGCACCTGTGTATGCCCAACCCCCAATCTGAGGCCGGGCAGCGCACAGAGCCCTGGTATAGATCATCTTATCTCAGAAATATTGCAAATGCTCACAAACAGCTTCTTTCTCATGGCTCTGTAGACCCTGCAACTGCATGCGGGGGAGAGGCCACAGTTGGTAGCCAGGATACAGCCTCATGGTCATTGCTACCCATGCTTGGGGCCCTGTAGATGAACCAGCTCCACAGGAGGAGGACCCAGGACCACTCACTCTTCCTGAACCAGCTCATGACAGCTGCAGAGGATTGTCTGGTGGATGCACAGGCCTGGCAGGTGGAGGACATCACCCGTGAGGATGTACAGGACCAGACATACAGAAAATTACTGGTGAACTTACTTACTGGTGAACAAGTTAAGAGGCTGTGATGTGGATGACTACACAGTCCAGTGGGTGGCGAATTGGCTAGAGGGTCGCACCCAAAGAGTCGTGGTGGATGGGTCGGTCTCGACCTGGAAGGGTGTGGGCAGTGGAGTCCCGCAGGGCTCGGTCCTTGGACCGATACTCTTTAATGCCTTCATCAGTGACTTGGACGAGGGAGTCAAATGTACTCTGTCCAAGTTTGCAGATGACACAAAGCTATGGGGAGAAGTGGACACGCCGGAGGGCAGGGAACAGCTGCAGGCAGACCTGGATAGGTTGGACAAGTGGGCAGAAAACAACAGGATGCAGTTCAACAAGGAGAAATGCAAAGTGCTGCACCTAGGGAGGAAAAATGTCCAGCACACCTACAGCCTAGGGAATGACCTGCTGGGTGGCACAGAGGTGGAAAGGGATCTTGGAGTCCTAGTGGACTCCAAGATGAACATGAGCCGGCAGTGTGACGAAGCCATCAAAAAAGCCAATGGCACTTCATCGTGCATCAGTAGCACAAATTTTATCTACCGCTGTTAAGATATTTTCTCCTTTTCCTGGCATACTGGTGTTTATTTTATTCAAATGTTCAAATATGTCAGCAAGATATGCCAATTTTGTGCACCACAGTTTGTTTTGAATTAGATTGCAGAATTCATTTTGCTGATTTTCCACAAAAAGTTTAAGCATCATTTCCCTCAATTCGTATACATGACAAAGCACTCGACCGCTAGAGAGCCAACGAACTTCTGTGTGTAGTAGAAGCTTTTTAAACCTTGCCCCCATTTCTTCACAAATACGAGCAAATAATCTTGATTGAAGAGGTCTACTTTTAATGTAATTGATCATTTGAACCACTTTGTCCAAAACTTTTCTTAATTCATTTCCAATGGTTTGTGCGACTAGTGCGTCGCGATGTAAAAAGCAATGAGTAATTATAATATTTTCATTCTCTTTCTTTGCTAAAGCTATAAAACCTTTTGTTGAACCAACCATTGAGGGTGCGCCATCTGTGCATATTCCTACACAATTTAACCATTGCAAATTATTTTCCTTCATGAAGCAATCTAAAGTTTTAAATATATCTTCACCTCTAGTTCTCATTGGAAGTTCTAGACAATACAAGAATTGCTCAATAATTCTGTCAGTATGAATGAAACGTATAAAAACCAATAATTGTGCTAACCCACTGACATCCGTTGCTTCATTTAATTGCAATGTAAAGATCATATTATCGTCTTGAAAAATATCCTTCATTTGCTGCTTAATGTCATCAGACATGTCTTGAATACGTCTTCCAATCGTGTTATCTGCCAAAGGGATTTTATTAACTTCTATCTCAAATTCGGGCCCAAACATTGTTCGAACAATAGCACAGCAAGATTCCTTTATGGTGGTTTCGGCAATAGTGTGTGGGTCCTTGTTTTTGCCAATTATTTGAGCAACCAAGTAACTTGCCTTTTGAGCTTTCTCTGATGTCTTCATTCTCTTTGTGAATGATGCAGACTGCTTCTTTATAGATTTTGAAAGCTCAATAAAGTATTCTACTGGTTTTTCTGACAAATGACTGTGTTTTGAGGTAAAATGACGCTTTAATTTATTTGGTACCATACTTTCATTTGCAAGTATATCCCCACAAACTAAACACTGAGGACAAGGATTATTTTCATTACCAGAAAATGTGAACCCCAGTTTCATATAATCTTTATTGTATAAACGAGGCTTGGAAATTTTTCCTTTACACTTCTTACGTACTAATACAGACCGTTCAACAGTTGATTCTTGCGTAGTTTCCTCTATAGCGGCTACATTTTGTTCATCGCAAACGTCATCTTCACCAGCTTTTCTTTTCTTAATTAGAAACTTATCCATTTTACGGGTAATTCAACTGCAATTTAATGAATAAATCTATGTGAATTTATTTTTAGGTTTTAGCATTAACTAAATATGAAAATAACAGGACTGTTTTTAGCGCTTATCTTTCTCTGTTTTTTCTTATGAAAATAACAGCACCTGCACTTCACTCCCACAGTGATAAAGTGAGATAAAGATAGGAATCAGGACCAGGAGAAAATGTGAAAAATAAACAAAATTAACTAAAGTATTTACAATACATATTAGGACACATAGGTCCAGGTAGGAGCTCAGCTGCAAAAACACATGAAGTAGAGAATCAAAAGTCCAACAAAAAAGGTGTAAATATATATGTCTCACTACAAGGCTATATTGCTGCAAATATTTGCAATGCCTATGTCCAGAGTCCAGTTCCAGCACTCTCCAGTGGCACACTGCCGGTGGGTGGTCAATCCACAATTACAGCAGAGTAAAAATAAAAATAAATGGCAGAAATCAAATTATAAGTGCCACGTGGTGAGTGGCTTGCTGTTTGCCACATTGGGTTTGGGAGGGTGGCCTACCTTCAGCCAGCAGCAGGTGGGTTGACTGGGTGACAGCCTGCAGCTGTGCTCGCCCGGGTGATTGGGAGCATGCTGATTCCGAGGCTTCTGGCCTCCACTGAGCTCCGTTCTGATTGGCCAAGATGGCGGACGGCCCGCTCGGTGCAGTCCCAGTCCAGGACCTCCGGGGGACTCCTCTGCTCAGCACAGCCGAGAGTTGGGGGTGGTGTAACTCACAACTAATTGCTCCGTTAATTGCTCTGTTAAAGGAGTCTCCAACGAGAATTCCGAATTCTCCACACTCCTCGCCGTACCGCTCCAACCGCCAATCACGTGCGTCCTACGTCAAGACGCCACACGATCCTAAAGCAGCTAATGTTAAAGCAGCTAAGCCTTGGCTGCTAAGGCTTAGCTGCTTTAACATTAGCTGCTTTAGGAAGTTCCGGGGGAGAGGCCAAGGGAAGCAGATAAGAGTAAGGGAGCTCCGCGGTACCCTTCTGCAAAATTTTCTGCATTTCGCACGACACGCCTACACACTGCTGCCAACACACTAATGTGTCACGGCACACAGTTTGGAAAGCTCTGCTCTAAACAATGTTTTATCTTATGAATATCCATACAATTTAATCTAGAGGAAACAAGAGTAGCCACAAATAATTATATAATCAATGGAAAACTACAGGCTTAGGTACTTGACAATCTGGGTCTGTCTACATGAGACATTTTACTGTGAAGTAGTATAGTTCATTGCACAGTAAGCATGTGTGTCTACATGCGCACATGCTTACCATGCAGTAAACCTCACGCAGCTAATTAGTCAACTGCACAGTAAATATCTTGTGTAGACGCACCCATTGTTTTTAAATTTGCTCCCCACTTCCATGTGCTCAGGGAGAGCAAGATCTGACAGTAAGGAGGGGGAGAAGGTGCTGCAGGGGAAAGAGTCTGTAGGGGCAGAGAGCAAGGAAGCCACCTGACCCTTCCCTCCCCTACCCCCAGATTTATTCACCCTTCTGTAACAGTGGATGACGGACAATTTCAAGCCAAACATCCAATAATTAGATTCTATGCCTGGAAAACTATAACAAATTAATACATTTTCTATATATAGAATCTAATTATTAGGGATTGATTTATATTCAAGTAAATACAGTATTTCAGTACATAGTGAATTTTCTATCTTGCGGTCTTCAAATTAAGCTTGAACAACTCTTTGGAATATGTGTTAATCGAATGCAGATTACTGGGTTTATTATATGAGCAAATGGATGCCAATATATGGATTATGTTATATAGGTTAGATTTAACAGTGTATTGTATCTTCAAAATGTAAATCTATCCTTAAAAGGTTTAAATTAAATAGGACTGGGGCGGGGGGCGGCTTATCTCCCAAACTTCCTTTGCTTAAATGTAAATTTCACCCTGAATTAACCTGATTGCTTTAGATGTTATATTCTTAGTTTACAATCTGTAAGCATCTCAGGGATGTTTTTTATTCCTTTTTTTTTTTACACTCAGTGAATGACTTGTCTCCCTATACTCTATATCTGAAAGCCATCAAAATGCAGTGGCCAGGCAATGTGGCATATTTAATGTGTGGAACCAGTAGTACTTATTTTTGTCCATACAGCACTATAGTACTGTTTTTGCATTGTCAGTTTTGTTAATACAGCAGTTTAGCACCGTTTTGTTAATACAGTTTTGTTAATATAGCACTATAGTACTGTTTTTCAATTGTCAGTTTTTATATTTTTTGTATTCTTTCAATGTTTTAACCAAGTGTTTTTTTACACCTAGTCCAGAAAAGTCCTATGCTATCTCAACTTTCTCAGTAAGGATTCATTTAAGGGTTTGATTTTCAAATTTGGCTGGGTCTTCTAGGCAAGTAATGTTTACAGCTTGACTTCCATCAATGAGCTTCATTCTAACAAGGAATTCAACAAAAGAAAATACCTTAAAAGAGTTAGTTCAGATTTTTATTTATTCACAAAGTGTGGGAAGAAATGGGGGTGTGGGGGGCAAGACTGTTTATGACAGCTATTTCTCTTCTTACCAGCTAAGGTACTTTATCTTCCAGCACTGTTATTTCAGGAAAAAAAACACCATGAAGAAACAGTTTTTCTAGCTCTCTCCAGGCTATCAATTTATATCTTTTGCATAATGCAAGACAAGAATATATTTGGAAGCAAGCTGTTATGATTAATTATTGCTCATTAAATGGCTCTTCACTCTGCATGAAGGGATACTTTTCTTTTTTATCTAAAATTGCTTTTCAGTATACTAAAATTGACATACATTTGCAAAAAATTACAGTAAGTTTTCTGTGCATTAAAAACATCCACTAAATCCCTAAATAGAATATATTCAGCTACTTTTTTTTTCTGCTGTGAATTTTGTACATTAGTTTGTATGTCAATTTCATATTGGCAAGTATGTAAAACTGAGAAGAATATGCATAGTTTATTGGAGTAAACAAAGCAAACTCTGTAAAGCTAAAATAAACACTTAAATCCTTATTCAAATTCTCATTTTGGGGAATAGTCATTTAATAATAATGATATGTTTTGGCTATATCAAAATGTATCTGGAGAAAAGACAAAATCCCAGGACAGAACAATGTTCCTTTAATTAAATATATTCTAGCTTTCTTGTAAAAGAAGCATTCTTCTCTGTTCTAATCCACATCTCTTGTTTATTGATATTCTAGTGGGGCCTGAGACTCCACCTAAGAGAAAGTTCCTTTTCCATTCTGTTCTACTGCCCTGATCACATATGGCAGGAAAGTCAGCCAGTAGGGCAGAGGTGCTTTACTTCAGGAAGGCTAACTTCAGTGAACTTTGGAAAATAGTGGAAGAGACCCTATGGGAAGATGGACTGCAAGGGAAGGAAGTTCAGGAAGGGTGGTCATTTCTCAAAGGAATGATCCTCAGAGTGCAGAAAAGGTCTGTTCCTGTATGCAGGAAAGGTGGTAAAGGGGCTGGAAAGCCCTCCTGGCTTATTAGAGGAGTCAAGAAGTGCTTTTAAAAAAAAAAAAAGGAGGCTTACAGACAGTGGAAATAAGGGGTAGTCACCAAGGAAGAATATACAAGCATAGCCCATATTTGTAGGGAGAGGATAAGAAAGGCAAGGGTGGTGACTGAAATTAAGTTGGTGACTGAAATCAAGGACAATAAGAAGAACTTTTTTAGGTATATAGGGAGCAGGAGGAAGACCAAGGGACATGTGGGGCCCTTCCAGAATGGGACAGGACAGCTGATAAGAGACAGTCAGAAGAAAGCTGAACTTCTTAATGAATACTTTGCGTCAGTGTTCCTGCATACAAATGGTGGTCACCCAACTGGTAAGATACTGGACAGAGGGGGGGACAGCCATCCAATGATTGCCAACCAATGGTCAGTGTCCAACTGGTGAGGGAGCACTTAGAGAGACTGAATGTCTTCAAGTTGGCAGGACCAGATGGACTACAGCCAAGAGTGCTGAAGGAATTGGCTGGAGTCATTGTGAGACCATTGGCAAAGATATTTGAAGACCTGTGGTGCTCAGAAGAGGTCCCATAACATGGGAAAAGGGCCAATGGACCAGGATCTCTCAGTACACTTTATGAAGGCAGTTGGGTCTAGGGATGTTGTTGTCATGGGGGACCTAAACTACCCAGATATCTACTGGGAGGAGAAGTCAGCCAGGTCTGACCGCTCGCGTAGATTCCTAGCTGAAATACAGAACCTCCACCTTATCCAGGAGGTGCACAGCCCCACTAGGGGAGATGCCTTGCTGGACCTGGTCTTCACCACAGGGGATGACCTGGTGAGGGGACTGCAGGTCCTTGACCACCTGGGCGACAGTGATCATCGCCTGCTGGAATTCACCATCCAGCGCAGGGTGTTGAGGGCTTATACCAAGAATAAAGCCCCTGACTTCAGAAGGGCCAACTTCAAAGAACTTAGGAGATTAGTGGGAGAGCCACGGAGGGCCCAAAAGGTAGAGGAGATGGGAATCTATGAGGGATGGTCGTACCTTAAGGGGACGATCCTCCAGGCTCAGAGTGTGACAGTCCCTAAGAGAAAGAAGGGGGGTAAGAGTGCTCTGAAACCCCCATGGCTTAGCAAAGGCATTCAAGAATGCCTAAGGGCCAAAATGGAGGCATATACCTGGTGGAAGAGAGGGGCTATCACCAAGGAGGAATACTCCTCCTTGGCCCGTGAGTGTAGAAGGGCCATTAGGAAGGCCAAGGCGGGGGTGGAATTCAGGCTAGTGACCAGGATTAAGGACAACAAAAAGTCCTTCTTCAAATACATTGGGAGTAAAAAGCAGGCACCAGGTAACATAGTGCCCCTGTTAGGCTCAAATGGTAATCTTGTGGCTACGCCAGACGAGAAAGCCGAAATTTTAACAAGTTCTTTGCCTCTGTTTTCTTGGACAGGGAACAGGACAGCTCTCCCACCACAGGTAGGGGCAATCTTGAGGATAGCACTGCCAGGCGCCAGGCCTCAGATCTGTGCAGAAGTAGTTAGGGATCTTCTGGAAGGGCTGGATGTTTTTAAATCTGTGGGCCCTAATGCCCTCCACTCACAGGTGTTGAGAGAGCTGGTGGGGGTCATTGCTGTGCCCTTGGCCCAGCTGTACGAGCAATCGTGGTCCACGGGCCAGGTGCCCGGAGATTGGTAATTAGCTAATGTGGTACCCATCTATAAGAAAGGGAGAAAGGAGGACCCAGGAAACTATAGGCCCATAAGCCTCACACCAGTCTTAGGAAAAATCCTTGAAAAAATTATCAAGGAGCACATCTGTGAGGGGCCAGCAGGGGAGATCATGCCCAGGGGAAATCAACATGGGGACATCAAAGGCAGGTCCTGCCTGCTCAACCTGATGGCCTTTTATGACCTGGTAACTAAATCCCTGGATGATGGTGTCACCATGGACGTAGTCTTTTGGGACTTTAAGAAGGCCTTTGACACTGTCTCTCACCCCATTCTCATTAATAAACTGAGTGACTGTGGCATTGATGCCTACACAGTTGGATGGGTCAAAAATTGGCTGATGGGGCACACCCAGAG
The DNA here is from genome assembly GCF_030867095.1 of Alligator mississippiensis. Classification (NCBI taxonomy): domain Eukaryota; kingdom Metazoa; phylum Chordata; order Crocodylia; family Alligatoridae; genus Alligator; species Alligator mississippiensis. Next base: position 371,339,086 of record NC_081824.1, read on the forward strand.
AGTGGTGGTGGATGGGTCGTACTCGACCTGGCAGGATGTGAACACTGGGGTCCCCCAGGGCTCAGTCCTGGGGCCTACACTGTTCAACATCTTCACCAGAGACTTGGACAGGGGGGAGGAAAACACTTTGTCCAAGTTTGCCGATGACACCAAGGTGTGGGGAGAGGTAGGCATGCTGGAAGGGAGAAAGAGGCTGCAATTAGACTTAGACTACAGAAATGGGTGGATGGTAATAGGACGGGCTTCAATGTAGATAAATGCAGGGTGCTGCACCTGAGGAGAAGGAATCCATAGCATACATACAAGCTGGGGAGATCCCCCCTTGTGAGCACAGAGGTGGAAAGGGATCTTAGAGTCATTATTGACTCCAAGAAGAACATGAGCTGCCAATGTCAGACCTCAGCCAGCAAAGCCAACCGCACCTTGTCGTGCATCCAAAGATGCATCTCAAGCCAGTCCAGAGAGGTGATACTCCCCCTCTACGTGACATTGGTCTGGCCTCAACTGGAGTACTGCATCCAGTTCTGGACACTGCACTTTAAGAAGGATGTGGCCTGCCTTGAGAGTGCTCAGAGGAGGGCCACCCGCTTGGTTGGAGGGCAACAGGGCAGCCCCTATGAGTAGAGGCTGAGGGACCTGAACCTGTTCAGCCTCAGCAAGTGGAGGCTGAGGGGAGATTTGGTGGCTGCCTACAAACTCATTAGGGGAGATCAGCAGCAAATAGGAAGAGTCCTATTCCCCCCCAGCAGCACCTGGGGTGATGAGGAACAATGGCCAGAAGCTGCTAGAGAATAGGTTCAGGTTAGAGATTAGGAGGTACTATTTCACTATCAGGGTAGCTAGGATCTGGAACCAACTTCCTAAGGAAGTGGTCCTCGCTCCTACCTTGGGTAAATTCAAAAAGAGGCTGGATGAACACCTGTCTGGGGTCACGTGATCCCAGCGTGTGCTTCAAGCAGTGGCGGGGGATTAGACTAAATGATCTTTTCAGGTCCCTTCTGACCCCTAACTACTGTGAAACTATGAAATGTGGTGCCAATCTTTAAGAAGGGGAGGGGGGAAGACCTAGGAAACTACAGGCCAGTCAGTTTGACCTCAATACTGGATCCAGTTTTGGAAAAAAATATCAAGAACTCCATTTGTGACTGAGACTGGCACAAGGCGTGATGCTGAAAGACAGCCAACATGGTTGCATTGTTGGCAGGTCATGTCTGATCAACTTCATCTCCTTTTATCATCAACTAACAAACCACTTAGACGTAGGAGACACAGTTGGTGTCATTTAATTGGATTTTAAAAAGGCCTTCAATATGACACTCTTATAAAAAAATTGGGGGATTTTGGCCTACCAGAGTCTACATTCAGGTGGGTTGGGAACTGGCTAAAGGGTCAAACTCAGAGAGTGTTAGTGGGCAGGCCTGTATCATCTTGATGGGAGGTGGCCAGTGGTGTTTTGTAGGGTATGGTTCTTGGCTCCGTGCTGTTCAACATCTTTATTAATGATTTAGATGAGGATGTGGAAAGCACGCTGGCCAAGTTTGTGGACAATACTAAGTTATGGGGAAAAGCAGTCACACTCAGGGATAGGATGCAGATCCAAGTGGACCTGGACAAGCTGGAAAGGTGGGCAGAGTGGGACCAGATGCAGTTCAATAAGGATGTGCTTATGTGCACTCAAATGCAGAGAGCTTCATCTGGCAAGAAGTAATGAGCAATATGAATATAGGTTAGGAGGAGATGTCCTGGCAAGCACAATGGCTGAAAGGGACTTCAGGATTATGGCTGAGGATCCTGGTTTTCTCTGATTACAAAAATTCCCCAATTTTCGATTAAAGAAAAGGTAACCCCAAATCAACATTTTTCCATGATTTAAATGAAACACTACTATATATAGATCCATATATAGTGATATTTTATTTTAATCATGGATAAATGTGGATTTAGGGTTACTTTTTTTTAAACTAAAAATTGGGGATTATTTTTAACCAGAGAAAACCAGGATCCCTGGTGATGCTGCAGTCAACAGAACTAATAGCATATTGGGATGCATTAGCCAATGCATCATGAGCAGGGCTAAGAAAGTGATACTTCCTCTCTACTCAGTGCTGGTGAGACCACACCTGGAGTACTGTGTCCAGTTCTGGGTGCCACACTTCAAAAAAGATGTGGAGAATCTTGAAAGGGTCCAGAGAAGGGCCATAAGAATGATTAAGGGACTGGAGGACAAACCTTATGAGGAAAGACTAAGGAATCTAGGACTGTTCAGCCTGGGGAAGAGAAGATCGAGGGGGGAATTGGAGGTCATCTATAAGTATGTAAAGGGTGAATATTGGGAGCTGGGAGAAAAACTGTTCACTAGGGTGCCCAAGAGAAGGACAAGGAGCAATGGTCATAAACTTTTTGAGGATGGTTTCAGGTTGGATATAAGGAAGAACTTCTGCACAGTAAGCATGACCAGAATCTGGAATAGACTTCACACGGAGATGTTGCAGTCCCCAACTTTGGAAGTCTTCAAGAGGACACTAGATAGACACCTTGTTTGGATTATTTGATCTCAGCAGTATTCCTGCCCAGAGCAAGGGGGGTTGGACTCGATGATTTTTTAAGGTCCCTTCCAGTCCTTAATTTCTATGATTCTATTATTTGAGCACCTTTCTAAAGTGCAGTAAGTGACATGACAAAGTGATGTTATTGATTTTTTGTCTTTCATCCCATGCATAGAGACATGTGTAATGCATTAGTGTGGGGGCTTAAAATATAATTTGAAATTATATGTACATGAAGACGACTTAAATTAGTGATGTATGGTCAATACCCTTGAACTTGGACACTGACCTTTCATTGGAATGCAAGATGGTGAGGTGATGCTTAGATCAATTGTCACAGGCTTTATATAAATCCATACTAGAATAAATTTACTTCCCTACAGAATATATGATCAAAACTAACAAGAGAGTGCAAAATAGAGCAAGCATTATTCTCCTCATTTTTACAGATGGGGAACTTAAACATAGAGACATCAAATGACTGGAAAATTCATATCTGTAGCAGAGTTGGCAACTGAATACAAATCCCCTGAGTCCCAGTCAGGGCCTCATGGAAAAATAATACTTCTTTATTGCTTTGTTACTATCTAGCTAAAAATATTGTTTAAATGATTTAAAAGACACTATTATTATGTAGCTAAAAATATTGTTTAAATATTTTTAAAGATATTATTATAATGTTTTAAAGGTAAATGATACAAAGTTTGTATTACCATTGTATATGGAAAAATAGGCTTAAATTAGAATTTATCAAAACATCTTTAAAATAAAATTAATAATACTTGTTTTAAGGGTGCCTCGCTGATCCCAAAAGTGTGACCATATGAATGGGGAGAGGGTGAAAGAGGGAGGAAATTTTGGTTATGATCAGGGATCCTGGTTTTCTCTGATAAAAAAAATCCCCAATTTTTTTATTAAAATCAGTAACCTAAAATCCACATTTTCCCTTGATAAAAATGAAACGACATTTTTAAAATCTGAAAGGGGGGGGAGGGAGGGACATTAATCAGAGAAAAACTGGCTCCCTTGTTATGCTATAATTTTGATTGCCAAATGCTTCCATGTGCAGCCTGTTGTTGGATTATGCACTCTTATTTTATTTATTCACTTTTTACTTTCAACAATTTTATAATAAAAGTTTAACACCTTAAAAAATAATTTTGTTCATTCAGTCATTCTGCTATATAGCACTGTAGAAATTAAGAACTCTTTATAAATGTTTAATCTTATGAATTGAATGAATTGATAATAATTCTATAAATGTTCATTCTCATCAATTAAACCTTTTATTTTTAAATAGCTGTGGGAAATTCTAAAAGAGAGTATTGAAATATCAAACTATCTGTCAGTTTTTCAGCAGTCTGAAAAAAATGAATACCTAATTGCAATATTTTTTTTGTTTACAAAACCATCTATTATCAACAGTATATCTTTACTATTCTCTGAACAGAGGTCCTTGTTTCTAAACCAGCTAAGAAGTGCCTTAGGACAGGGGTGGGCAATTATTTGGGCCTGGGTGCCACATAGTTTTGATGAGTTGTCATGGATGGGTCAGCACCCCCCCCCCCCCACTGCAACAACTCATCAAAACTCCCTATGTTGGATGGGGCTATGGGCAAGTGGGGAATGGTGTTTGGGAGCAGGACAGGCATAGGAGGTTGGGACCATAGAGAGGGGTCATGGGGCAGTAACAGCATGGGGCTGAAGCCCAGAGTAGAGCTGTGATCTGTTCCTTGCATGCCCACGCCCTGGGGGGGGGGGGAGAGAGGGCGGAGTGTGGCAGAATGCCACCTCTGTCTCTCCCCAAAAGCTCTGCTATGTGACAATTTGGTTAACATGGGCAGAGGGCAGACATCCCATCTCTTTAGGTAACCCTGAGTTGTAACCTGAGTTGGATACATTCCTGAGGGAGGGGGGAAATCTGCTCCCTCTGTCTATGTGACTGGCGTCACATACCTGGGTGGGGGGCTCAGGCTTCCTATTCTTCTAAGCAATGCCAGTCTACCCGGCAACCAGTGATGCATTTCAAATTGGTTGGCTGGCACCCAACAGGTGCTGGCCTCCATTGGACCAGGTAAATAAGCTCATAAGGTCTATATAAGTTAAGGACTACCCAGGAGACGGAGCAGTAGCCATGATGAAAAACTCAGAGAGACAGAGAAGCTAGACCATCTGAAACTTGCTCTCTCTCTTGAAACTCATGATCAATAAACTGCCTGCCTCCAGAGGGAATCTCCACCTGACCCTGGATGATAGTCGTGAGTAAGCTACCTGAGATCTAACTAGCATGGGAGACTTATTGGGAGTGGGTCTAGATTATGCCTTGGGGACCCCTTAGTTCAGCCAAGGGAGACCAGTATTTGTACTTCAGACTAAAGGAAGCACCCCAAGTTCTTGAAGTGGGTCAAATACCCTCTATGGTACTAGGCCTGTGTTTCCCAGGGGGCACAAATCCAGGATCACTCCTGACCCTGGGTGGTGATGGCGTTACACCCAGGCTAGTGGGTGTGCTCCAGGAAGGAGTCAGTCAGATGTGAGACGCCCCCAAGGAGACACTCAGAGCCTGGAAAGTGGTTGGGCACAGTGAGGTGGGTGGCTCAACGCAGGACCACCTGCTACCGGCCCACCACAGGGGGTGTATGTGGTGGGCTGGGTGTGTGAGAGGGGTGCATGTGGGGTGTGCAGGGGGCATGTGCACATGTGTGTTGGGGGAGAGGGGCTGCCTGGCTGCCTCATCCTGGAAGCCAGCTGGGAGTGAGGGGAGGGAGGAAGGGCAGGGAGCACATATGGCAGAGCTTGCCCAGGCAGTGCAGTCCATGGTTGCCCCAGTGGTGCTCTGCATGGGGTCGAGCCCCACCTGGGGCAGCCCATGCCATGCTCCAGCCCATGCCTGCCAGCCTGGCCCTGACCAACATGCACAGCTTATTGGCAGGACTGCTTCCTGTGCAGCTGCAGCCACCTGGGTGCTGCTTTGCTCCCCTTCCCTCTAGCAGTGGGTCCACCTCCTCCTCCTGCTGTACCATTCTGGGCCAGGAGGAAGCTTCAGCCAGGCAGCTCCTGACTCAGAGTGCAGGGCTCCATCTCCCAATCCCAGCTGCCTTCCACCCATTCCATCCACCTGGCACAGGCAGCCAAGTTGGTGGAAGGCAGCCAGGAGCTTCAGCTGGGTAGTTCCTGCCCTAAAATATGGGGTTCTGGCTTCAGCTCTTGGCTGTCTTCCACTCACTTGGTGGGCAGAGTGGATGGAAGGCAACTGGAAGCCAGGAGCTGGAGCCAGAGCCCTGTGCACTAGAGCAAAGGCTGCCTGGCTGAAGCTTCCTCCCTGCCCAGAGTGGCACAGCAGGAGCAGGAGGAGAAGCCAACACAGGAGGTGAGAGGAGCTAAGCTGCAGCCACATCATTGGGAGCCACATGTGGAGCACCGTGGGGGCAGCCGTGAGTCAGATCCAATCAATTAGCGGGAGCCATCCACAGGCTGGATCCAGCCTGGAGGCCGTATTTTGCTCGCCCCATCTTAGGGTGTGGACAGATGTAACAAAACATTTCAAATGCCTGATTTGGTGCTAGGAGGGACTGCCACATTTTGCTGTTCCTTTCTAGTCAGGGAATTACACAGTGACTGTACATGTCTCTCATGGATGAAACATTCCCTTTATGAAATGTTTTCAAATGCATTTCATTTGGAAATATTTCAGTTGTTATATCTGGCTACATTCTTAGATATGTCTAAAGGAATTAAAACAAATGTAAGGGAAATGTGGTACTAAGGTTGATTCCCTCACCTCCCCCCCACAAAAAAAAGGCTGGTAAAGAAATAAAGAGATCAGTTAAAATTATTAAATGCCCTTACAGCAAAGACAGCGAGGGGAAAAAAAATCATGAAATTTCATGTTAAAATTGGATTTATTTTTAATTGTCCTTGAAATTATTTAGGAGCCTAAAATGTTAGACAGAGTCCCATTGATCTATTTAATGTTGGCATTCAAAAATGCATAATAGATTACTTTATTATGAATGTCTCTAGTATTGTTTCCCCTCTACAATGATTTATTGTCTGTTACACACATCAGTTAAATCTTGTCTGTAAAGGCTTCTGGGCAGCACGTTGGAGCTTTCATCCTGCTTGGGATCTTGAGGTACTCCTGTGGCATAAATAAAAAAACAGTAATTTTGGCTAAGTGATCTGTCATAGGTATATCATCAACTAATATAAGATAGGGGTATGTATGTAATATATAATAACAGGGTGAAATTCACTACATATATAGAAGACCAGCACAAATCCTGTCTAGCTATCTAGCTAATTTCAGACAGCTGTGTAGCCTTTGAAATGGTTTAAATATGATTCAGGAAGTAAATATGCATGGCACTGGTCCTCTATAAGGCAGTGAATTTATCCCATGATGCAAGAGCGCATATACATAAAATGTTAACTGCACAGAGCCTAATAATACTATGCAATAGTGCATCACAGCATGAACAGGGCTAATATACTACTGTACAGTATTATTAGTCTACTGCACAGTAGCATCATTATAAAGGCTGACCTTACTGCTCAGTAAAGCTGATTACTGCACATTAATTTAGCACTTGATTATACAAGTACTAAATTTAATGTGCAGTAACTATGGTGCATTAATGGATGTGTAGATGTGCCCAAAGTTGAGTTTGCAGATTAAGTTTCCAAACCAGGAAGAACGTCTTGAGACCCTCTGGGTCAAGATATGAGGAGAACATGGGGAGGGTGACTTACTTGTAGGAGTCTACTATAGACCTCCCCACCAAGAGGAAGACCTAGATCGGTAATTCAATAGGGAACTGTTAGAAGCCATGTGCTCCCGATGCATGATCATCGTGGGGGACTTCATTTTCCCTGACATTGCTTGGGATGACCACACAGTCAAATCTGACAGGTCGCATAGCTTCCTAATGTGCATCGATGACCTCTACCTAACCCAGGATGTCTACAGGCTGACTAAAGGAGAGTCATTGCTTGATCTGGTCCTGGCCAAAGGGGAGGACCTGGTGAGTGATCTGTGGATCGAGGGGAAGCTTGGTGACAGCGACCATGAATTGGTCACCTTCTTAGTTCACAAAAAGCAGAAAAGCCCCTCAGTAAAACAGAAGTCCTTAACATTGGGAAGGCTGACTTTTGTCAACTGAGAGAATTGGTCAGGCAGGCAATTAAAGGCTATACCCTCCCAGAAAAGGGAGTACACAAGGAATGGTCATCTCTCAAAAACATAATCCTTGAAGCACAGGGCAAAGCCATACCACACCACAAGAAATGCAGTCAATGGGGAAGGAAGCCCCCATGGCTTAATAAGGAACTGCTGGACCTCATTATGCTCAAAAAAGTAGCCTACACCAGCTGGAAAACTGGAAGCATTACCAAAGAGGATTACTTTGCACTTGCCCACACCTGTAGAGAGCGGTCAAGAAAAGCCAAGGCACAAACCAAACTTAGGCTAGCTATGGGATTCAAGGACAACAAAAAGTCCTTCAGATACATGGGAAGTCGGAAAAAGAACAAGGATACCACTGGACCCCTGAGAGATCCAACAGGGCAACACACATCCAATGCCCAAGAAATGGCCAATCTCCTAAATGACTTTGCATCAGTTTTTCACCCTCCCAGAAGGATCACACTGTCAGGAATGGAACAAACCAATCCAGTAGCAGGTGATGGGCCCAAAATTGATGTGGAGCAGGTGAGGGAACACCTTGAGAAACTGGACATTGACAAGTCTGTGGGCCCAGATGGAATGCACCCGAGAGTCTTGAAAGAGCTGGCAGAAAATGAACTCAGGCAATTAGTCAAGAATGCACTGCAGAGTAGGAGTTTTGAAGAGATGGGAGCCCAGGCAGGGTGGCTGTGCCTTAAGGAAATGATCCTTCAGGCACAGAGGGAGACAATCCTGATGCGAGGAAAAAGAGGGAAAGGGGCCAGAAAGCTTCCCTGGCTGACCAGAGAAATCCAGAGCAGCCTACGGGCTAAAAGGGGAGCATATAAATAGTGGAAACAGGGAGAGATCACCAAAGAGGAGTATACCTCCTCTGCTGGCGATTGTAGGGAGGCAGTTAGACGGGCCAAAGCTACCATGGAGCTGAGGATGGCATCCCAAATTAAGGATAACAAGAAATTGTTTTTTAGATATGTAGGGAGTAAAAGGAAGGCCCAGGGTGGATTAGGACCCCTACTAAATGGGCAGAAGCAATTGGTGATGGACAGGGGGGACAAGGCTGCACTCCTCAATGAGTTCTTTGCCTCAGTGTTCCTAAGTGAGGGGCAAGACAAGGCTCTCACTGGGATTGTGGAGAGGCAGCAGCAGGGCTCCAGACTACCAAGCATAGACCCTGAGATGGTGCAGAGTCACTTGGAGGAACTGGATGCGTTTAAGTCAGCAGGCCTGGATGAGCTCCATCTGAGGGTACTGAAGGCACTGGCTGATGTCATTGCACAGCCGCTGGCAGGAATATTTGAACGCTCGTGGTGCATGGGCCAGGTCCCAGAGGACTGGAAAAGGGCCAGTGTGGCCCCCGTTTTCAAGAAGGGGAGGAAGGAGGACCCAGGCAACTATAGGCCAGTCAGTCTCACCTCCATCCTAGGCAAAGTCTTCGAAAAAATTATCAAGGCTCACATTTGTGAGAGCCCAGCAGGACAAATTATGCTGAGGGGAAACCAGCATGGGTTCGCAGCAGGTAGATCATGCCTGACTAATCTAGTCGCTTTTTATGACCAGGTTACAAAATGCCTGGATGCAGGAGTAGGGGTTGACGCCATATACTTAGACTTCAGGAAGGCCTTCGATACGGTATCCCACCCCATAGTGGTGAACAAGTTAAGAGGCTGTGACTTGGATGACTACACGGTCCGGTGGGTGGCGAATTAGCTAGAGGGTCACACCCAGAGAGTCGTAGTGGATGGGTCGGTATAGAGCTGGAAGGTTGTGGGCAGTGGAGTTCCGCAGGGCTTGGTCCTAGGACTGATACTGTTCAATGTCTTCATCAGTGACTTGGACGAGGGAGTGAAGTGTACTCTGTCCAAGTTTGCGGATGACACAAAAATGTGGGGAGAAGTGGACACGCCGGAGGGCAGGGAACAACCACAAGCAGACCTGGACAGGTTGGAGATGTGGGTGGAAAACAACAGAATGCAATTCAACAAGGAGAAATGCAAAGTGCTGCACCTAGGGAGGAAAAATGGCCAGCATACCTACTGCCTAGGGAATGACCTGCTTGGTGGAACAGAAGGGGAAAGAGATCTTGGAGTCCTAGTGGACTCCAAGATGAACATGAGTCGTCAGTGTGACGAAGCCATCAGAAAAGCTAATGGCACTTTATCGTGCGTCAGCAGATGCATGAGAAACAGATCCAAGGAGGTGATACTTCCCCTCTATCGGGCGCTGGTCAGACCGCAGTTGGAGTACTGCGTTCAATTTTGGGCGCCACACTTCAAAAGAGATGTGGATAACCTGGAGAGGGTCCAGAGAAGGGCCACTCATATGGTTAAGGGTTTGCAGGCCAAGCCCTATGAGGAGAGACTGGGGCACCTGGACCTCTTCAGCCTCCGCAAGAGAAGGTTGAGAGGCGACCTTGTGGCTGCCTATAAGTTCATCACGGGGGCACAGAAGGGAATTGGTGAGGTTTTATTCACCAAGGCGCCCCCGGGGGTAACAAGAAATAATGGCCACAAGCTAGCAGACAGCAGATTTAGACTAGACATTAGGAAGAACTTCTTCACAGTTAGAGTGGCCAAGGTCTGGAATGGGCTCCCAAGGGAGGTGGTGTTCTCCCTTACACTGGAGGTCTTCAAGAGGAGGTTAGATAGGCATCTGGCTGGGTCATTTAGACTCAGCACTCTTTCCTGCTTATGCAGGGGGTCGGACTCGATGATCTATTGAGGTCCCTTCCAACCCTAGAATCTATGAATCTATGAAAAAGTTGGCATCCCCCTTGGCAGAGATATTTGAAAAATCGTGGTGCTTGGGCGAGGTCCCAGATGACTAGAAAAGAGCCAATGTGCTCCCTAACTACAGGAAACGGAGGAGGGATGATCTGTGGAACTATAGACCAATCAAACTGATGTCCATCCCTGGAAAAATCCTGGAGAAAATTGTCAAGGCATCCACCAATGCCAGACTAAGGCAAGCTTCTGAATGCCAGCAAACATGGCTTTGTGACTGGCAGGTCTTGCCTCACCAACCTCATTTCCTTCTATAACCAGGTAACATGTGCCCTGGGCAAGGAAGATAAATGGAGATCATGTATCTGGACTTCAAGAAGGCCTTTGATTTAGTTCCCCATGATATCCTCATGGTTAAGCTGGGGAACTGTGGCCTTGATTGTCATATGGTCCGATGGCTAGTCAACTGGCTATGGAGCCAGACCCAAAGAATGCTAGTTGAAGGGAGAAAATCAATGTGGCGCAGAGTGACCAGTAGAGTCCTTCACGGTTCGGTACTTGGGCCAGTACTCTTTAACATCTTCATCAATGACCTGGATTCAGGGGTCAGATGTGAACTGGTCAAGTTCATGGACAATACCAAATTATGGGGGAGGGTGCCACCCTCAGTGTGGTCATACCGCAGGACAGGCTAGGGATGCAGGCCGACTTGAACACACACTCAAGTTGGGCTGAGCAAAACTTGATGGCCTTCAGTGCAGAGAGGTGCAAGATGCTGCACCTCAATAGGAAGAACCCCCAGTATACTTATAGGCTTGGCAGTGCTATGCTCGCTAGCACCATGACTGTAAGGGACTTGGCGTTCTTGATTGACACAAGATGAATATGAATCACCAATGTGATGCTGTGGTTGGCAAAGATAATGTGCATCCACCAATGCATGTCAAGCAAAACTAGGGAAGTCATCCTCCCATTTTACTCGGCCCTGGTGAGACTGCAGCAGGAGTACTGTGTCCAGTATTGGGCCCCCCACTTCAGGAAGTATGTGGAGAAGCTTGAGGGAGTCCAGAGGAGAACCACTTGTAGGATCCAATGCCAGAGGGAAGGCCATACGAGGAGAAACTGAGGGACTCTTGGGACTTGAGACTCTAGTCTGGAGAAGAGAAGGCTCAGGGGGGACTTGGTGGCAGCCTACAATGGCATAAGAGGGGTACATCAGGACCTGGTAGAACACCTGTTCACCAGAGCGCCCCAAGGGATAACAAGGTCTAACAGCCATAAACTCCAGGAAGGCTGAATTAGACTAGACATAAGAAAAAAGTTATTCACGGTGCATGTGCCCAGGGTCTGGAACAAACTCCCCCCAGAGGTGGTGAAACCACCTACTCTGGACTCCTTCAAAAAACAGGTGGATGTATTTCTTGCTGGGGTCACTTGATCCCAGCTGACTTCCCAGCTATGGCCGGGGAGGCTGGACCCAATGATCTCTTGAGGTCCCTTTCAGCCCCTAACGTCTAAATGTCTATGAAAATGTAACCTTGTCTGATGAAATGGATGTCATCTGAATAGAAGAGAAACATTTTTCTATGCTTTATGGCAGAAAGTGAGGTGAAGAGAGAGAATAACACACTCTTACAAACAGTGAAATTTGTATAGCTGTAAATGGCCAGGGTCTTGGTTTTACATCTTTGCCATATCAGAAATAAAGATAGTTACTGATAATATAGAGCAGTGCTTCCATGCCTACCTTTGCTAATATGCAGGTAGCAAAGTTACCTGCAGTGTTTTCTCTTTGAGGTAGAGAAACATTGAGCAAAAGTTTTTGAGATATGACTAGAAGGTTAAAGGCTTTATTTTGTCATTTTTGTTTGATCCTGCTTAGAGCCCTATTGGAGTTAGGAGGCTACAAAAGTCACAAGGGTCCATACATGCAGAGCTAACTGCAGGATTTGGGCCACAGTGGGCATGTCCACACATGCAAGCATGTGCGCTTGCAGCAGCTCAAATAGAAGCGGTGCAAATTTGAGCCGGGGCTTTTTGCCTCAGCGCACATGCTCGGACATGCACTTTGTTGTGGACCAAGTTGTGCCACTTGGGGCAAAATAACCCTGCCTGGCTCCTCCCGGATCTGCAGCCAGGGGAAGCTAGAGCCCAGGGCCAGCACCTGTGCTGTTCCCAGCCGTATAAAAAGCTGCCCTGGCAAGTATCTCAGGGCTACTAGCTCTCAGGAGCTTTTGGAGCCCAGCCTATTGGTACCTGGGGACATTACCCCTTGTGCCAGCTGGACTGTTGAAGCAGCTCTGAGAGTTCACTGCACCCTCTACCCACTGCAGCAGTCTGGCAGTGGGGGCTGCTGCCTGGCTGTGACCTGCTGCACACCTACCAAACCCAGATGGAGACTGCACAGCCCTCTGGGCCAGCTGGCAGTGGGCTCTGGCTGCAGAGTTGGCCTCTGTGTGGCACTACTGCCATGTTTGCCCCCTGCCCAGCCATCTGGGCAGCTATCACCCGGAAGATGTTCTGGTGTGGTGGCCTGCTTTGAACTGTCAAAGCATGTCCTCCTGGCTTCATCTGGCCAGGAGGTCAGCCACAGCCAGTTCGGTCCAAGGTGTCAGCTCTGAGCAGGCAGGGGAGGTGACTCAATCAGATAGCAGTGTCATAGAAAAGTAGATGCACTGGTGGATTTTCAGGACTTGAACAGGGTGGAAGAGATTGAATTTAAATGCCTAACTCCACTTATATGACCAAAAGCTGAAATACAGTTTGGCTTCCAGTGCTAAGTGAGGACTAGACACCACATCTTTGAAATAGCTTCTCTGGGGAAGAACTATCAATGTTACCAGTGGTGCATCAAGACTGGTGTACTGAAGATAGAGTATAAGAAAGCCCATGTTATCAATCAAGTCCAGAGCACTCAGATCACTTCCACCAATTAGGAGGAGCTGCCAGAATCTGACTAGCAGAATCAGGCTAGAGTCCTGCTCTACAGCCCTGAGGCCTGCAATGACTCTAAGGACTCTTACCAAGCTGATAGGATGACCTTATGGTGTGTCCCAGATGACCAATTTCCCCTTGGACACAGTATTAACACACTGAACACTGGGAATCCCAGCAACATAACCCTTCTCTCAATCTCACTTCACTCTTACACATGGCCTGGAGGATCAGATAATGGTGAGCAGGTAGCAAGGCAGGGGGAATGGCAGTTTTTTCAGCATAAAACACAATCCTGTGGGCAATCCTTTCAGGAAATCTCTAGCTTGCCAAAATAGTTTTCATTGTCCTGGGAACAGTTTCTTAGCTGCAGCTCAGGCAACCTTTTGTCTGTGTGGCACCAGGAGGTGGGCACCTGGGGATCCAGGTATAGTTACAGTCAAGAGTTATAGTGTTGGAGGTACAGTAACATAGGGTCTTAGCCCTGCCTCCCAGCCCATTGAGTGGTATAGCTGGACCATCCGTTGGTCATTTTCCATCCCCTTCCCTTCATGATCTTCATAACCAGTTGACAAATTATCCAATGTCCTCCTATTCCCAGTTTGTAAAGCATTTTCTCATAGTTCACTGAACAAAACATACAAGTTTTGGATTCTTTTAACTGTTTAATAAAAAAAAAAAAAATTTGGGTTCACCACAGGAGCACTATAGACATATCACAGCTATATTAGGTTGTCAGATTTTTGTGAGTCCTGCATTTCACTGTCCACAAACAACATAACACAGCAATGCCTCATAATCATTTGAAGTGCTTTTGTAATGCAAGTAAGTAGGAATTATTTTAACTTTCCTTATGCGTTATGGGGCATGTGATCTTCACAGGGGTAACAAGTTTGAGAAGTAAGATTCATTTTTTTCAAATACAGAAAGCTAGATGATTTGGTTCCCTGTTCATAAAATGTGAGGTATTTTTTCTTATAAAAATACAAGATCAAGATAGGAGACCTGGAAGGGCTTACAATAAAGGAAAATGTAGAAGAATATTTTGTGGAAAGCAGTTAGAAGATAAAGAAATGCAGCTAATGGTTTAGAACAGACTGATGTCTACCATATTCACTACTGTTTCACAGAATGCCAAGTAGATTTATATGCCTACATCTGAAAAAAAAGATGATACTTTTTCTAGTGAAAAGTTGGCTTTGATACTGAGAATATGATTTAATGTAATTCAAAGACATTGCAATCAAAATGGTATAAAATATGTTTTGTAGAGAAAGATTTTTAAAAATTGATGTATTTAGTTTTAAAACAATCTGGCTTTAACTTTGACCTGTAAGTATCATAGATCTAAAAAGGTTTATTAAATGTCCCACAAAAGTAAATATTATAACACTAATCAATCCTATATTGTGTTAAACTGCTAAGCACTTCAGACATCTGCAGAATTCCATAATATGTTTATATTTGCAATCTTAAATCCCATTCTTAAAAACATTTCAGTATGTGCCTAACTTTATTCAGCTAATTCCACTGAAGTCAATGTTAGGATTGGTGTCACATAATGTGGAACAGGTGTTGGTAAGCCTAAATGTGTCATTTAAAAAAAAAAAGAAAGGAAAAAAGAACAAAGGTTAAGGAATGGCATATGGGAGTCATAACAACATGCATCATCATGAAACTGAAGAATACTTTTTCCATTTTGTTGCAAATAAAAATGCTTATTTTTACCCAAAACATTGCTAAATTAAATATTTGCAAACCAGGCACATTTTACAGAACACATGGAATTATATACTCCATTTTTTTTCTGGAGTATACAGCCCAAATTGAAGAAAAACTAGTCTTCTTTCCAAGCAAAATTAGATTTGAAACTGGCTCATGAATATTTTAATATTTCTTAATCGAAATTATCTTTTTCTATCTAAAACATTTTAAAATCTTTTTTGAAGACAGTTTTCCTATGGTCCTACTTTGTCAAAATTTTAAATAAAATGTAATGAAATTCAATACAAAATGTTTTGTAAATTTTTGGATATAAAAATAGTAAATTTTATATTACTTTAATATTAACTTTGTATGTGCTTTAAAAAGTAAATAGGGAAGAAAAGGAATATGTACACTTCATGGTAGTAAGAACTATTAGTAAACAGTGGAGACATCTACATGAGATGCTACGTTGCCCTAGCAACAAGCTATGGCAATGTAGCTTGTCACTATGGCAATGTAGCATCGGCAGGCATTAACTGTGACACCGCTACTACTGTACAGTAGGGTAAAAATGACCTGTGTGCTACAGGAACTGTGCAGGACCACAGTCATTTAGTACTTGCTAAAGAACCAGCTGTGGAGTGAGGCGCACATGTAGACGCACCCAGTAAGAATGAAAAAAATCAAGTTATAAAATATCTTTTGACTTCAAACAGAGTTGTATAGCAAACAGTTCACTTAATATGGAGAAAGATATTTTTTGTATTTGACAAGGAAGGTGCAGTTGCCACCAACACGGAGCTGATGCTGGAGCTGTGGAGCCCAGCACAGTTGTTTGCAGTCTGCTTGCTGCCTCTGTCCAGACTGGCTACAAACAGCTGCGCTGGGCTCTGGAACCCTGCTATCACCTCTGCTCTGGGAGTCAGGGAGAGACCGGGGCTGCACTGCCTCAGGCCCCTCCCCCTCTGCCCGCTCTGATGCATGGGTGCGTGCACTGGTATGAAGCTGATGCTGGCGTCCGGAGCCTGGAGCCCGACACAGCTGTTTGAAGCCTCCCGGCTGCAGCTGGCCCCGGCTCTGGGTAGCTGCTGCCAGCTGGGAGCCCGGGCTGCTCCCAGCAGGTAGCTTTTCCTGTCATGACTTTGTTGGAAAACTTATTGAAGGGAGGAAGTTCTTAAATCCTGTATCTCTTAGTTTCCTCTTGGTTCTCATGTGACGGACTTGGTCCTGTGGCTCTGCCTCCCCTACACTCCACTTAATGCCAACCAATAAGATGTTACGGCTCGGTCAAGTCTAACTTCAGGCTAACAGCCACGGGTGGGGCAATGGCCCCTGTTTAGTGGCATACAAAGTTAAAGTTCATATACTTTTAAAGAGTCCTTATTTCTATTTAGGTTTCAATGTTTGCCTGACTCACTTCCTCTGAAACCCTGGGGTGGAGTACCTTACCTCAGGCACCCTCCCCCAAGTGTTCTTATGAAGTCACCACTTCTCTATTTCTTTTCCTTTCACAGGCTCTCCACTGTCCCAGTCCCTGCCCTTGTTGTGAGGGGGTATGGCTGTGTGTGGGGGAAATAGGGTATGCTGGGGGATTGTGTATATATGGGAGGCTGTGGGGGCAGTGTGTGGGTGTGAGGGAGGTTGCGGAGGTGTGAGGACCCCCCCCACAATCCCCACCATAGCGCAGCAGCAGATGCGAAGTCCCACATGCTATGCAGCCCCAGCAGGGAAAACACCTGGCTCCAGTATGTGGGGCTTCCTTCCCTGCTGTTCAAGTGCAGGGGCTGTGCGTGAGTAGCAGGGAACACTGGCAATACAGATAGCCACGCAGAGGCTGTGCCCTTTGCTGTGATGTGCAGCACTGGCTGAAGCTGTGCTCTACCTGCTGCTGCTGCCACTGTCTGCTGGGGCTGTGCACCATGAGAGGGGGGGCCCACACCCCACTGTCCTTCACACCCACATGCTGTCCACCTCAGCTTCATGCTGTCACCGCCCCCTGTCCCTCTGGGTGTGGGCTCCATGCTGCCACTAACCCCAGCTGCACACTCCAGACTCCCTCCCAACTGCAGCCCCACCCCCACTGCTTCCCTACCTGCTGCCCAGAACTAGCAGGAGACCGGGGAAATGGGCAGCTCCCAGTGGTTGCAGCAGCAGCAGCCCTGCATGGAAGCTGCATGCTGGCCAGCCAGGCCCTTCCACCCATGAGGGTGGGAGCCAGGTAAATAGGGTACGTTTTTGGGGTTGCGTGTACATGTGGGCACCTCACTCCCACCCTTGTGGGTGGAAGGGCTGGGAAGGGCACTATTTGTTGGGGGGCCCCGTGGACCAGATAAAAGTGCTTGATGGGCCAGATCTGGCCCACAGGCCACCCCTGGATTAAGATCTGTGAGTTTTTCATTAACATGTTTTCTTTCTTTGCTGTACTATTAGGTGGACATAATGTGGGAAAAAAATCTGTGGCAATTCCCCTTTGGGAAAGAACTAGTTCTGCATTTAACACACTTTTTTTTATGTTTAATGTAACTTGGAGCTTTTTTCCCCCGCCTGTTTGGGTGCATCTACACAAGATGCTTTACTGCACATTAGACTAATCTAATGCACAGTAAAGCATCACTGTCTTCATGTGCACAGGAGTTACTATGCAGTATATTAATCTAATGCAGCATTTTCTAAAGGTACTAGAATAATGGTATATTACCTTATATCCCGTACTGCACATGTAGACGCTGCCTGGAAGCAAATTGGTCAGCCTAGGCAGCAGATGGGTACGGGGGCAGGGAGAGCTGTCTCAGCTCACCAGGCAGCTGCCTGCCAGCCACATAGAGATCGGGATCTGTCTTGATCTCTACATGGCTGGGAAAGCTGTCCCAGATGCCTTCTAGCTACATGGACATAGGATGAGTCCCAATCTCCACATGGCTGGGAGGCACCTGCTCTCTCCTTCCCCCTCTGCCCCTCACTCAGGGCCAACCCTATCACACCCTAGCTGGGACAACTCTCCCCCATCCTCTAAGGATTGGGAATAAAACCTCATGGCCCCTGCCAGACTGGGGCTGGCACCTAGGGGAGCCTGAACTCCCCCTGGCTGCTGCAGGAGGGCAAAGCAGAGTAGGAACAGCCCTGGACTGGAATGCTCCTGTCAAGCTCAATTTGCTCTTGACAAGGGTGCATGTAGAGAAGTGTGATGGGGAGAATATTAATGAGCCTGAATTTTCTGCGCAGAAAATTCAGGCACATTAACTGCATGTGTATATGCACTCTTGATGATGATAGGCCACCTGCTGCTTTCTTTAAGAGATGTTTCCCTGAATATTTATTATAATTTCAGTTTTAAATATAGCCCCTTCATGCATTCATTGCATTTAGTCCTAACTGTGAAACAGATTAATGGATGTTTGGTTAAAGATGAGAAACAGTAATTTAGTTTCTTCTCATTCACTTCGCTCTTTTTTTGCACATTAGCTTTTTTAGATTTTTAAATGATACTTCATAAAGTTTGAGGTAGGCTTTGAAAAAGCAATGATCCTTTGCTAGTCCAACACCCATTTTTTTCTTTTAGTATGTAATTTCCAAATGAGGATATTTGTTATTTTGTTGTCAGAATATATAAAGAAATAAAAACAGCATGGCTGCATCTCCAGCTGGGAAAAGGTCCTACCAACCCCAGCCCTCTCTTCAAACTAATATTGTGAGAGGAGGTAAATGAAGAAGCCTTGCAGGGTGAAATAAAGAGAATAATATCAGAAGGACAGTGGAAGGGAGAGAAAAGCAATTGTTTTAGTGCATAAAATTAATACAAAAAGAACTCTGTTACCACTATATTGGGATTTATGATGCTATCTGAATTCCCACAAAGTGATTTTTTCCCCTCCTTCCTCCCTTCCCCATCAAAGTCTATGACAGGGGTGGGCAAAATGTGGCCTGGGAGCCGAATGCGGCCCAACAGGCCATTCTATCCGGCCTGTGGGGCCCCTAAAAATTTAGAAAATTAATATTTATCTGCCCTGGGCTGCCTGTCATGCGGCCCTCGATGGCTTGCCACAACTCAGTAAGCGTCCCTCTGCCCAAAATAATTGTCTGCCCCTGGTCTATGATATTAAAAGAAATCCCTTGATGACATAATATCACCATAACATATTGGTGTTTCACAGTTGTTTTTATGAATACGAATATACTCTGCTCCTGGGATAGAAAACCATGCACCAACAAAATTTGAGCGAGGATAGAAATATTGTATCAATTGGTTAATGGTAAAATTATTAACATTTATTTTATTACCAAGTAAATGATCAGAATAGACCAACTTACATTTACATTTAATAGGTGGGGGAATCAAATTATCACTAATACCTTTGACGGTGTTATCAGTGTTATCAAGATCCTAACTCTGGTGAAAGGTTAATGACTCTCCATCCATTTTGACTTCCCATTACCAGTGTGCTGTTCTGAGTAAAATAGTTCTTAGAAACCTACCTTTCACTCCTGTAATTGTTATGCTTCCTGAAACACCCAGCACCCAGGTAGCTCACGTGCACTTGGAAACAGACTTGGGAAGAAACAAAAGCTTTTCCAATTACACCTTCCACCCACTTGGGAGTTGGAGCTGAAGCCCTGCACTCTGGGGCAGGAGTTACCCAATTGCAGCTTCCCCCCAACCTGGCTGGGTGTTTGGTGCCTAGTGTACATCCATAAAGCTACTCTTACTTCCCCGTGCTACCTGCTTCCAGAGTGGTGCAGCAGGGGCAGGAGGAGGAGGAGGAATCACTGGAGTCAGGGGAAGCTTAGCAGTACCTGGGCAACTGCAAGTTGGGCAGCTGCAACTGTACTGGGAACAGCCCTTCCAGGAAGCTGTGCATGCTGGCTAGGGCTGGGGTTGTTGGTGGGAGCAGGCGAGTGTGTGGTGTGGGCTGCCCTGGGTGGGAGCGGGAAAGTCTCAGCCACATGCAGAGTGCTGTGGGAGCAGCTGCAGGCCGGATACAATTAATTGGCTAGCAGGATCCAGCCCATGACCCATCCCTGGTTTAGAAGGACCAAGGTATATCACAAGGATGTGATATACCTTGACTTTAGCAAGATTTTTGACACTTTCTCTCATGACATTCCTAGCACTGCCAGTGCCTGCCCCAATTGCAGCCTGGCCCAGCCTCCACCAGAAAGAGCCCAGCACAGCCCCAGCCTCAGTCCACAGCAACATCCTGCCCAATGCAGATCCAGAGGCACATGCCCCTCATGCCCTCCTGGGGTGCATGCTGCAGTGGGAGCCACCCTCCCCTGCACCCCCAGATGAGCCACGGCTCTGTCCTATGCCTTGCCCCACCCCACCCCAGCTGGGCAGCACCTGCCCCAGCCCCACTCACAGCAGGGGCCTTGATCTGCGCCCCCGCCACACACCCCTTCCCTCCCCCACAACAGACTTAACAGCCAGACCTGGCTGCTCTCTACACTGTGGAGCTGCATATTGGAATTGGATCGGTATTGGTCAATATGGCTCGTTAAAAATTGGCCATCGGTATTGGCCCAAAATATCTCTATCAGTGCACCCCTAGTACTCATCTCATCAACGCCTCATTGTCTAGTTGGGAGGAAGTATCAAATGGTGTTCCTCAAGGTCTGTCCTGGGTCCAACAGTGTTTAATATCTTTATTAATGATGCAGGACTTTGGCTGCTATAGTTCCCCTGCTTTGCCTGAGTCAAGTTAGGGTGCTAGATCTGTGTCAGGGTTGACAGCAGTCTTATGTATAGTTTAGATTATGGATTGTATAAAATGGTTTGGATAGGGATGATCTTGCCTCAAGCAAGGGGGGTGGACTGATGACCTCTGGAGGCTCCTTTTAGCCCTACTTTTCTATGATTCTGTGACTGAGTATATGCTTAGCAAATTTACAAATGACACCAAATTGAGTGGAGTTGCACTGCCCTTTTGCCAGCTGAACTGCATGGCCCCTGCACCCTCTACTCACTGCAGCAGTCTGGCAGTAGGGGCTGCTTCCTGACTGTGACCTGCTGCCACCTGCAACAGCATCCACCCCTTTGGACCTGCGGCCCCATGGCTGCATGCCTGCCAGACCCAGATGGGGTGCTTCTGCTCTGCCATCTGAGCAGCTATCACCCAGAAACTGTGCTCATTATGGTGGCCCACTTTGACCTGTCAAAGCGTGTCGTCTTGGCCGCAAATGGCCAAGAGGTCAACCATCTCATCTTCCTGGCCAAAACTCTGCCTATTGAGTATGCTCAGTAGCAGTGTGGACAGTTGTACCTGCTGTGCCTCCACATCAATACAGAGTACATCTTCACCAAGGCAAATAAGAAGGAGTACAATAGCCAAAGTTCATTCACCTACAACTCTGCCAATATCATCTATGTTATCACATGCTTACAATTCCTACCTGCTGCCTACATTGGACAGAAAGGATGATCTCTATGTGTAAAAATGAATGAACACTGATCTGGCATTAGGTGCAAAAAGACATAAAATCCTATGGCAGAACACTTTAATCTTCCTGTACAGTCCACTGCTGACCTCAGGATCACTATTCTTAGAAAGATTTTTTTTTTTTTTAAACAGTCTGAATGGGAAATTGCAAAACACAAAATCATCTGCAAACTGGACCATGTTAACTATGGTTTAAACAGGGACTATGGTTTATTTTCTTATTACCTGGATTAACTTTTGTGACCCCTTTGTTTCTATGGGTTCTCTGCTTGTATCATTCTCACAGCACGTCCCCTCCCCTATCCCTGCTTCCCTGCTTTTCCACCTATTGTATTCTAATTACTCACTCCACTTTATACTTTGTTTTATGTTGTCCTTTCACAGCATCTGCTGAAGTAAACGTGGGTTCATGAAAGTTTGTGTTCTCTCTCACTATATATATATATATATATATATATATATATATATTCTTATATACCATATTTCACAGTGTATAGGTCAGCTAACCACTTGAGTATTTCTCCAGAGTCCACGTAGGTTTTGTGGGCTGCACCATGCTCAGTGGTGTCACAGCTGTACTGTTGATCTCCTTTACTAGTGACTGATCTCCTTTTAGTCACAGTTTGGATGTAAAAGAATCAATGAACTCTCTTCCACATTGAAAAAAAATCTCATTTAAAAAAAGGAAGTGATGATCTAAAAGAGTTATAATAATTATTAAACCCGTTTAAAATTCAATTATACTCAGGGCTGAAAGCTAGAGAGGGCATGAAGAATACAGTACATGATATATGCAATAAGTATCATGAGAAGAAACACAAAATCTAATGGAAGTAAGCCCAGCCCCACTGACTGTATTTTTTTTTTTTACAATACACAAGAAAAACTGTGTTGATTAGTAATGATCTCAAGGCATATATTCTGGCTTTTGTCATACATATGGCCCTTTTATGTTGTGTTTTGTGTGTTAATAAATAGGAACATACTAGATCTCAGTCTGACTTATACCAAGATCTCTTTACATCTTGTGACAGATTGCCCTGACACCGTCCCCTGAGAAAGTTATGAAAACAGAGGGCCTGGCATAGGATAACATTGTTCCCTGGTCGCAAAAGAAAAAGCTTACTGGTATAGCCAAATAACTACACTATGCTTATTTTCTGCTTCCTAGGGCCCAAAGGCTAACATATAAATATGTGAAGGATAGAGAAGCTGCTGCATAACTCCAAAATATAGTGAGCATAAGGATGGTGGCATAAAAGCTCCTTTGTCTGTCCCAACCCCAAATTCACTAATGGAGTAACTGAGAATCAAGCTAATTACCTATTTAACTTGAAACAGGATAATTTTATTCATGTAATCAAGAAATTGTAAAGTATTCACGTAAGTACTCATTTTTATTTATAAATTTATTTTCATTTTACTGCATTATTTTACAGTGACTTCAAAGTAGCTCCCTACTTTACATACTATATGGAAGGCAATGTGCCTCTTGAAACTGTAAGTGGAAGATGAGAGTTCCTGCTTAAAAGGAGCTTTCTGTTCTTCAAATCATTCTCTAAGAAAATTTATAAGCTGAGAACAATTTAAACAGTAAAATTTTTATTTTTTCTACAAGGATGAACAAATATTCATTGTACCTGATGGCAAAAGTGGGCTACCAGAAAAAGCAGCTTAGAACATTACAACATATTTTGTAGTCCACCTAATATATTTAAACTAGCTTGCAACTTTGCCACATTTAAATGTAGTAAATGGCACTATAAACTAAAACAAATGTGGTACATGGGTCTGAGATGACTTGCTCCGTTTTAGTCTACATCAAAATGAGCATTTGATCTCTTGTATAGCAATAATTTTGTAAAATAATAGCATGAAACTGCATCAGAATAATATATTTTTCAGAAAACTGTATACAAGATAATTAATTTTTTCTTACATAAAAACACAAATGTCAGGGTTTGCCAGAATTATGTTTACAATATAAATTCTTCCCATTTACACACATGCATTAAAATAAAATCTTGGTACATGATGATCCATATTCCTAAAATAATACTATTATGATATCTAAATACAAACTCTCTGGGCCTCTATTTCATTTTTATAATAGGCTTATTATGCATTAGGCCTCAGTTAATTCATCTTTTAAAAACCTCGGGATAAGGAAAACTGAAAGAGAGGCTTAAAGCACAGAGAATTAAGAACCGTTATGGAAAGACAGTGGTCTAGAACTCAGAATCAAATGCTCCTAACTTCCCCCTAGGCAATGATGCCATTCTAGGAAAAATACTGCTCATGGAATAATGGTGATCAGGGCCATACAAGTAGCACCTTAAAAGATAAATAGGAAGACTTCAGTTTACTTCAAGAAGAGCAGGTTTTTGCCCTCAGCATGTTCATACTCTTTCTTTCCATTGCCTTCTCCAGTTGATTACATACAGCCACATATTCTTTCCATCTTCCAAGCTTCCAGCTGCTTTCTACATCAGCCTATGTAGAACTAATTCAGAGGACAATGTACAGGGATTACAAAGGAATTGCTGAAAGGCTACACCAGCAACACACCCATCAAGTATTGATCTGAGAGCTTTGCATTCTGTATTTGCACCACTGAAATTTAGCTTGACTTTGTGAACTTTAAACTTGTGAATTAAAAAACAAATAGAAAAAGTGTAACCAAGATAATATCCTAAAAATTATATGCTTATTATTTGTATTGCTCTATGGCAACATTTTATGGAAGAGATTGCTGAAATAACTTAAACAGCATCCCATTACAATATACACTAGAGAAACACCTGAGACAAAAATGTTCAAAAGGAAAGCCAAGTTAGCAGTCTACAGTTTGAATCAAAGCACCTAATTAAATCCGCCTCTTATTTTTTCTCAGAGAACATTAGCTACCAGCTAAACACTCCAATATCAATGCAGCTGCTAATCCCCTGCAATTAATACCCTTTTTGATAAAGTATAAAGAGCATTTGGAGGAACTAAAACTCATATATAACTTTTATCACTAATCAGTCAAACGTAATAAAGTTGAGAAAATTGTTTTTGAAAAAGCTGTGAAATGTACAACAGAAAGGTTTACCTTGAAAAGCAGCTGCATTATGGGATATTAAAAACTTTAAAGCAGAGCTTGATGCTTGAAGCACTTCCTGTATATCCTGCTTTGCTGCAATCTGATATCTCTCTTCCATCTTTTTGGTACAGCATGTTGAGTTTTTAGAAGTGCAAACCTGAAGATCAGTCCCTAGAGAAAGAAGTACATTTTTATTTTCAAAATACATTATTACTCTAGAGTACTCTGTGACATCCATGTTAGTCAAGTCCTCCTCTGTAGACAAGACAAAGAAATAAAAGCACCATACAAAGATCTCAAAGATGTCCAATTCGACTGAACAAAAGAAAAAATGATGAATGTAGGAATCAAGATATTTATTTGAAGAAAACAAACATAATTCAGGAGAATATATCATATACCATTCCATTTTCTTAATACTGTGTGATCTCATCCTAGCTGTTGATTATACTGGATAAATACTGGGAGACATACAGGGAAGCATATGGCACAATAAATTACTGCTTGACTCCACTGTTGGCACTTCATAATCTACCATCAAATGCTGAACTGACCAAGAAGGTATGAGGACTACCCACTGATAAGTATAAGAGGCAACAGTACTTACTAATGCAAGGGTGGGAAGCTAACCTGTGCCACCTGGCTGCATTTACATTATTGGACTACTATTTTTTCTGATGAACTAACCATGATTTTTACTCAATTGCCACTGCCATTATTGACAGACAGCTTGCTGCATGCATATTTGATACAATCCTAGTTCATAACTTGATGAGAAAGTTGAAATCTTTTCTTAGAGCTGCAAACTATGCTACATTTATCCCAGGACACAGCCATCCTTTGTCATTTTTTCGCTGAAGAAGATACACAAATATTTCGGTACCTCATAATCAGGGATCCTGGTTTTCTCTGATTTAAAAAAAATCCCCAATTTTTGGTTTAAAAAAGTAACCCAAAATCCCCATTTTCCATGATTAAAATAAAATGCCGTTAATATATAGATATAGCTATAGTGTTTCATTTTAATCACAGAAAAATGTGGATTTGGCGTTATTTTTTTAAAACCGAAAATTGGGGATTTTTATAAATCAGAGAAAACCAAGATACCTGCTCATAATTGCCACTCTTTTTGAAGTGAGGTAGGAAAATATCAGTGATTTAATAGTAACATTATGGTATATAAAATGTTCACATTTTTTTTAATGGGCAAATCAATATTTATGGGGGCAGGGGGCAGGACAAAGTAATTATTTAAATTAAGGGTTAATGATGTACAACTCATTAGCTGGATCAGTTCACAGAGCAGAAGGGCTTTGCCTGTACCTATACCCAACAAGGGCTGCACAGTGAGCTCCTGCGCTGGAGCTGGGCAGATAAAAGCTGGCAACACTGCCACTTCTCCCTTCCTCCTTAACTCCAGCTTCCCTTCCTCCTTAACCTTCAGCATGGGCACAGCTTCTATCTGAAAGAGAGCTGCACCAAGGCTGGGTAGCTTCCAGCTGTACCCATGCTACAGCCAGGAGGCAAGGGGTTTGGAAAAACAGCAGCAACATGGGCATAAATCTGGTCCTGGTGCAGACACACCTAAAGCCTCCTCATCACTGAAGCCCTCAGGCCTACATCAAACAGAAGCCAGGTTATTCTGCCCTGTGGTTTGTAAAGGTTAACAGCTGTTGATTTAAACCATGGTTATAATAAGGATTTAATAAAGCCTTAGAGCGTCAAGTTCTCTTCTCAGATACACAATGTGTATCAGATTTGTGTATCAGGAGATTTCTTGGACTATACATGATTTTTTTTTCTCTCTCTTCCCTGGTTGACATGTTGCTGTTTTTAAATACATGGATCCTTCTCAAGACAGGCAGCATCAGGTAAGAAAAAACAATGGAATGTGGAGAAGGGGAGCAAAAAAGTTGGGGGCATGGGGACTATCCAGATGTAATTAAGCCTTCAGCTCTAGTACATACTTTTAACCATGTCACAACATGTTTATAGAATCATAGAAAATTAGGCTTGGAAGGGACTTCAGGACACCATTTAGTCCAATCTCCCCCTCTCCCCCATTCAAAGCAGGACCATCCACAACTAGATTATCCCAGCCAAAGCTTTGTCTAGTTGGATCTTAAAAACCTCCAAGGATGGAGTGCCCACCACCTTCCTGTGTAACTTGTTCCAATTTACTGTATTTACTCTCCTAGTGAAAGAGGTTTTCCTAATTTCCAACCTAAACTTCCCTTGATGCAACTTGGGACCATTGCTCCTTGTTCTGTCATCTGTCACCATTGAGAACAGTCTAGCGCCATCCTGTTTTGAACCGTCCACCAGGTAGTTGAAGGCTGCTATAAAATCCCCCCTCAGTCTTCCCTTCTCCAGACTAAATGGGCATTATTATACATGTTCCAGGAGGTGCAGGGGAGTGCTTTAATTAATGAGCACTTTTAATTAAATATGCCCAAGCCTCGTATGTACCAGCATCCCCTACACTGAAAAATGGTGGCAGGGTGCTTTGAACTAAAGCTCATCAAATGAATTTTAGTTCAAAGTGCCCCGCTGCCATTTCTCGGCACAGGAACGCTAATGCATGCAATGCCAGAATTTGCTGCAGTGCGTTTATTTCCATGTTCAGGCAGACTATTAATTGAGTCTGCTCTGACACGCTGGATTTCTAATGCATTGGAGCCAGCTCCCTGCACGTGTATAGGAGCCCAAAAAGCCCAGTTCCCTCAGAAGCCTGACTCTCCTCAGAAGTCATGTGTCCCAGCCCCCAAACCATTTTCATTGCCCTCTGCTGGACTCCCTTCAATTTGTCCACATCCTTTCTGTAGTGCAGGGCCTAAAACTGGACACTGTACTCTAGACATGGCCTCACCACTGCCACATAGGGCGCGTCCACACATGCAAGCACGTGTGCTTGCAGCAGCTCAAATAGAAGCAGTGAAAATTTGAGCCAGGGCTTCTTGCCTCAGCACACGTGCTCAGACATGCACTTTGTTGTGGAGCAAATTGTGCCACTTGGGGCAAAATAACTCTGCCTGGCTCCTCCTGGATCTTCAGCCAGGGGGAGCTAGAGCCCGGGGCCAGCACCTGTGCTATCCCCAGCAGTATAAAAAGCTGCCCTGGCAAGTAGCTCAGGGTTCCTAGCTCTCAGGAGCTTCTGGGGCCCAGCCAATTGGTACCTGAGGACACTACCCCTTGTGCCAGCTGAACTGCTGAAGCAGCCCTGAGAGTTCCCTGCACCCTCTACCCACTGCAGCAGTCTGGCAGTGGGGGCTGCTGCCTGGCTGTGACCTGCTGTGCACCTGCCAGACCTGGATGGGGACTGCAGAGCCAGTAGAGGCATCTGCTCCTCTGGGCCAGCTGCCAGTGGACTGTGATTGCAGGGTTGGCCTTTATGCGGCACTACTGCCATTTGTGCCCCCTGCCCAGCCATCTGGGCAGCTACCACCCAGAAGATGTTCCGGGTGTGGTGGCCTGCTTTGAACTATAAAAGCATGTCCTCCTCGCCTCGTTTGTCCAGGAGGTCAGCCACAGCCAACTGGGTCCAAGGTGCCAGCTCTGAGCAAGCAGGGTCCTGTCACTGGCCTCCCTAGCAGGAATTCTGGTGTTCCCTATTGGAAAACTGAAAAATCCCTGATAAAAAAAATCCCAAAGTCACTCTGTAAAATACCTCCAAATCCAGGTTCCTCCACAAGTAAAACAAAAAACCACTATAAAGACAGAAAGCAAGACAGAGACAGTGATCAGCTGGACAATGTTTTATTGATAGATCTATCTTACAGTGCTAAAGCAAGTCTCTTATCATAATAATAAAGTGAACTCTAAATACATGTTTCATGAATTCATGAATACATGTTTTGCTGCACTCCCACAGGGTGATGGCCCTCACACAAGGGGTTTGGCCCCCCCAACAGGGGATTTGGCCCTCTCACAAGGGGTATGGCCTCCCAACAGGGGGTTCAGCCCCCCCAAACAAGGAGTACGGGCCCCCAACAGGGGATTCAGCCCCCACACAAGGGGTACGGCCCCCCAATGGTGGCCAAATTGCCTCCACAGGGGCTACCACCCCCTTGCAAGGCCCACATGCCCCACCCCAGCCTCCCAATTGCTGCCTCACCTGGCCCCATCCCCCACCAGTTGCTGCAGCCCCCCCAATAGCTGCCCCACCCAGCCTTACCCCCACAACTTGCACCCCCAGGTCCCCATGGCTACCCCCACAACCCCAGGCACCATCACTTAAAAAAAAAAAAAACACAGAAAAAAAATAGGAAAAAAAATCCTCTGCTTAACTTAGAAGCAGGGGTGGGAGGGCTCCAGGGCCTCCTGGCAGAGCCCCCCAGGGCAGCACAGGGCAGTGGGGAGTTGTGCAGCAGAGCCCAGGCTGGGGCTGCTGGGGCTGTCAGCCTGCCCCGCACTGTGCACGTGAGGCCCCAGTCAGCCAGACAGCAGTTGGAGCTGCCGTTAAGTGCCGGGGGGTGGGTTGTTTGTTTGTTTTTAAACTATGGGGTGGGGGGGGACAGGGATCAGGAGGGGTTGTGGGGATGGGGCCGGAGAGGGCAGGGGTCAGGGGCGTGCGTGGGGCCATCAGGGGTCCACTCCCATGGTCCCCTCACTCCTCCTACAGCCCCCCCCCCCCCGATCCCTTACTCACTGGCACCGGAGCCCTGGTGCTGAAACATGTGGCCTGGCCGGCCACATGTTTCAGCACCAGGGCGAGGGCCAACCACAGAGACACTCTGGCAGCCAGAGCATCTCTGTGGAGGACCCAGCCTCCGGTTGCCTCAGGGCACGGTTGTGGACCATGTCCTGCTCCGCTTTTTTAAACATTGATTTGTTTAGACCCCTGGATATCCAGAGGTCTAATTTTCTCCCTGTGCTGCAAGTTTGCAGCACGGGGAACATTTTTTTGTTCCCGCACTTGCCTGTTGCCCCACCTCAAAGGGGTTTGAGGCGGGGCAAGAGGCACATGCGCGCTTGTGTGGACGTGCCCATAGAGGGCAATTATCACTTCCCTCAATCTGAGGGCAATGCTCCTACTAATGTAGCCGAATATGCTGTTAGCCTTCTTGGCAAGGGCACACTGTTGTCTCATATTTAGCTTATTCTCCACTGTAGCCACCAGGTCCTTTTCTGCAGAGCTGCTGCTTAGTCAGTTGGACCCTGGCCTGTACCAGTGCATAAGATTTTTCTGCCTTATGTACAGGATTTTGTACATATCCTTATTGAACCTCATGAGGTTTCTTTTAGTCCAACCCTCTAATTTGTCGAGGTTTCTGCACATTTCATTAACAGCACCTCAGAAAAGCAGTTAAAAAAATCTGGCTAACAAGAAGCCACCTAAGAGCAAACATTAAGATGCATCTAAATTTCCATCCTTCTCTTTATATTTCTAACATCATGGTTATACTGCTGTCAAGCCAAACCCAGAATTGCTGACCTGAAATTGCCCACTTACTCCTGCTTTACCAATGCCTAAATCCAGCAATTAGTCAGAGAAGATGGTTTAGTGGGATTCCAAGTATGTGTCCCTGAAACAAAAAACACTGAAAGTACCACTGGGGTAGGCACTCAGAACTCATCCAAGCCATCCACCCAAAGGGCTCACAAACTATATGACACATAGGTTTCACAGTCTGGGTGAAACAGACAAATGGTTTGGGGTGGAGGTGGCAAAATGATCCATTAAAACAAACAAATAAACAAATTTAGCTTAAGTCAGCTTGCCATAGGCATTCCCAATGCCATGTGAAAGCAATGTGACTACCCAAGATATCTATATAAGGTGTAGATGTACCTTTGCTTTTAATTGTTTTTACTACTAATTGGGCATGTCTACACGTGGCTGTATGGCACCTTCGTTACTGCTCCATCATTTAGTACTTCTTTGTTGAAGTACTAAAAGATGGCACAGTAACAGCCTGTACTGCACCATGGCGGCTGCGCACAGTTATTTTTGGCTGCTACATCACCACAGCAATGTGCTATAATGAGGGAGCGCGTTGCTACAGTGACATAGCAGTGGCATCATGGTTTTTGCCAACAGACAGTACAGCACCATCGTACATCACTACAGCGCTGTAGCTTCTTGTGTAGACTTGCCCATTTTGAATTAAGGGGATTTCTGACTTGATGTTAGATTGTCAAATGCCTGGGAAAAGTTTGGCAAAAAACTTCCTTATGGTGTGGGTTCCAACTGCTGTTACAAAAAAAGTCTTGCTTTTTTGCTAAAATATATATGATAGACATTGATTTATATCAATTCATAAAACTGAATTTATAAAGGCATTTAACTGTCTCCACACCTTGTGTTTTACAATGTCATCACTTCTAAGCAGACCTAATTCAGTTTAGTAAGGACTACTGTACAGAAATTAATAATATATTATCAGACATCCTGGTTCTCTGATAAAAAAAATCCCCAACTTTCAGATTTAGAAAAGCAACCCAAAACCCACATTAATAT
Source organism: Alligator mississippiensis (assembly GCF_030867095.1). Classification (NCBI taxonomy): domain Eukaryota; kingdom Metazoa; phylum Chordata; order Crocodylia; family Alligatoridae; genus Alligator; species Alligator mississippiensis. The sequence goes on from NC_081824.1 coordinate 371,370,157, forward strand.
ATATTAGAGGTGTTTTATTTTAATCACAGAAAAATGTGGATTTTGGGTTACTTTTTTTAATCTGAAAATTGGGGATTTTTTTTTTTTAATCAGAGAAAACCATGATCCCTGTATATTATGTCTCTTTTCTACTCTAAAGAGAAAAAATTGTCACACTGTAAAGATAAAAATTAGGTATTGCCCCATGGCAAGAAACCATTTCCTGAAATAAATCCATTCCACAGACATAAACAGAGGTAAATCTTACTATTTCAAAAAAGAGCACTATATTAAGCACTCTCATACCCATGAAGAATTCAGAAACTGGAAATACTCTTGCATGTTACCATAAAGAGAATAATGTAACCTTTGGATTTGATAATGGATTCAAGCAAATGAAATCCCAAAAGTGTTTGAAGTAGGTTTTAAAGAGAGATTAGGACATGCAGACTACTATACCTACAAGAAGCAGTTTGAAAAGCCACCTCACCAATCTTAAAAAGGCTTTCACCCAACAAGGACACTCCTCCAGATAGATAGATCGCACATTTGAAAGAGCCACCCAGATAACATATGAAGAACTGCTGCAGTACAAAAGAAAAACCCGCACAAATCGCACACCGCTGGTTATGACATATCACCCCTCCCCTAAACCTGTATGGAAAATCCTCAAACAACTGCAACCCATACTAGAAAGAGATCCTATTCTTAAAAAGATCTTCCCTGAGCCACACATCCTAGCCTTCAAATAAGCACCGAACCTCGCTAATCTCATCACCAGAAGCAAACTTCCTCAAGCCCAGAACACACCAAAAGGATCCAGACCGTGCCATGACAAGAAATGCAAAACCTGCCAACACATCTCCACCACCCCCACTATTTACTACACTCCGCAACAGAGCCATCAGCATTCCTGGATTTTACAGCTGCACCTCCAGAAATATAATATATCTCATCCAATGCACCAAATGCCCTGATGGAAAATACGTAGGAGAGACCAAACAATAACTGTGCACCAGAATGAATGCACACCGGAAATCTGTCAAAGACAGGAATACCCAGTTACCTGTGTGGGGCACATTTCCCACAAGAAAACCACTCTCTCTCCAATCTCTCAGTCCTGATCCTCAAAGGAAACTTACAAAACACTTCCCAGAGAGGAGCCTATGAATTCCACTTCATCAACCTCCTGGATACTAAAAATCATGGACTAAATATAGACATTGGATTTATGACACATTATAACCTGCCTGACATCTGACTCCCCAGGTATCTCTCCACTTTCATCCCCCCCCCCCCCCCCCGGCCTGTGTCTCACCCATTGACTCCTCAATCTACATTTTCACTACCTGTCTTGTATGTGTACCAGACCAGCCGCTGGCTTCTTTACTTTTCATTCCATCCAGGAAGATCACACACCAACTGCTGAAACTTCCTTAGCCTGACAAAGGGTTTTTGAACCAGAAAGCTTGCTTAATAACTGTTTTCCAAGTATTTAAGTTGGTCTAATAAAGGATATCAGATTCACCCAAAGAACCCTGTCTGTCTTTGAAAAGCCTGGAAACTTTCCTTCCCACAAACAAAAAGGCAAATAATCCATTTGATTATGGGTTAGAAGTGTTGATCTTTTGCAAAAAATTACTGTGTTCAGACTCTCAATGTATTATTTTAAAAGTATTCTGACGTCAGATAAAATGTCTTTGCTTTCAAAGACCTGAGGTTCTTCTGGCCTTTTACCTACATCATTGATTTTAAATACTGCAGATGCTACTCGCTGAGTCATCAAACATACATTTTTTATCAGTAATCAGTTAGTCTCTTGTTACTTGATAATTTAAGCATCTCACACTCAGATACTTGTAAGTGACCTAGAAAAAAGCTGCGAAACTGAAGTAGACTTTTAATAATGTAGGATTCAGCTAATAGAAATCTCTGTGGGCATGTCTACATGTGCAAATAATCCAGAAGTAGTTTACTCTATAGTACTCTAGAGTAAACTCTTCTGGGCATGCTTCTACATGTGCAGGAATTCAGTTTCATAGTTGGTAGGGTCGGAAGGGACCTGAGAAGATCATCAAGTCCGACCCCCTGCCATGGCAGGAAAAAGTACTGGGGTCAAATAACCCCAGCAAGGTGTTCATCTAACCTCCTCTTAAAGACCCCCAGGGTAGGAGCCAGCACCTCTTCGTTTGGAAGTTGGTTCCAGGTCCTAGCCGCCCTGACTGTGAAGTAGCGCCTCCTGATGTCTAGTCTGAATCTACCCTCTGCCAACTTGTGACGGTTATTTCTAGTCACTCCTGGTAGTGCTCAGGGGAACAGGGACTCCCCCAGTGCCTGAGTGTCCCTTCTGACTAGTTTGTAACAGGCCATCAGATACCCTCTCAGCCTTCTCTTGTGGAGGCTGAACAGGTTCAGGTCCCTTAGTCTCTCCTCGTAGGGCCTGCCCTGCTGGCCCCTGATCATGTGAGTGGCCCTCCTCTGGACCCGCTCCAAGTTGTCCACATCCCTCCTGAAGTGCAGCGCCCAGAACTGGGAATGTGGGGAGCAAAATTGCTTCTACTAGCAGCAGACTGATCCTGCTCCTTGTGACCCTGAACCGAGCCCCTGCAGCAGCCAGGGGAAGTTCTAGGCTCCCCTTGGGTACTAGCCTAGGGGCTGGCAGGGAGGCATGGGGCCAGGAGACAGCTGTCTCCTGATTGGGGCTGGGACATTGCTCTCTATCACTGGGAGCTGACTGCTGCTGGGGTGGGCTCCAACACCACAGCCTTGGCAGGGGCCATGTCCCCTTGTTGTAGCAGCAGGAAGCTCCTAGCCCCCACCCCACAATCGCAGGGGTACCCCACAATCACTGGGAGATCCTTATCTTCCAGTGCCAGCTCCACGGTAGTGGGACTGGTGCTGGGAAATCCTTATTTGCTCCCGGTTAAGCATCTACTCATGCACTACTGTGTGGCAAGTAATCACAAGTAAATTTGCTACTTGCTTTTGCAAATTTAGTCATGATCAGGGCTGCTGGTTTTCTCCAATTTTAAAAAATCTCCAATTTTCATTTAAAAAAAAAGAAACCCCAAATCCACATTTTTCCATGATGTAAATGAAACACCACTAATTAATATCTATATATTAGTGGTGTTTCACTTTAATCACAGAAAAATGTGGATGTGGGGTTACTGTTTTTTAAGTGAAAATTGGTGATTTTTTTTAAATCAAAGAAAACCAGGATCCTTGCTCATGATTAGAACAAATTACTGTGCAGTAAGCATCTGTATGTGTAGATTGTGATTCTTACTGCGCAATAATTAGCCCTAATCTTGAGTAAAATATTTTGAATAGACATGCCCAGTGTGTTATACATTAGGGAATATACCTTTCCTAAACTTTAAACAAGGAAGGCAAAGCTGGAATTCAGGAAAGAAAAATCTGTAACAAAGGAGATGAAGTCTTCTTTATCCTATATGTAGCTGTACCTGTTCTATTAAATAAATGTTACCTGTTATGAATTACGCCTCCTCATATAACAGATATGAGAACTGATAAGCTTTGGCAGCTGGAAAGAGTATCAGGTTATTACCCACGATGCTCCTGCACAGTGGTTTATACAAGTACTAAATAAATGCATAGTAACCTGAGTTTTTGCCATGCAACATACTGTAGATACGCCTTTAAAGACCTAAGTCACAATATTAGAATTACATACACATACTATTCTAGTACTGAATATCACAATGTGCCTAATATATTAAATTAATTAAGAATTAGATTATTCCTCGCAAAATGACATACTGTTGAAACAGCAAGCAACAAAATACTGTAATATATGCCACCCGCATTCAAACATATTACAGGAGTGAGACTAGACCTTCAGTAATATTTACTATTCATACTATGAAGGTTTATCCAGAGGGACCAAATATTGTTTTTTTCTGTTGTTTGTTTGTTTGTTTTATTCTCAGTAAAATCATACAGGGAACATAACAGTGGGAGACAAATGATTATCAGTCTGCAGGATGCCAGTTCCCATGTACTTGACATATACCAAAGAAGTGTACACTGGTAGCAATATTTGCAATACTGTATTTGTAACCATTTCTTCATAACTGGATGTTAGGTTGCATTATCTTATTTATTTAAATTGTATCATCGTATTTAAACAGTAACTTAAAGTATTCATTACTACTGTAGAAATTGAGACAATTATAAACACACACATATGAGGCTTTCTTAAAGTGAAAAACATTGTGCTTAAATTATTTCAACAAGATTTAATAGACTTGAACGAAAATCAGAATGACTAAAAATCCATTAAAAAATAAAAAATGAATTTTAAACTTAAATTTGATTTTTATTTAAATTGGCTGTTTTATTTACATTATAATTATGTTTTTCTTTAAAATTTGAATTTAATACAGCATAGGCTAATGTATAAATTTAGTATCATCTATTAAAATTATTTAAATAAAACAATACATTGAGTCAATGAGCCTCTATTAAAAGTCTGGAGTTAAAGGTTAATTTTCTTCTATATAAAAATGATGGGGGTGTAGCTGGATTGGGCAGTTGTGATGCCTGCTGATGGCTGTGTGGCTCCTGTCCCACCCTGGCTCCTCAGGGCACCCTCCCTCTCCTCTGCCTGGTACACCTTGATGGAATTAATTTATTATAGAAAGGAGACTGCCCCAGGGTCCCAGAGTAAACCCAAGCCTGCTTTGGCAAGAGGTTCCATCCTGAACCTGGCTGACCACCTTGTCTTTGTCTTTTCCTTCAAGCTCTAAGTGGGCAGTCCCCCTTGGCCTCATCAGTGCCTCAGTGTACCAGCTACCTTAAGGGGTATTCATGGCCTCCTTCTGCCCCTACAATAACACCCATGCCTTGTAGATGGTACTCTTTATCATTGACTAGATCCTCTGGCATGTCTATTGCTCTCCCATCAGCCTGTTGGGGCTGGCACTAGGAGGGTTCTCTCAGATCTCTGGATCCCTGGTCCTAATCCCTCTCCGTGCTTTGGCCTTATTGTCTTAAGCCTACTGTAGCTCCAGCCTCCTGCTGTCTGGGCCCCTGGCTTGGCAGGTGTAGCCCTATCCCAGCCTCAGCCTTCTGGGTCCTAGACCCCAGGCCAGACACTGTCTACTATACCAATCCCCTTTTTTCTCAGGACCCCTGGCCCTAATACCTTTCCAGGTTTTGGCCCTCCCAACCTAGTCATGCTCCAGGCAAGCCTTCTGCTCTCTGGCCCTCACACAGTGGTTTTTTGTTTGGTTTTTTTTTGGTGGGGGGGAGAGGGGGTTGGCACCCACTGATCCTTCCAAATCATGGCATATGCATGAAAGGTCACTCAGACCTTTGATGCATATGCCTAGGCAGGAGTTTTGGAGGAGTGGAGACTGCCCAGACCTTCCATCCTCCACTTTAGACCACTGAGACCAAATCCAAAGGCCAGATCAAGTCCAGACGTTTGGTACTTCTCTGGCTGTAACTGTATAAGCATCTTTGAATCAAACCCTGGTCTCCTGCATAGCAAACAAGGATTCTACCGCTGAGCTACAGGTGTAACAATATGTATGGATCTCAGAGCCAAAAACAGCAGCAGCAGAAAGGAAAAGTCTGAAAGAAGAACAGGAAGCGAGGGGGAGGAGACAGAAAAAACAAGAGAGTTAGAGAGGCTGGGGGAGATCAGCTGGCCCTGTAACAGCTCTGCAAGAAACTGCAATAATAAAGACACTGTTTATATTAAGTAGGGAGCTGTTCCTTGATTACCCATACAGAGTCACGTGACACGGTGGCAGCAGAAAGTCTGTGAGGAAGCCCAAAAGAAGAGAGAGACCTGGGCCCCAGCAGTGTTTAAAACAGATTGCAAGAAGCATGGAGGGACTGAAGCCCCCAGGACAGCTGGATTTCAACACAAAGAACCTGGCACAGACATGGAAACAATGGAAGCAAGAATTCAGTTTGTATACACAGTTAACCATGACCGATAAAGAGAAGATGAAGGTAAAGCTGTTTTACTATCTAGTGGGGGAAAAAAAAGCCGTGAAGTAAGTGTGACACTAATTCCAGGGAACCTGATACACTAGAACAGTTAATAGAAGCATTTGTTGCATACTGTGACCCCCAGAAAAAGTGAGACTGTAGAGAGATATCAGTTTTTCAGCCAAAACCAAGAGGAAGAGGAAGGAATAGAGGCCTGTATCACAGCACTGAAAACTCTGGCATCCTCATGTAACTTTGGAGACATAAAAAGACTCCCTAGTCAGGGATAGGATCGTGTGTGGCACATGGGACTGCCCTGAGGGAGAAACTACTAAGAGAGCTAGATCTAACTCTGGAAAATTGCAAGGGCAGCAGAATTGTCTAAACAAAGGATCAAAATGATATCAACAGCCACATGTATTGAGCAGGTTCACAGATTCGACCTAAAGGACTCTGGAAAGCAGGAACCTGACAGGCCAACTGCAAACGCCAACAATGTGACTCGGTGCATGTACTGTGGGAAGCTACATGGAAGGTGGAAGGAGAAATGCCCAGCCTATGCCCCTACAAAAGTATGCAGAAATATGTGCATACAAAAGAGTGCAAAAATATGGAAAATAGAATCATTTCAGGGGTCAGTGTCATAGCCACCCAAATAGAAAGAAAGAAAAAAAAAACAGTCCATGCAGTGATGAGGGATCAGGAGACTACAGATGAGGAGGAAGCTTTCAATGCAAATTTGACAGATTCACAGACTCACAGGATACACACATTACAGAAAAAAAGCGAGCAACAACTCAGCCATATTTGCAACAATGATGCTAGAGCAAAGACCTATAAAATTCCAGGTGGATTGTGAAGCTGTTTGCAAAGTCCTTCCTGTGAATCTACTGAGTAACAGCATCAAAATGGAAAATTGCCACCAAGTGCTATTAATATATAAGAAAACAATTGTGAGGCCACTGGGAAAGTGTCGGCTGACTATAAGAAATTAATGCAACAAGAAATGGTACCACCTGGAATTTATAGTGATTGACAAGGCAGACACCCAGCCACTGCTGAGCAGCTGAAGAGTACAGGCCATGGATTTAATTACAGTGCAACACCACAACATTCTCCAGGTCACAGAAGAGCACAAACGGTCATTAAGTTCACTACCTAACATTCTGTTAAGATATGGAGACATATTCCAGGGCCCTGGACTCTTTGAAGGCAAACTGAAGTTAGAAATAGATCCACAGGTACAACCAGTACAACTATCAAAATGCAGAATTCTGCTAGCCCTGCTGGAGCCACTGAAGAAAAAATTGACAAACCTGCATAAAAAAAGGCATCATCACACCAGTTGAAAAAAGGACTGACTGAATCAGCAACCTAGTAGTAGCAAGGAAGCCATCTGGCAAACTGAGAATCTGCATTGATCCGGCACCACTTAACAGGGCATGCAAAAGAAGCCACTACCCACTGCCAATGATTGAGGATGTACTACCTGACCTATCTATTGTTCACAATTTGCAGTGTCAAGAATGGATTTTGGCATGTGGAGCTAGACAAATCATCCAGCCACCTGACAACCTTTAGTATGCCCTTTGGCAGGTATTGCTGGTTAAGGTTGCCCATGGGAATCAACCCAGCTCTGGAAGCTTTCCAGCGGAAGCTGAACCAGGAGCTGGAAGGTCTTCTAGGTATCAAGATTGTGGCTGATGATATTCTTGTCATAGGAGAAGGGGATGATAAGGAACAGATGATCCATGACCATAACACCAAACTGCAACAATACCTTAAAAGATGCCAGGAGAGGAACATTAAACTGAATGCTGACAAAATACAGCTGAGAAAAACAGAAGTATCCTACACTGGACACCTGCTGCTTCAGAAGGACTACGGACAGACCCAGAGAAAGTGAGAACCATTATGGAGATGCCCAGGCCACAGGATGTCAAAGGAGTCCAGCACTTTATTGGGATGGTTAATGATCTGTCCAAATTTTGTGCACACTTGTCTAATGCTTCTGAGCCACTCAGGTTGCTAATACACAATGATGCAGCCTGGGAATGGGCACAGACCCAAAAGGAGGCATTCAAAAGAATTAAAAAACTCATCAGCAAGGCCCCAACACTAAAGTACTACAACACAGTTGAGTAACTAGTACAACAGTGTGATGCATCAGAAGGAGGTCTTGGAGCAGTACTGATGCAGAACCAGAAGCCTGTAGCTTTTGCTAGTACAGCAGTGACTTAAACTGAAAGGAGATATGCACAGATAGAAAAGGAGTTACTAACATTATTGTTTGGACTGGAGTGGTTTCATCAGTTCACCTTTGGACAGAGAGTAGATGTGCAATCAGAACAACAAACCATTAAAGATCATAATGAAAAAACCCTTGCTGAGTGCTCCTAAGAGACTTCAACGCATGCTGCTGAGACTCCAGACCTGTGATGTGAGTATAAAGTACTACCTAGGGAAGTCCCTGCAATGGCAGATGCACTTAGAGCATACCTTCCAGAGTGAAGCATGGATGGATCTGTAGAAAGGGAAGTAAAGTCCATTAATATAGTACAAGACTTACCTATCTCCAAAACCAGTTTCAAAGCAATACAACAGAGTATGGAACAGGATGGTTTGCTACAAGCAGTTAAACGAACCATCCTAGAGGGTTGGCCACAGCACAGGGCACAAGTACCACCAGAAGTTTCCACATACTACCCAATGGAGAGATGAACTATGTACACAGGGTGGAATTCTGTTCAAGGGAGACAGGGTAGTGATCCCAGTAGCTCTGCAGAGAGACATCATGAACCAGCTCCATGCTTCCCACATAGGAATAGAATCATGCCTGAGGAGAGCATCTATTGGCCAGGCATGAATGCCCACTTCAGAACGTACATGGAGCAGTGTGAGGTGTGCAAAGAATACAGTGACAAACAGGAAAAAGAGACACTGAACCCTCATGACATCCCCTTTTAGCCCTGGGAGAAGGTAGGGACTGACTTGTTCAATGTCAATGACAGAAACTATATGCTCACCGTAGATTACTATTCCAGTTTCTGGGAGGTGGATTACCTTGAAGACACTGAGGCAGGAATGGTGATCAGGAAATAGAAGGCTCATTTTGCGAGGCATGGGATACCTGATACACTGTTCTCAGACAATGGGCCACAATACACCTCAAGAGAATTCAAACAGTTCTGCGCTAGATGGAATTCCAGCACACAACATCACCCCTGAGTACCCACAAAGCAATGGGGTGGCTGAATCAGTGGTAAAGACAGCCAAGAGTCTCTTGTTGAAGGCAAATAAGACTGCAGGCGATCCCCACCTCGCTCTGTTGGACCATTGCAACACACCCTCCCAAAGAATGGACAGTAGCCCAGCCCAAAGATTAATGGGCCAGAGAACTAAGACATTAGTGCCCATGAGAGACTGTTTGCTACAACCCTGGAAGGAAGGGGAAACAGTACATGGAAGCAGCTAAAAAAGCAACAGTCTCAGCAAGTATCACAGTATAACAAAGGAGCCAGGGACCTGAGACCACTCAGGGACCTGAGACCACTGAGCAGAGGGAAGAAGGTCTGGGCACAACCAGTAAGTCCACATGTGAAAGAAGCCAAAATACAACTGAGCAAAAGATTCCAGGATCAGGACCAAGACAACTTTGACAACTGGTCAGTCATCAGTGAGCCCCAGATAGGGGAGAAAGCCACCATGGACTCCACAAAGGAAAAAGATACATAAGCGGAGTCCAGCCCACAAACCAATGACAGGGATAGAACAGAAGCAGGCGTAGCACCCAGAAAAATCAAACAAACAAGAAGCAGGAGGCTGGTACAATGACCAGCATACCTGGATGACTGCGAGCCCTAAAGAACACAGCAGACCAGTGGTAAAGGCTCGGTCTCCATGGTGGGCTATATGCTAGCATCCTCTGGCCCAGCCAGGGGAAAAAGTTAATCATCTGTTTTGAACTGTTGAAAGGAAAGATGTAACATGTATGGATGGATCTCAGCCAAAACCAGCAGCAGCAGACAGGAGGAGTCTGAAAGAGGAACAGGAAGTGAAGGGGAGGAGACAGAAAAAACAAGAGAGTTAGAGAGGCTGGGAGAGACCAGTAGGCCCTGTAACAGCTCTGTAAGAAACTGCTATAATAAAGTCACTGTTTATATTAAGTAGGGAGCTGTTCCTTCATTACTCATACAGGGTCACATGAAACACAGGGGGCTCCCCCTCACACAGTGACTGTAGCCCTTTCCCAGCTTTCTGGGTCCCTGACCCCAAGCCAGGCTATTTCTGCTACATCAATTGCAGCCCCTAGGGTCCCTGACCCCAGACCAGACTGCTTCTACCAGCCTTGGGTCCCCTAGCCTCAGCCTGCACCAGCCCCACAGTCCTCTGGGGACCTCACCTGAGGCTAGACTGCCTGACCCTGGCTTTAGCTCTTAGCCTTGGCCTAATGTTGCACACTAGCCCCTGGACCTCTGACTCCAGGCTAGGCTGCCTGGTAGTAAGTGTCAGGCACCACCCTGTAGCCTTCATACCTCCCCTGTAGCCACAACACAGTCCTCCGATTCTTAATCAGAACATAAATGCAAGCCCACTGGCTATGTAACAAACACCTCTCCCCACCCTGGGTCATTAACTTTCCTGAATGCTATAAGTCCTCCTTAGCTCTCTATTGCATCTCTAGGGACAGCTTGGGTGTCTCTCTGAAGCCATCCTGCTCAGAAGCTCCTCTCCCCACTGCCTGCTGGGCCAGACTGACTGCCTGGTTTCAGGTACTGGCCTTACCTGCTTCCATATCTCATCCTTTACTGTCAGGTGGCCCTCCAGCCACCTATGAGGTTTCCATTTTGGCCTAATGATAAGCCTAAATTTATCTGCCATGACTCAGCTCAATTGCTTTAGCTCTTTGTTTCTGGGATGCCTAGATGTGTGTCCCCTGTGCAGTTTGCTGCTTTGCAGCCAGTTCCTGAGATGGGCACTCCCCAAGGGTAGCCCCTATTCTGTCATTTTGGGTATGCCTGCTTTCTAGCAGCTAGCTTTCTAGAAGCTAGACTGCTTCCTAGATGCCAGCCACAGCACAGCCGGCGTAGCCTGTTTCAGCATCCCTTAAAGTAACAGGAGCTTCTGTTACAGGGGGAAACAGCTAACTTTTGAGATCTAGTTTTAAAACTATGGTACAATATTTCATGTATTAGGGGCTTGACACTGCAAGGGATTCAGGGTCTATACTACTGAGTGAAAAGGATCAGCAAAGTCATCATGGGTACTGGAACCTGGTTTCTGACACCAGCAAACACCATCACATGTTCTCCTTGATCAGTATTGTCCACTGAGCCCACCTGGATAGTATCAAGCTCTTGCTCTCAAATGATGAATATTTGTGATTCTGCACCCACAATGGAGGCTTACTGTCCAGCTCATGGAAAATCTGTTCAGTAATTACCAACCCCCTGGTTCTGAATGGTTCTAGGTATTTCAGTTAAATGGCCAAGTGTTCTATCCATGTCTCTAAACTACCATAGCACGCAAGGCCAGGGGATTACAATAGAGGTTACAATAGGGTTCAATCATGGATAGTTGTGAGGGAAGGGTTTTTTTTTTTGTGGGGAGGGGGAAGGGAGTAATGAGTTATATCCAGGGATCCTGGTTTTCTCTGATTTAAAAAGTCCCCAGTTTTTGGCTAAAAAAAGTACAGTAAAATCTGCGCTATTTGGCACCTTACAAACCGACATGCCAACTTGTAAGGGAAAAGCCAAACTGGAAGTGCCCACCGTGGCAGTTCTGGTTTCACCGAGCCCCCATGGCCCAGGGCAAAGCAGCCCACGCTGCCAAGCTCCCATCGCCCGGGGCATAGCAGCTTGTGTAGGGCCCCCCTCCCTGCCCCTCGAGGCCCATGGGGACTGTGGGAGGGGCAGCAATGCAGCAAGGGGCAGTGATTTCCCAGACGTGGCAGGAGAGGCAGCGGCCCGAACAGGCAAAATGCCTGTTCGGGCTGCTCAGTTAACCGGCATATTTTGTTATCTGGCACTCTCCATTCCCCATAGGTGCCAGATAAGAAAGTTTTTACTGTAACCCCAAATCCCCATTTTTCCATGATTTAATGAAACACCACTAATACACACACGCACACACACACACACACACACACACACACACAGTGTTTTATTTTAAATCACAAATGTCATGACCCAAAGGTCTGATTTTTTTGTGTGTGTGCTTCGGCACTAAGAATTATCCCCGTGGGTTTGCAACTTCATTGCACGGAGGAGTTCTGCTGCGCAGAGAACCCGCGTGCAAAGGAGTGTTCCCGCCACTTTGCAGCAATCTTTGCAGGGTGCATTTCCTTTGCAACACAGAAATGCACGGTGCAAAGATTTCCCGCTCGTCGTATGCAAATTTGTGCCCCGCAATTGGCTAGTGCTAAATTATTCACACGTGGCAGCTAGCGATTGGCCTGCTAGCCGTATAAGAGGCTTGAGCAGTTTCCGCCCAAGCCGAAGAGGACTCCGCATCCATCTCGTGGGGACTCTGGGTGTGCGCGGCAGGGTAATAGAAACCCTGTGTGTCACTCAGAGGAGTTTGGCGGCCTGATCCACCGCCCACCTCTTCCCGTCTTCGAACGGAGCCTACTATAAGACGTAACGACGAGTTTAATGCGCGCTTGTCCTGGACATCCGGAGTTTGTCTGCGTGGAGCCTAGCAAGCTCCACGTGATTGTTCCTGTTCTGTCTGCGTGGAGCCTTGCAACCTCCACGTGTGTTCGTGTTTTCTGTTGTAACCGCAACTCAAGCAAGTTCTCAGCCTACACCACGACCATCTGGGTGTAAGTAAAATAATCTTAAAATCAACCGTTACGTGTCTGTGCCTAATTCTAGCTCAGTGCCCGCCCTCTCCGATCCGACCTGCCCGGGCTGCTGGCCACAGTCCGCGTGCAGAGCGACGAAAGCGACCCGGCGTCAGACCCGGCGCGCACAACAAAAAATGTGGATTTGGGGTTTTTTTAACCAAAAATTGGGGATTTTTTTAGATCAGAAAAAAAAAGGATCTCTGATAATGATTAGACTAAAACATGTTTATTTAAATCAATAAGCCAAATAAAAAGGGAAACAGAAAGGTGAGGCAATTACAAAGGGTCCCTTTCCTGTTTAGAGTCCACCTGCCCCTCACACCTGGCAGAACATTATACCAGATAAGACCTTTATGATCAGGGTGGCCTGATGGTGGGTCCGTCCATGATGCTCAGCTGGGAGTGCCGCTCCAGCCCACCAGGCACCATCTAAAGTGCCAGGGGCTTCCCCTGGGGTACATTCATCTAGATCAGGGGTGTCCAACTTTTTTGAATGTGGGACCGGATCATGAACTTTTTATCACCCAGTGGGCCAGCGAGCCATATTCAAAGACCTCACAGGAAGCGGTATCACATCCCCCCCACCCCCTCCCCCAATGAAAGTACAGTGTTTACTTTCATTTCCCGTTGCAGCACCTCGGGCCTCAGAAAACAGCTTGGAGGGCTGCATGGCGGCCCACAGGCCGTATGTTGGACAAGCCTGATCTAGAGCCATCCCAGCAACCAGGAAGGCTTACCCTCTTGCTTCACATATACTGGGGAGGATGCAGCCAGTGGTCATGAAGGTAAGAACATTCTTTAGGCTGATTTCAAGGTGGGCCCCCAGGGACCTCCGACACACGTTTAGGCACTGAAAGGTATGCTCTGTCACCATCCAGCAGCTACTTAGCTGAGAATTGAAGCACTTTTTTGTGGGGCCCAGCCAGCAGGTGTAAGACTTCACGAGCCAAGAGAGATGCAGGGTACACCTAGTCCTCAATGACTGAGGAGCAGTCAGCCCAGCCAAGTACACAATGGAAATGCTGGGGTGAATTCCTCCTGCTGCACCATCTCTAGGAATCCAGAATTCCTGAATACATGTAGCAGGAACTGAACTAATGTAGCTGATGTTAACATAGAGTGTAATAATAGTGAAATGTAACCATGTTAATCTTGTCCTGTAAACAACTTGAAAACTCCATTTTGTATCCTTCTGCTTGACATAAATGAAAGAACTCTGCATAGCCTTTATGTACAAATGTGTATAAAAAGGTGAATGGTGAGAAAATGGCATAAAGATGAGAGGAAAAAGATTTAACTGTTTATGTAAGCAACAAGGCGCTAAACGTAAGTTACCAGTCAGTAAATTATTTACTGAATGACTGAAGAATCCCTTTGAGGCCAAGCACAAGAGAGATAACGAGGAGGCACATATCCTGCCAGACAGGCAGTAAGACCACTCCAAGGCTGAAATACCAACTTTGACAACCAAACTGACCCTGGGCTGAGAAAAGCTGAAGACGAATGATAAACAACCACAAAAACAGAAGCTGGGTATGGAAAACCCCCAAAGTGCTGAACCAAAGAATACCAATCCCTATAAAAGAAGACTTCAAAAATGCCAAGCTGGGTGAGTCTCTCTCTCTCTACCACTGTTTTGTTAGAGCGCTGTTTTGTTAGAGCAGAGATGCATCTGTTTTACCCCGCTCCAAAGCTGCCATCTACAGAATTTCTCTCTCTCTCAATAAGGCCAGGGGCCAGCCACCCAGTGCCGTTATTGAACAACTGCTTCTGGTAACTATAATGCCTGAATGGAATGATTGTTTTATGTTTTTTGTCTGTCTGTGTATATTTGTGTGTGTCTATATGGGTGGTGTGTCCAAACCTCTACGTCTAATTCGTGTAATCAATAAACACAGCATTTTGCCTTATTCCCCCTTTATAAGGTCTTGCTCTTGATTTGGCAATTGGTATTTTAAAGTACCATACATGGGTATCATGTACCCATCCCAGCAACCTGATCTTGATTTTGGTGAAGCACCCTCAGTGGTCCATGACAGTCTGCAGTATAATCAAAAAGAACTCCTTACAGTTGATGTAATCTGAGGATTGGTGCAAAGGTACCAAATGAGTATGTGATCCCATCAATGGTCCCTGTGCAATTCAGGAAACCTAACTGTTCAAACCCAGCAATTACCTCACATGGTTCCCTTAGCCAGTTTATCTGAGGCCCCAACTGTATGGCCTTACATTTCACGTAAGGTCAAAACCACTATCGTCTACACCACACTGAACTGGTTGGCCACAGAAGGGAAATCTGTTGGGGCTCACCATGGCAACATGTTTCACAGCAGACTTGGGGTGCCAAATCCCAGTGTTCTGGCACTGAAGCAAGGGGCAACTTAGAGCAAAAGTCCATGAATGCACCACGGGACATCCTTAAGTGTCACCACCACTGCTCCTTGTCCCAAGTTCTGAGCACAAGCTCTCAGCAGTCTAAGATCACTGGCAGAGGCCATTAGTGAGGTGACATTTGACAGCTTCCACAGTGTGATCTTATGCCTCCTGCAACTGGGCCAATATGGTATTCATAACAGTGGCATTGTCAGCATCAGTGTCCTCAATGTAGCATCTTACCAGGTCCAGGACCTTGAGCCATTGATGCCTGTAGTGTCTGTAAGTTGTGAGCAATTGTCATCCTGAGAGAGCCACAGGAGATACAATCCCACCTGGCTGGTCATGGAGGAATGTGCCATGCTCAGCCAAGGCATTTGAATTTGCTTCCTGGGAAGAGTCAACCATTCAGTCCTTCCCTCTGCATAGGGAGATTTTCTAGGATTGGACCACCCCCACCACAGCTCTCTTCCACCCAGGAAAAAATGTGAAGCAGCAGCTGGGCAGGTGAAAGGAGGTGCTACTGGCCCTGACAAAGGCACGAGAGCCATTCACTCACCCAAGGGACAGGGTCAGGCCCAGCAGTCAGGGGTCTGTGGAGCTGGCTGGCTCAAGATTAGCCAACGAAACTCACCCAGGAGACCAGCCTGCGAACATTCACTACCAGATCTCCCTACTGGCCCCAGCCAAGGCTTGAGCCCCATTCCCCAACCTGTGAGGGGAGCAGGTGAGCCACCTACTGGGAAGGCTGCTAAGCCCTTTTTGCAGCCTATATGACCCCCCACCCTGATTCTGGCCTCCCCCAGCCTCAAATCAAAGGGGCTGGCTGTGCTCGGGGCTTGGATAGGAGGCTTCCCAGGGTCAAGCCCTCTACCACCACCCACAATGTATTAAAACAAGCAAGAGTATGGAATCTTCATTTTTAATGTTTCATTTAACTTCAATGAAACAAAAATTATTTAAAATAACCAACTTTTACATTTAAAAAAAACATGCCCCCATGGCATGCTGCTCCATGCTGCCCTGTCTCCTTGCGATCTGCTCCTCTTCTCCTCAGAACAGGAAGAGCCCAGGCATCCTGGCTCAGACACAGTCCTACTAACAGCAGGTCTGAAAAGTGCACATTAGTGGACTGGCACTTACTACCCAGTCTAACTACCACTATACTTGTGTCAGGGGGAAGGTTACCCATGATTATAATAGAAGTTTGAGCAACAATTGTGCCAACTCCAAGTATTCAAATATGAGCCAGCCCTGCAAAATTAGTGAAATGGACTTAAGATCATAAAAAAAATAAAATTAAAATTATGTGTTGAGCCTTTGAAGTGCACTCTGACCATGGTTTCTAGTTTGTTTTTTTTCTGCAACCATGATTCCTAGAACATTACTTTTTTAAATGATAGATGAAACTTTCTCCTAATCACTTGATTCCAGGAGGTGGGTTTTAACAACCCATACTAACAAATACGGTGAGATCTTTTTAAAAATGCACAAATTGACACAAGACTAAATCAGGCCTAAAAAGTATTTTCTCTTTTATCGGGTCTCATTCTGAAATGTTCTATTTTAGGAAAGAAATAAGTTTCTCATCAGTGTTTGGATGCTACTGTTTCCCAAACCTATAATGAACAAATTCTTTTAGTCTTAAAAATCCTAAAAAATAAAAAGCAAACTAAGAAAGGGAAAAAGTGATAAAAAAAATATTTTTAAAAGGGTAAATTGATTTATATAAAGTAGATTTAAATGATTGATTTTTATTAAATTCTCCAATGAATATTTGTTTTGTTTTTTAAAGAAAGGTGTATTTTCATTGGGTGATGTAGCAATTAAAACATATTGATTTTTCAGCTAAATACAGTTTTTAATGTAGATTTATTAAATATGTTTCCGAAGTACACAAACTACATTCATATACATACACATATATATATACACACACACACACACATGATGGGCTGGCTGGCAGTGACCTAGCCCAGGGGTTTTGAAAGGGCAAAAGATGATTGGAGGACTTGGGATTCCCTTTCCTTACCAATCAGGCCCCAGAGATTCACCCCTCATGTCCCCTGATTGGCCCCTTAGGTCACCTGGAGGGGGATAAAAGGGGCAGCATGGCTGACTCGGGAGAGACCAGCAAGGGACCACGAGGAAGGAGCTTCGAAGAGCTGAGCCAACGGGGTGGAAGCAGTTGCCCCAGAAGAGCCTGAAGGAGCAGGACCTGCAGGCAGCAATTGGACGCTCAGCAGCACGGTGTGTGGCTGGCAGAAGAGGCTTCCTACTGGGCTCCAGGATCCCCTACGAGAGGCTGCTGCCAGCAGGAGAGACTTCCCGCTTCAGCAAGGATCTGAGCAGCGACCTGAGGGGTTCCTAGCTCGACTTCCAGCTCCTCCAATCAGAGACCGGGCAGCTCGACGTGAGGCCGGGGCTCCAGGAAGGTCAAGATCCCTAGCAGCTTAGAGCAATACCAACACTGGTAACTGTGTAGCAGTGTTCCTGTCTACCACATGGGAGATCCAAATTCAAGTCTGTGACTTGGGGTGAGTGAGCTAACAAGATGAAATTCCTCTTGTAGTGGAAAGGGGCTATTGTGTTTCCCCCCTTTCTCCCCCTCCAGGTACCTAGGCCCTATATTTCTTTGACATTTTGTATTTTGTGCCTTTTTATATTTCCCCAACCAGTATTGTTTGCTCTGCTGTTTGTGTTTTATATTTTGTTAACCCTGTCTTTTGTCAATGATTGTAAGTGTTTAACCTTTGTTGAATCCTGCCCCTTGGGGCATATTGTAGTGTCCACTATACCCCCTGATTATGCCTGTTATGTTCCCAGTGTTGTTCCCTCATTAACAGGTATATGGTTAAGTCCCCAGTTGTGGTCTGGCTCTGCTCTATAGGGGGAGGAGTGTCCCTACACCTCCCACAGCGCTTGTGCACCTGCTTTGATCCCTTCAATTGGAGAGGAGGTACCTTTTAGAGTACCGCCCGGGTTACACATACATAGCTTAACATACTTGGATTGTTAGAA
The DNA here is from genome assembly GCF_030867095.1 of Alligator mississippiensis. Taxonomy (NCBI): domain Eukaryota; kingdom Metazoa; phylum Chordata; order Crocodylia; family Alligatoridae; genus Alligator; species Alligator mississippiensis. The sequence goes on from NC_081824.1 coordinate 371,388,344, forward strand.
ATTCTACATTTTAGTACACTATAAAAGGGTGAAATATATATATTTATTTCTTATTCACTAGATAATTAACTTTTTGCTCATATTTGTATCCAGCTGTATTAATATGGCAACTTGAATTTAATTATACTCACAAAAACAGCATTTCAAATTTATTAAACAAAACTTAATATTTTGGGTACTGATTTTTTTTTTTAAATCAAAATATGGTGCACATTTACAACTAATTTGTTAAACACTATTATTAACTGTTATAGTATTAGATGCATTAATGATGGTTAGTGAATTAAACCAATTATTTCAGGTCACCTTGAGGAAAATTTTCTAAGATGCCTAGGTGAAAGTAATCTGAGCTTACGTTCCTGCCTGCCTAATTCTCTTTAAAACAATCAAGTCTTTTTTTTTTTTTTTTTTTACCTAGTCTGTTTTGAATTTTTTACTCCCTTTCTTTCAGGTTTCTTAAGTCTTACAAATTTGTAACTGAAAATTGGGGATTTTTTTAAAAAAGAGAGAAAACCAGGATCCCTAATTATTATGCTTGACTAACTTCTTTTTTTTGGTGGGGGGGAGGGATTGTGGGGGGAGGTGGGGGACTGCAGTGGGAGCTGGCTGGCTGGCACAGGGATACTGAGCGGCAGGGGACCAGATAGTACAGCAGGAGACCATGGGAAACTGAGGCACAGTTTTTGGGAAGGGCTGGGGGGGGCTGCACAGGAGGGAAACAGGGCATGGCTAGCTGGAACAGAGAAGCTGCAGTATGGGTGACTGCACCTTGGGGGAAAGTGGGCACTGATGGGGCTGGCTGGAATGGGGGAAGAAAGAATGCAAGGCACAATGCACTGGTAACTGAGAAGTAAGGGACTAGACAGGAACCACACAGTTTCATAAGTGTGTAAACTTTATTTCTTCAAATAAAGGGCTTCCATGACTCTACAGTGTTTGCCACTCAGTCAAGGAATAACTTCCACACCTCCACAGCACCACCCACAAAGGTGGTGCTGAGTCACAAATGTCTGCTGAAAAGTTCTCAAACATTCCTCCAACCAGTCCTGCCAGCACCTATAGGCAGATAGCTAGCTCTTGGTGGCCTCTGCTCAGTGTGTGGAGAACAATGCAATGTCATCCAGGGTTTGATCACAGCAATCACATCAATGTTTTCTGCTACTGGCCATCCTCTGCACAGAAGTTTTAGTTCTAGGCCTTGGGCAAACACCCTCTGTAAGGGAACTTGTTTAAATTTCTCACACCAGGACAATTCTGGGGAGTGGAGACAGTAGAAATGGCCTTAAGGCAGAACATGTGCAAGCACTTTGTGTGCGAGAACCCTCATCGCATGCCCTGAAGCACTGACAGGTGTTCAAATGGACAGACAGCGCATTGAACAGAACAGAGCAGATGAGCCTTGAAATTGTTGAATAAATTAAGGGAAACACAGCTGCCCTTGGTGTGCCTGCTCATTTCCACAGGACAGCAAACCAGCATGGAGTACCATCGTGATGAGTGCAATCTGGGCTACCTGCTCTCACAGTTACCTGGCCCTTCACATTTCCTTCCCCATGTGTTCCCACAGGTGGCTGGAGATCACCAGCTAAGAACACTCCCTTCCTGCCCCCACCAACTCCACAACTTTCTCTGTCCTGCCCCCATTTCAGAATTCCGTTCATCTGACTGATATTGCCCTGGCAAGATTGTCCCTTTAGCACAGAGCACACATTGCAGGGTTACTGCTAGCATGACTGAATATATGCCCAGCTACTTATGCTACTAATTGTGCCAGTTCAAGCTTTGGAAGCATGTACTTGTTATGAGAGCTCTCAGGACAGGCTGGCAATCCCAGGTGGATGAGCGAGGCTCTGGAAACTTCCCATGTCTGTGCTACCCTCACCCTGGCAAATTACCTAGCAGTGAAAGCAACAATTCGTTACCTTCTGCAGTAAGACCTCTCCCTTGTGGAATGACCAGGGATCCTGGTTTCTCTTATTAAAAATAAAACAAAACAAAACCCAATTTTTGGTTTTAAACAAGTAATCCAAAATCCAATTTTGTCCATGTTTAAAATCAAACATCACTATGTACATATATGTATCAATATACTAGTGGCATTTCATTTTGAACATGGAGAAATGTGGATTTTAGGCTATTTTTTTAAACCTAAAATTGGGGTTTGTTTGTTTTTTTCTAATCAGAGAAAACCTCCCTGATGATGACCCTTCCCAAACGACTCCAAGTTGTGAAGGTGCCTGGAATCCCAAAGAACAACACCTCTCAGTAACACACAAAGATGACATCCCAAAACAAGGTGGTGGAAGGAAGTTCAGACCATGAAGCCCAACATCTGGGATGGGACTGTAGGGGTTGGGCTTGGCAGGCCTCATTGGACAGGGGCTCCTACAGAACCATGGTGGTCTGGGGAAAAGCTAGGGCCATCCACCTGGGGTTTTGGGGGGGAGGGGGGAGGAAGGGGCTCAGGTCCACCAGGCAGCCATCCTGTGCTCCCTTGAAAAACTGACCAGCCAGTCACTGGGAGGGGGAAAAAATCCTTTAAAACTTAAACAATGGTGGAGCAACTTTACAAAGGGGGAGGGGAGATGCTACTGGCCCCAGCCAAGGCTTGAGCTGTGTTCCCTAGCTGGAGGGGGAGGAGAAGGGTTGGGTCTCATGGGCAGGTGTTGGTGGAACCGGGTATTGGGGCCAGCCAGCTAAGCTCATCCAGAGGAGCAGCAGAGAGCTGTGGGGCTCCTGAATGACCCACTCAGCTGCCACAGCCTTCACTGAGTGCATGGCCCTCATCCCCCCAAGCTCAGCAATAGCAAGTGTAGTATGCAGCCAGCTGCCAGAGCTGCTATTAAGCCAGCTCCAGCCCTCTACCCCTACTCCACCCAGGACAGGGCTGGGGGTTTGGAGGGCAGAATCCTAAAGCTGACTGGGCCAAAGACATAAGAAAAATTCAAGTCCCAACAGGTAACCTGACTTTAATTGAAGTTTTCTGCCCTGTTCATCCAGCTTAAAGGGAAAGGCACCGACAGACTTCAACTTTGCTTTCAGCTCACCTAGGACATGGGATGGGCTCAGTAATCTCAGTGCTGGTATTGCTAAGGTGGGGCAGCAGGCATTGCTAGGGGTGCCTCTGGCCATCCTGGCACAGAAGCAGGAAATGATGTGAAATGATTAAACCTCAAAGAGGGCACTGATGGCCCTTAATAGCTATTCAGCTACACACAATTCTCAAGGCCAAGGCGTAGGTGTATCATCAGTTCACACTTCCCCTGCTTTATGCATAACATAATTCACAATTGCATTGTGCATTTACCCCTCTAGTTAAATTGGAAGGGTGAGGGGCAACAGCACAGACTGCAACTCCTGAGCCTAGCTACATGGCCACACCCAGTCCTCAGAATACTCCATATTCACAAAATACCCCAGAACCTAGACTTGTCCCCGAGGCATGACTATCTCCATATCCCAAGGCTTCCATCTTTCTCCCCCAAGTCACTTAGACTTGCTAGCAATTGGTGGTAGGTTGCTTGTGTCCCATGACTGCCATCTGAATCGCTGTTATCTGTGTCATCCTGGGTCAGGGCTTGAGGGGTCCGGATGGTCTAGAAAGGGAATAAGTCCATCACCTCCTTGGCTCCACTGTGGCCATTTCAATAGCTGGAAGCTTTGAGAAGGCAACTCCCCCATCACTGTTGCTGCCTTCATCATCGTTGCTCTAAACTGGGCCCTCAAGTGTGCAGTACACAGTTTAGCAAGGAACAATGGCATGATCTGTCTTGAGGATCCTGGACAGCTCCTTGTGATAGATAACCATGGTCCTTGCTGCCCCAAAGACCTTATTGGCATCCCTGCCCTAAATGTACTGGGACTTCAGAGACTTGATCTTTGTCTGGATCTGCAGTCAGTCATTCTGGTGCCCCCAAGCCATCATCTGAACTGAAATCTGCTGGTATACTGCCTGGTTCAGAGGTTGCCCTTTGTGACCTTGAAAGTGGTGGCAATAGTTCTCTCCTTGCCCCAGATCCCAATGAGGTCCAGTACCTCAGCAGGAGTCCAGTTCAAGGCTCACCTGACAGGATCCAAGGGAGATGTTCTCTGGCTCACAGTAGGATCAAAAAGGTAGATGCAGTTCATGAGCAAATGCATGAGCAAATGGCAAGCTACTGTGACGTTGGATGGACTTGTGATGTCAGGTGCAGCCAGGAGGCAGGAGGGGATTTGGTTTGGGACCAGTAACACCATGCCCACTCCCAAGCAGTAGAGATCAGGAGGGGAGAAAGTTTGCTTGGAGGAAGAAAGTGGGGAGAGCTGTGAATAGTGCATCCTGGGATGCTGGAGGACACCAAATTTGTCACTTAATGTTGGCGGAATGTTCAAAATTTTGCTTAAAATGAGCTGGTTAATACTGATCAAAGGTAATCTTCCACTGAAGTGGCATAACTTTAAGACACCTAAAGCACTTGTTAACAAGACTGAATGTTTGATCTTTCAAGTTCTCTTAACAAGAGCTAATTACAACATGTAATCTCATGCTATGAAGCCAGCTAAGAGAAACCTGGAATGATCAACAACTGATTTTCCATACTAAGACATCAGCATAGCTGCTGGATCCAGAAATTCTCAGCCTGTGCAATGTTAATTCAGACTCTTATGCAGAAATCTTAAACACTGTGACCAGGTTTGGACCCCACACCTCCAAAAGGATATAGAAGAACTAGAGAAGGTATAGATAAGGGCAACACAGATGCTTAGTAGTATGAAGGTGCATGTCAGGAGAGACTAAAGAGATTAGGCCTATTCAGTTTAGAAAAGAGACACGGAGGGGGGCAGGAGGCGGGCACGATAAGGGTTTACAAAATACCAAAGGGTAAAGAGAAAATAGAGATGTATTATGTACTATTTTTCACAACACAGAAACTAGAGATCACAAAATGAAACTAGTAGGTTGTAAGTTTAAAACTAACAAAAGGAAGGTTTGTTTGGGTTTTTTTCCAGCATGTAATTAAAATGTAGAAACTCAGATGTTGCCACCAGATGTTGGAGAAGTTGACAGTTTAGCCAGATTCAAAAAAAGAGATTGGACAAATTCTTCTTGGGCATCAGTAGCTATTGAGCACAGGAGTTAGGGATACAGCCTCTGAATTACAACTAAAGAAAACCCACAGAGCATGCTGGATCTTTTTGGAGAAGCCTACTGAACATTGGACATCTCAGTATCAAAAAGACTCAGTACTCTATCAACCTGCCCTGGGGCCTGAATATAACTCCCCCCACCTCCAAATTACTATTGAGGGAAAGACCCTGGAGGTAGTCAAGCACTTCCCCTACCTCAGTAGCCACTTCTGTCAGAGTGAACATTGATGAGGAGATCCAGCACAGAATCTGGTGCACAAGTGCCTCCTTTGGGAAATTGCTTTATCATGTCTTTAGTCATCGTGATCTTTGGAAATACACCAAGATCCAGGTCTACAATGCAGTCATCATCCCCACTCTGCTCTAGGGATATGAAAGTGGCTGGCCTACCATCATCATCTGAAGTGTCTGGAGAAGTATCACCAACAATGTCACTGGAAAATCCTCAATATCAAATGGGAAGATCGCTGCACAAATGCCAACATCCTTGCTGCAGCCAATGTTACCAGCAATGAGTCAGCCACCAACTTCATTGTGTGCAGGTGCCCAACTCTTGACTTCCAAAACAAGTGCTTTAAATCCATCAATTGCACAGAAGCTCTGCTCTCAGAACTTGTAATGGCCTGAGATCTCATGGTGGCCAGAAGAAATGCTGCAAGGGCACATTGAAGGCAAACCTCAAGAAAACAGATGCCACCATCAAGAGCCAGGAGGAGCTGGCTGCCAACGAACTCCTAAGGTGCTGCAACCTTAACCAAGCAGCAGCCCATTTTGACGTAAAGCATCTTGCCCTCAAAGAACACCCTTTAAACTAGGCTCATCGGGGGGGAGGGGAAGATGAGGGCGGGGGAAGCTGTGGACCACCAAACCATGTGGCACCCACAAGGACAGCCCAGCCTGAAGAAGGAGAACATCGGGAACCTACAATCCATGGGGCGGCGAGCAATACAGCACAGGTAAGCAGTAAGCAGGAAAGAAATAAGGGACCCTTTGGGAATCGGAGCTGGGGGGCAAAAAAGGCACCAGTCACAGAGCTCAAGTGCCTATATACTAATGATAAGAGCATGGGGAACAAGCAGGATGAACTAGCACTCCTGCTTGCAGAAAACACCTATGATTTAGTAGGGCTATCTGAAACCTGGTGGGATTCTTCCCACAACTAGGCGGTACATATTGAGGGTTATAGGCTGTACAAAAAGGACAGGGTGGGGAAGAAAGGGGGAGGGGTTGTACTCTATGTCAATGAGCAATATACCTCGACCCTCATCAAGACGGAATCGAAGGAGGAGAAAGTAGAAGGATTATGGGTTAAGTTACATGGGGGGCAAGGAGAAAGGGATTTGGTGGTAGGGGTCTGCTACAGACCCCCACACCAAGGGGAAGAACTAGATTCGGGGCTCCTGAGGCAGCTCTCAGAGACCATAAAAACTAAGGAGGTGGTAGTCATGGGGGACCTAAACTACCCAGACACCTGCTGGGAGACACAAACAGCAAAATCCCACCGTTCATGCATGTTCTTATCCTGCGTACAGGACCTCCACCTGACGCAGGAGGTACATGGTCCCACTAGGGGGAATGCCTTACTGGACCTGCTTTGGCAATGGGGGGATGATATGGTAGGGGACCTACAGATTGGTAGTCACCTGGGGGACAGTGATCGCCAAATTATAGAATTCACCATAAGACGTCGAGTGGGTAAGGTAACTAGTAGGGTGAAAATGCTAGACTTTAGGAAAGCTGATTTCAATGAACTCAGGCGATTAGTCAAAGACGCACTGCAGAGTAGGAGTTTTGAAGAGATGGGAGCACAGGAAGGGTGGCTGTGCCTTAAGGAAATGATCCTTCGGGCACAGAGGGAGACGATCCCAATGCGAGGAAAAAAGGGGCCAAGAGGCTTCCTTAGCTGACCAGAGAAATCCAGGGCAGCCTGCGGACTAAAAGGGGAGCATATAAAAAGTGGAAACGGGGAGAGATTACCAAAGAGGAGTATACCTCCTCTGCTCGCACTTGTAGGGAAGCAGTTAGACAGGCCAAAGCTACCATGGAGCTGAGGATGGCATCCCAAGTAAAGGATAACAAAAAATTGTTTTTTAGATATATAGGGAGTAAAAGGAAGGCTCAGGGTGGAAGAGGACCTCTACTAAATGGGCAGAAGCAATTGGTGACGGACGGGGGGACAAGGCTGAACTCCTCAATGAGTTCTTTGCCTCAGTGTTCCTAAGTGAGGGGCAGGACAAGGCTCTCACTGAGATTGTAGAGAGGCAGCAGCAAGGCACCAGACTGCCATGCGTAGACCCTCAGATGGTGCAGAGTCACTTGGAGGAACTGGATGCGTTTAAGTCGGCAGGCCCGGATGAGCTCCATCCGAGGGTACTGAAGGCACTGGCTGACATCATTGCACAGCCACTGGCGGTAATATTTGAACACTTGTGGCGCACGGGCCAGGTCCCGGAGGACTGGAAAAGGGCCAATGTGGTCCCCATTTTCAAGAAGGGGAGGAAGGAGGACCCAGGCAACTACAGGCCAGTCAGTCTCACCTCCATCCTAGGCAAAGTCTTCGAAAAAATTATCAAGGCTCACATTTGCGAGAGCCCAGCAGGACAAATTATGCCGAGGGGAAACCAGCACGGGTTCATAGCAGGTAGATCATGCCTGACTAATCTAGTCTCTTTTTATGACCAGGTTACAAAACGCCTGGATGCAGGAATAGGGGTTGATGTCGTATACTTAGACTTCAGGAAGGCCTTCGATACAGTATCCCACACCATACTGGTGAACAAGTTAAGAGGCTCCGACTTGGATTACTACACAGCCCGGTGGGTGGCGAATTGGCTAGAGGGTCGCACCCAGAGAGTCGTAGTGGATGGGTCGGTATCAACCTGGAAGGGTGTGGGCAGTGGGGTCCCGCAGGGCTCGGTCCTTGGACCGATACTCTTCAATATCTTCATCAGCGACTTGGACAAGGGAGTGAAATGTACTCTGTCCAAGTTTGCGGATGACACAAAAATGTGGGGAGAAGTGGACACGCCAGAGGGCAGGGAACAACTACAAGCAGACCTGGACAGGTTGGAGATGTGGGTGGAAAACAACAGAATGCAATTCAACAAGGAGAAATGCAAAGTGCTGCACCTAGGGAGGAAAAATGGCCAGCATACCTACTGCCTAGGGAATGACCTGCTTGGTGGAACAGAAGGGGAAAGAGATCTTGGAGTCCTAGTGGACTCCAAGATGAACATGAGTCATCAGTGTGACGAAGCCATCAGAAAAGCTAATGGCACTTTATCGTGCATCAGCAGATGCATGACGAACAGATCCAAAGAGGTGATACTTCCCCTCTAACGGGCACTGGTCAGACCACAGTTGGAGTACTGCGTGCAGTTTTGGGCGCCACACTTCAAGAGGGATGTGGATAACCTGGAGAAGGTCCAGAGAAGGGCCACTCATATGGTTAAGGGCTTGCAGGCCAAGCCCTATGAGGAGAGACTGGGGCACCTGGACCTCTTCAGCCTCCGCAAGAGAAGGTTGAGAGGCGACCTTGTGGCTGCCTATAAGTTCATCACGGGGGCACAGAAGGGAATTGGTGAGGTTTTATTCACCAAGGCGCCCCTGGGGGTTACAAGAAATAATGGCCACAAGCTAGCAGAGAGCAGATTTAGACTAGACATTAGGAAGAACTTCTTCACAGTTAGAGTGGCCAAGGTCTGGAATGGGCTCCCAAGGGAGGTGGTACTCTCCCGTACTCTGGGGGTCTTCAAGAGGAGGTTAGATAAGCATCTAGCTGGGGTCATCTGAACCCAGCACTCTTTCCTGCCTATGCAGGGGGTTGGACTTGATGATCTATTGAGGTCCCTTCCGACCCTAGTATCTATGAATCTATGAATATGAGAGAATGGAGGAAAGGAAAACAGAGAAATCCTGGCCTACAGCCTACTCTCCTCTATGGAAAGGCCTGCAATTTCTGCAGACAGGTCTGTGGCTCATACATTGGACAATTAAGTCACCTAAAGACCCATCAATGAATCATGGTGGAGATCATCCTCAAATCAGAGGATTGCCAATGATGACAACAACTGAGCAAAATCAACCTATGGTCTGGCCCAAGAAGTAGCAATTCTTATGTTCTTAACATTACAACACAGTTTATTTACTTGAAGAAAACAATTTGTTCCATAGGACTTCATCCTTGATCTGTGCATTTTCAGTGTATAGTGGCTCTGAAAACAAACTGGCATCATGTAATGAATAAGGCTTTAATGAATGAGTAAGGACCCCTGCCCAATGTATTACAGAATTAAGGTTAACTGAGGCAGATGACAGAAGAAAAGAAGTGATGGTTTCATGACCAGGGAGGCTAAAATCTCCACTGGATTTTATTGGTCTCTATTCCACACAGTACATATGAGATTCTAGGCAGGTATCCTAAAACAAACTTTTTTCATGTAGCATGATACAAGGCATCACTGAGCAGAGATGTTTCGTGCGAGGTCCAGAACCTGGAGTAGTGTTACCATATTTATACAGCACTTCTCTAACCTGGCTACATTATTTTGGCTTCCAGAGATGATGTGCACTCAGAGCTAGCACGAATACTCATGCTTGCTTGAAATCATGAAACCTTGAGCCACAAAAGCATAACCTTTATGTTCTTCCGAGTATCTAATTTGCAACATCTGGAATCTGATTTAGAGTGCTGAGTGCTCAGGGTCGCAGCTAAAATTAATTAGAGTTATTCTATGAATGTATAGAAGTCCTTTAAAATACTAAGTACAGTAAAAGCTGTGCTATCTAGCACCTTACAAGCCGGCACGTTCTATTAAGCGGCATGCCTGCTTGTAAGGTAAAAGTGAAACTGGAAGTGCCCATCGTGGCACTTCCAGTTTCACCGAGCCCCCACATCCCAGGGCAAAACAGCCTGTGCTGTCGGGCCCCCACAGCCTGGGGCATAGCAGCCTGCACGGGGCCCACCTCCCTGTCCCTCGGGGCCCACGGGAGGGGCAGCGATGCAGCAGGAGGGGCAGCGATGCCCTAGACACGGCAGGAGAAGCGGCGGCCCAAACAGGCAAAGATACCTGTTCGGTTCTCTCAGATAACCGGCATATTTTGTTATCCGGCACCCCCAATTCCCCATGGGTGCCAGATAACAAAGCTTTTACTGTACTTGGAAAAAAATCCAAGAACATTATACTTCTCACATTAAGGATTTAGGGCTTGCTTTTAACAACATTAGGCTTAATAATAAGCAAATTTAAAATCCTGACATATCCTGACTTTTCAAGTCCATTTACCAACAAGCTCCTAATGAACAGTCCCCAGCTCCAGTAATCCAGATCCACAGTGAGACTCTGGAGAATGGTGAGTATTTCATGTACCTAAGAAGCCATCTCTTGCAGAAAGCTGACATTGACGAAGAAATCCAACACTGCCTCAAATGTGCAAGTGCAGCCTTTGGACACCTGAAGAAATAGCTGTCCAACAATTAAGACATCAGATCCAAAACCAAGCTCATGATTATCAAGCAGTTATGATCCCCACCTTGCCTTATGGAGCTGAGTTGTGGACAACGTATGGGAAACATCTAAAGTTGTTAGAGAGGTACCATCACCGCTGCCTGAGAAAGATCTGAATCCAGTGGGAAGGGAGATGCACCAACATTATAGTGTCCTCCTGCAAGCAAACACCACAAGTACCAAGGCAATGATCATCCAGCATCAACTGCACTGGGCTGGCCATGTAATCCAGATGTCTGACTCAAGACACCCACAGCAAGTTTTATTATGCCTTGGCTGAGCTGGGAGACTCTCAAAAGGAAGACAGAGAGAGTGCTATAGGGATGTCCTCAAGGCCAACTTAAAAAAAATGCTAAATCAATGTCAACTCATGGATGACTATCATCCAGGACCAACCCAAATGGAGAAAGAGACTGCTGCAAGGATCTCAGTACTTTGAAACCTCACAACAACAGCAGGAGCTCGAAAAGCGGGAGCGGCAGAAACAGCATGTCATGAACCACGTCAAAAATCCAGCACCACCTACCCCACGTGGAAACATATGTTTGAGCTGAAGCAGAGTCCAGCAATCCCCAATAGGCCTTATTAGCCATCTTCAGACACACAATTAAGACAATCATCTTCAACTGTGAGGGATTGCCAAAGCAGAATATTTTCAAGTAGCCTTGCACTTTGACTGAAAACAGCAGAGAGAAAATTCATAGAATTTTCATACAGGGAAAGTTCTAGATTAAAAGTTACCAGGGGCCAAATCTATTTATGGTAGCCAGAGATTCCTCAAGGCAGCAGCAATATCCCAGATATCCACATGTTCCCAGCTAATATCCCATCCGGAGTCACTTTGTGCTATTTCACCAAAGTATCTGTCTACAAAGTGGTATTTTTATTGCCAGTTATACCAGTAAAGCAGGAAAATGCAACTCAAATTCAGTAGAGGATTGTAGCCCAGGATCAAGGAAAAGTCTCATTTTATTAGAATTTTTCTTTAACTTTGAGTCTTTGTGTTTAAAGTGATTTGTGATTTTTGTTTTATTTTTTATTTTTTTAAGATTTTACATTTATTCTTAAGGAAAGACTGTCCTATTTGATGCCTACTTAAGACTGAGGAGTTTGCTTATGATGAGTTAGGTAAGATTAGGAGGCTGTTGGAAGGTCAGGAGTTGGGAGTGGGGCAAGGAATATTTCTCTCGAGGTCTGATCCTTATTAAGTGCAAGCTGTAATTGTTTGACAGTTCTTTGGTAACTGGAGCTTCACAGACATCTGAACTCCCATCAGTGTTTATGGAGTAATGTTTTAGAGCAGTGATACCAAATACACAGTCTATGGGCTGAATCCAGCCCATGGAGCAACTTCATCTGATGTGTTGGGCACTGATGGGCCAAGAAATTTGAAGGTGGGACCTGCTCCAGAATCCAGGACACAGGGAAGATGAGTTAAGGCAGTGCCAAAACAGCCCCATTAGCCCTGCAGCCATTTGGCTGGCCACCTCCATCATCTCCACTGCTGTTTGCCCTACTGCCACTTCTTCCATCCTAGCCACTGGCCCTGCCATCACTGCCACTTGCCCCATTACAGGCCCATAACCATAACTACTTTCCCCACCACTTTCACTGTTTGTACCATGGATTCAGCCCACAAGAAACCCCATAGTTAGGATCTGACCCAAGGCACGGAGTGAGTTTGACATGCCTATTTTAGAGTATGCCTGTGCTTGTGTATACTTATTTGAAACATATTCAACTGAGCCTTCTACTTTTTACCCATAATAAACCCATTTTCCATCTACAAAAACAATTTCTGCCAATTTATTTAAAAAAATTAACAGTAGAAAGGACAATTATGGTCATTTA